>NW_026126515.1:4527500-4602500 GCF_943737965.1 Phodopus roborovskii | reverse complement strand
TTATGTTTCAGGGGGATTTTGGTTCATAATAGTAGAGAAGGAAGACAGGGTTGAGTTCATGGTGGCAGGAGTGTGTTGGGATGCCTGTTCACATGGTGTGGGCCAGGAAGTAGAGGCTGCAGGCTGGAACCAGGGGCAGAGATCATCTTCAAAGGCCTGTCCCCACGGGCCTGCTTCTACCAACTGGGCCACACTGCCTAAATGTCCCATGGCTTTCCAAACAATACTACCAGCTAGAGATCAAACCCTTAAAGTTATAATCCTGTGGGAGACATCTGAGGCTCTTGTCAGCCATCTTTCCTGGCTAGCCCAATCACATCTGTTGTCTTAGTTTACTGGTCTTCCTCTTCTTCTCTCTTTATCACTATATACCTCTCCCATGAACACCACCCCATGTTCACTATGTGTGTGATTTCTTCCCTAATATTTTTCTCCCATTGGATCCTAAGCATCTGGTGGTTTGAGAAGGCGAGTTATTCTTGACTATGTTTTCCCTATACCTGGTACCTTCTTTGGTAGGCCACAAGCCTTTCTTATTGGAAAAAGAAATATTAGTCTAATAACTGAATAAAGATGCTAGACAGATGGAGGACATGGTGCAGAAGGAACAGGGGACAACAGAGATGGAGGCTGGCGAGTTAACATCTGGCCCCCTGGACAGGGGAGGCTTACCACTGTGGATGAAGCCGCTCCTGACCACACCCAGTTGGCTCAAGACCTTTCCTCATCAAAATATGTTGGGAACCATTAGCTCGTGTATATTGAATGCCTTCTGAGAGCAAACTCCCCTTTGCCTTGGCCAGTTACTGCTAATGACTTCACAAATGTGACGGCTGTTATTCTTAACCACCGAAGCAGTCACAGTGTTCAACTTTTTTCTTAATCTTTGGATTGCTTGACAATAAAAGTAAAATTTGGAAATGTAGCAGTGTCTTCAGAATAAATTAATGAGGATCTGTGGAAGAGGAAAACAATGGACACTTTTGTGAATTACAGCAACATTTCCTTCCAAGGGCAATTTATATAAGTTAATCACTTTAGCTGACTGATCCATGTGCTTGTGTTTGCTAAGGTATGGCTCAATGTTGGCCTCTGCTTCAGATTTAGGAGCCTAGCCTCCTAAATGCTGGACACAATCCTGAGAATTAGGAACCCAGCCTCCTGAACACAATCTGGAAGAATGAAGCTACATCCAAACTCACAATGATTGATGCTTGTCTGTAGCCTTTGAAATGAGCAACTAATGATCTCAAAAGGGCCAGATTGCTGTACTATAACCCTGGAACAAGAGACAAAATGCTTTGCTTGAGCTCCAGCTTCACTAGGAGATAGTTTTGAGACCTCAGGAAGCTCATGTGGCCAACTTGTGGAAATCCATATTCCTTATTGCCACATAAACCACTTGATGAGATCACAAAGGACTTTCAGCCCCTAGTCTTCTGGTATTCTAGGGCTTTCCATCCCTGTGGCTGAACTGTCTTGCTTAGACAAGCACAATGACTTTGGGAAGCCAGTGTAGATGCTGAATTCAGGGAATTACTACTTATCCTTGCTTCCCTAATTTCTCACACCCTTCCCATTTTTCTGTATGAACATTTTTTAATACAAGCATTCTAGATCCAATGATACCATTTCTTAGGTGTGTGACAGCATTGTATTCTATTCTCTCAAGACAAGATTTATAGTGAAAAACCTCATGGCATTATACCCTTCCTTCTCTCCAACAGACTGGCCAGCAAGGCCATTTGTAGACACCACTGTGGCTCATGTGTAAAGATGCTCACCCTAAGAACTATGGGTCACTTTGCCCTTCTGTTTTATTTGGTTTTCCTTAATTTTAAGGACTATTTTGTTTTCTTAAGGACTTCCCCAGTTTCCTACTCTCCACTATGAACTATGATTGAGTCTTACACTACACAAGTGTGTGCTACCCTTGGACTCCAGATTTAAATTCTAGCTTGACTTTTATGGTTAATTTTGGGACATGCAATGGAATTCAAAGAATTTATGAAAATTAATTCAACAGACTCATTAATTAACACGGCTCTAACATTTTCTATCCACATGAGATAGCCTTTACTTTCATTAATGTAGAAAAGCATTCCAACTTGAATATGAGCTATCTGAATGGTTTATTTGTGGTTTTTCCCTAGGTCTTGATAAACATTTTGTGTCTAAATGACTGAAGAAACAAATCGCCAAGCATAATTATTGGCTCCTGAGAAGTGACAATCAGTTTCCAAATGTTCCCAGACTGTGTCCTGTGACTTGGGATTTGGGTTATGGGTCTTGGGAAATCCAATTTTATCTTTTTGATTTTGATGAAATGTAGGTGATCCCCACCCTACCCCCACCTTCTACAACCATCTTGACTCCAGCCCTTACTCTGGGAGCAGGGGCACTCTGTGCTTACACCTTGGACAAGTGACCAGTAACAGCAGAAGACTAAGAATGCGGCCTTGGCCATTGAATTTCAGAAGGACTTTAATCTCTGAGGGCTCCTGGAAAAGCAGTGACATGAGCATCATGACAAAAAAAAAAAAAAAAAAAAAAAAAAAAAAAAAAAAGTCCCCCCAACCCCCTTGCCCGGAATCTGCCATGCCATCTCTAGAAGCTTGGACATCCAGAACAGAGATGGTTATTGCCTTCCTTCAGAGGAAATACAGGCAGCCAGACAAGTCACTCATCTCTGCTCCCCAGGCCCACAGTCATGTCCTCTGCGTGGTATAGTGACAGAATTAATGAGTTGAGCAGATGGCCTAAGACAATGGACAGAATCTCTCACAGGAAAGAAGGGTAAGTTGAATACTTTATATTTAAAAAAATAGTGAGCACAGTATTGTACAAACATAATGTACAAATCCCAGTGCGTGTGTTGGTCGGTTTTCCTAGTACTGTGATAAAATACCCTGGCAAAAGAAAACTAAGGGTTGATTTCGGATCAGCTGTCACATGGCATCCATAGTCAGGAAGCAGGGAGAGGTGAAGGCTGGTGCTGGCTTGCTTTCTCCTTTACACTCAGTCCAAGATGGCTGCTCACAGTCAAGTGAGTCTCCCAGTCCGTCTCTGTTCACCTAATCTAGGTAATCCCTCACCGGCATGCCCAGAGCTGCTCTCCTAGGTCATTCTAGATCCTGTTGAAGTAACAACCAACACTGAGCACCACATCAACTTCTTTAACCTTCTGAACAAGCGCATCAAGTGAGTACTGTTGTTACCAAAAGCTTTGATGTAGAGATGAGGAGACTGAGGCATGAGGAGGATAAGTGAAGCAGACAAAGCAGACAGCCAGTAAGTGCTCAGACAAGGTCGACACAGCAGTGACACAGGTGACATGACTAGGTAGCAACAAGGCTGGCCCAAGTGCCAAAGAACTGCCTACCCCTCTTGCTTGAGATCATGCACACCTCTGTGCTCATTCATGGCTCAGATGCATCTAGTCAAGGACAGGTTTTGGCTGTGTTACTAAAGGTCAGCTAATCAAAGCACTACTGTCACACTTGTCCTGTCAGAACTGTTTTGCCCATATTATGTTGACGACCAAAGCCAAGCCTAAACCCAAGAACAGGGAGAGAGAGGGGAGTTATCGCCCACAGGTCTTTAGAACTTGGCATGGTGGAGGGATGTCCTGACTCAATCACCCATCGTGTTTCTTCATCTTTACAACATAGCACTCAGGGTTTAACTTATTGCTTAAAGCTGGTACACAGGTTTGAGACAGGACCATATCCAATCCTGAACTGGCAGGAGTATTCATTGCTGAGGATGTTGGGAGACCCCTACTGAACTTCTGGCTATCCAAGTTTGTGTCCAAGTAGGACTTTTAGGCCAAAATAACTTGGGAGGGAGGAATATTTGAACAACAGGCTTGTACAGAATCATGTGGTGACAACATAAAACCAATGAGCCTTTATGTAATTCTGTTAATAGTATTTTTTAATTCTCTAAAGAGTCACTCTCACTTTTCCTTTAATACCCAAGTGTAGTGTAGCCCCCTCCCCTCAGAGCTCTGCCTTGGTTCAACCTCAGAGGGTCAGCCCTTGAGAAAGCAGGAACATTAGATGAGAGAACTTGGAATTGATGTTGGAGCTCCTTGTCTTTTTCTTAAGTCTTGCTTGGGACTGGACTAAGCTTTCACAGTACCTGTTTATGACTGTTAACGAGTGGAGTATTAACTAGTGAGAAGTGGTTAATGACCAGAAAACAGTCAGATGGATCATTTTACAGGCATGTTTACAGAAGTGTATCATATGGGCAAAGTACACAGTGCCCAGCCAGGTGTGCTAATGTGTGATGGCTATTCTTAGTTGTCAACTTGATTACATCTGGCGTTAACTAAAACCCAAATGACTGGACACACCAGCGAGGAATCTTTGCTTCATGAAGTTGTTTGAAGTTGGGAAGACAGACCCATTTCTAATCAGGATCTTTGAGGTGGGAAGATACACGCTGGATCTAGATGTTTTGAGGTGGGAGGGCCTTTGACTGGCAGCATGTACAAAGGACATGGGAGAAGGAAGCTCTGTTTGCTCTTGCTCTCTCTAGCAAGTCCGTTCCTTTACTGGCCTTGGAGCCCACTTCAGGAGTCCTTGCCTACTGCTGTCACTAGACAATATGCCTCTAGTTTCACCAGTATGAATTCAGACCCCATTGTGAAATGATTTCCCTTTTCCCTAATTATTCACCTTAAATTTTTTGTAATATAAAAATCCAAATCTCCTTTTCTATTGTTTAATGATACCATGGGTCAAATATTTAGCTTTCTGTGTAATTGGTTTAAAATCCAAGTTCTATCCTCACTTTAATTCCTTTCTCCCCCATCAGCCCCATTTCATGGATTTTGCAGCCTTTCATCTCTCCACTCTGCCTTTTCTCCACTAGTCTCCATGGAGACCCTTCCTGGTGCCTCCAAGGGTTGCAGGGATCCTGGTTCTCCATGTCCCATGCTTCTCTTCTCATATCATGTCATTCTGTGGAACCTAATTACTCACTGGTAAGCAGACTCCATAAGTTTCTGCTTCAAGAAGCAAACTCACAAACTCCAGATACACCTGACAGATGTTCCATGAATATTCCCATATTCACCTATTCATTTTGGCAGCAGAGGGAAGGAAAAAGGGCTAAGGGTCCAACAGCTCAATAAGAATCCAGCCAGGACAGGGGTCAATGTCCCCTTCTTGTACCTATGGTCATTACCAGTGTTTCTGCTGGAGCTGTCCTCACTCAGTTTAGTGGGAGAAAAATACCTGGATCCTGGAAGTGAAGTTTAGAAAAACAGGTACAGTAACTACTAAGGTTTGGATACCTTTGTTTGTTTTTTTTTTCTCCAATCAAAAGACCTGCTTTGGAAAGTTGCCCCCTTGCTGCAGTGGAGTTGTGACTTGGGGCTTGGGTTATGAGGAAGAATCTGCAGGGACAGGTCAATGCCTCCCCATGGAAAGTGTTATTTAGGGTGTGAATTTGGCTTCTTTTAATCTCTTCCTGACGTGTCTACTTACTTTTCCACTTTCCCCCTCATGAACTAAAGCAATAGGAGACCCTCATCAAAGGCTGCCCAGATGCCAGCACCCCACATCTGGACTTCCAGCCTCATCCATGAGCCAGAATTACCTTTTTGTCTTTATAACATATCCAATCTCAGCTATCCAGTTTAGCAACAGCACAGACTGAAGAATGCCTTGTTTTCATTCCTGAACTCACTTGCATCCTAGGAGTTCATTTATACACGTTAGTGTAAAGGTAGGAAGGGTTTAGGCAGTATTGACAGTCAGCAGATGCTATCTATGATAAGCTCAACATGTGTTTCTGTTTATTATTAATCCTCAGGAGAAACGGATATATATCTGAGGGATATATAGGACATAACTCTGTAAAAGATATTGAGTGAAAGAAACTCTTGCTTCTAGAAAATGAGGTCTTAGAAACACAGACATAGGTTAAGGATTGAACCCCAACTTTTGTATAAAAATTTATTTCCTCGTTTCTTCCTCCCTGCAACTCCCTCAGCTCTTGTAGTGTATGGAGAAGGCAGCTAGTTCAAGGAAGCTGGCAGGCATTGTTGCTCATCCACCCATCATTCAGGAGCAAGGCACAGTGCCCATTCAGATGTCTTGGTCTTTTCTTTAAACCAGACTCATTGTCTTGGAGTCAATGACAATATGTCTACATTTCATTTTCATCTTAAATTTTATCTCACTCTAAAACAATTTTGGGTAGAAATGTTTAAGAATAAACTTTAGAATACAATTAGCAGTTTGTGTGATGTATTTTCACTTTTAATAAATGAACTGTCCTTCACTCAAGGGAGCTTTTCTTCTTATAGAAGAAAAAAAATTCAGCAAGGAAAATTGGGGAGAGATGAATTAATGTGACATTTAGAGCAAGATTTTAATGACACAAAGGGCAAGAACATCAGAGCTTTGCTTTCTTCCTTTTACAATTACAACTTGACATATTTCAGGGTGTTGTTACTAAAATGAACCTTTTAAGCAGAAAGTATAAAATGCATGCATGCAAAGGAAAGGTGCAAAGTCACATTGGTCAAGGCGGTCAAAGCATAATCAAGACTGACATAAGCATTGTCTTTTCTAGACTTGGCAGGAAGATGCCCAGTCCCTTCTTCAGAACATATTGGTCTGTGGAGTCATGGGAGGTGAGCCTTAGAAGGGCCTTAGACAACACTTAATCCAGATGAGGCCCAAAGAGGGTGGTGGTCAGCTAAGATTACACAGGCAGCTTGCAGCCCTAAACTCTCTCTCCTAAATCACCATGCCAATAAGTTCAATGGGAATACTGTAAAATGCTCACATCACCATCAAGCCTGGAGAAGTGAACTTGTGGTCTATGAAAGAGAGAGAAATGCACACGGGAAAATTGTGTTGAGAAAGTTTTTAAAAATGCATGTGTATACCTGGTGTATTTTCTGACAATTATTTGTCTAATAAAATTCTACAGAAGATCCAGGTGAGTGTAATTGGAAAAGAGAGGCAGAACTGAGGGGAATGGCATGAAGCAGCAGAGAGGAAAGGAACTTTCAATTCATTATACGAAGTTTTCAAAGGTCAAAGTGATCCAGAGATGGGGTGAGAGACTGAGAGACGAGGACATTCATCACTGGAGGTTATTAAAGCAGAAGCTGGGAGAACTTGGCAGGGCTTCACGGCTTTTAAATGTAGATAACTGTAGAGACAACCTGGGAAGATGATACAAACAGATTTCGAAGTCCATGCCCAAGAGGGTACCCCTGAACTGTATTTTTAAGAAGCCATGCAAATGATTCTCCTGTTCAGGGGAATGCATCAGACACCTTTAAGGGAGTGTTGCAACTGGAGAGTCTATAATTTTGTTCATAAGGCAAATGGGAGTGGTTTACAATGGTGGTAAGAAATCCACATTTGGGTTTTCATCCTTTTGTTTTTTTTTTTGTTTTTTTTTTAAACACTTTGCATTATGGCACCATGATTGGGATTCAGATTTTCTGTCCCTAAAAACAAGTGAGGTTTGATGTCTATTGGTGCTTCTACATGCTAGGAGTTGGGTTTCTGAGGGCAGCCTGGAGGAAATTAATTTCCAAAGTCCCTGGAAAATTCTTCAGTGACAGCTGGGCAAGGCTGTGTGATATGGCTGGTTTCATGGAGTTGGCAGGCAGTATGCCCAGGACCCGTCTGTCTCCCACTGGCCAGGCAGGGAGGAGATAGGGTTGGAAACTGGGAACACAGGAGTCTCACCACTTGCTTTAATTACTTTTGTGACCCAGTTACTATTTGGGAAAGGAGATCTGAGGAGGCTCACCTGCTGTCCAGAAAGGAGTGTGTCAGGATGACCATGAAGTGACCTTGCTGTGGACATCTTGCTCAGAATCCACAACTCTGGATGAGATGGTGTGGCATGGCTCTATGCTTCTTATTGATGCCTTGCCAAGGCAGTGAGCCCCAGTGATGATCTAACACTGGGTTCTGCTTTGTCCTTGACATTGTTTTCCTGCTCCAATTTTCCATCTATTTTCCCACAGGACAGCCTCACCCTTGCAAAAGTCTCCTCATTTCTTACTTTAAAAAAAATAGGATGGTATTTGAATGGTTTTATCTTCTTTTCCTAAATATACCTATCTCTTACTTCAGTACATTTCCCAACACATACCTATCTAGACACAGATGGAGTGCCAGGCATTTCTTTATCATCTTTACCCAAGGAACATCTAGGAATTTATCTAGACATTCCTAATGAGAGGGGTGAAAACAATATCCTTAATATATCAATAGGGAAACTTCAAACCCCAAATCGCAGGAGATGTGGGTGAATGGGGCAGCTCCTGACTAGGCAGGAGGTGTCTCACAGATAATGCATAGAAGCTGTCCTGTCAAGTCCTTGGATATCATCCTCCATTATACTTTTTCTGTAAAATATCTCCAGATCTTCAATCATTTATTTGTGTGACCCAGACAGGATCATCCAGTGTTCTTTCCAACCTTAAATCTAGCCTGGCCAACAATATTCTTGGATCTGCTTTCCCAAGCTCAAAATTCCTCAAGTTTATACACTGGGCTAAAGAACCTCCTTTATCCAATGTAGGCTACAATGATACAAAGTATCTTTATGTTTGTTACACGAATTGATTTTCTTGTAGTAGATGCTTCCTAATGATGTATCTAGTGGAGCAGATGAAACATTTGAAGACCTGGATGACAACCTAGGGGATACCATGGTGGGAGGGAGCTTTATTTTCCCATGGTGGGAGGGGACTTCATTTTCCCATAGTGGGAGGGGACTTTATTTTCCCATGGTGGGAGGGGACTTTAGGTCAACACACTTAATCCAAATAGGTGCTACTGATACAAGGACTGAATAGATTCTGAAGGAATTCACCAGATAAATTTTATTTGTAAGAATTAAATGAAGGCCACAAAATACTTATTTTATCTGATCTCACTGTTTTGGCTTCTAGGAAAAGAAGTACTGCAAGTCTGTAAACAAACCAGAAGGCTGCTTATAGCATGACTTATCTGAAGGACGAAGCATCTATTCACATATGATTATAAATGGCATTCAATGCTTATGGATCCATTTGATGTCACTGGTGTGTTCTAAAAAGCTTTATTTTTATCACTTGCTTTGTTCATAAATATGCCTTCTTTCCTAATTTCTTTCTAATTGTTTTTTTAAATCAATATTCCCAGGTTGGTATTTTCATTTTTAAAGTATTTCAGTTTTGATTTAAAAAAAAATACAGATGCTCTTTGATTTATAGAGGGCTTATAGTCTGATAAAAACAAGTACTCATTGTAAGTTGAATACTTCCAAGTACATTTAATATGCCTCAGCTGGTTAGCTTTTATCCACTTGACCTGAACTACAGCCTTATGGGAAGAAGAAACCTCAACTGAGAAGATGCCTCCATAAGACTGGTCTTTAGGGGGTGTTTCTTGATTGATTATTGTTTGAAGACTCAGCCCATTGTGGGTGGTGCAACCATGGGCAGGTGGTCCTGTGTTGCATAAAAAACAAGCTATGTAAGCTGTGAGGAGCAAGCTTGTAAGCAGGTACATGCTTCTGTTTCGTCTCCTGCCTCCAGGTTCCTGTTTCAGTTCCTGTCCTGACTCCCCTCAGTGATGGCCTATAAATATGAAAATTGAAGCCAAAGAAACCCTCCCCTTTCCAAGTTGCTTTTGCTCATGGTGTTTATCACAGACAACAACAGAAAAATCAAACTAATAATGAAATAAACAAGTGGGCAAACAGATTGGGAAAATAACAGAATGGAACTTTCAACTATAAGAAGTAATTAAAAATATACACTTACCCTGATAGAAAGACATTAGTTTTCAGAGGCCAACACGATATCAACAGAAAGATGCATTCTATAGTTTGTCTTGGAGACTCTAATACATTTGATGTCTAAACCATCAACAAAGGTAAAAAACAAACCAACAAGCAAAAAGCAACCAAACAAAAAACAACCAACCAACAAACAAAAAACCAACAGACCACTATGTTCATAGAAACAGATTCAACAATTATGAGTCAGTTATGATGGTGCACATTTGTAATTCCAGTACTTGGAATGCTGAGACAAGAGGGTTATAATTTCAAGGCCAGCCTGGAGTACATAGCAAGTTCAAGGTCAACTTGATCTCAAAAGGGAAGCCCTATCACAAAACAAAGAAATTCTAAATATATTATTAAATAAAATTTAGCAGAGAATGAATATTAGTCAATGAATGTAACTCTGTTTAGAGGAATTTCAATTATGACACAAGCTTCCAAATATACTCAGTATTTGCTAAAGAATGAATTTGTGCCTCTATGAAATGCCAATAGGACAGAGGAAAAGCCTTTGAGGGACAGTTATGACAGCTCCAATGAATGGCATTACTCCCCTATAGAAAGAGACCAGAGTGTCATCTTTATGCCATGTATAAGACTATAAGCAGATAGTCTACAACCAACAGTGATCCTAGGCAGACCTGGCAACATTGGAGCCACCTGATATGAATTTGTTACTTACATGCCACCTTGTCTATGATTTGATCACGGCAACCTTGGCTTTGGCAGTACTTGAATTCAAATGAGTTGGGGTACTCCTAGTTACTCAGGGTTTATTTGCCTTTGTAGTTAACATGGAGCAATGGTAACTCTTTCTGGTCATGCATACTGCTTACGAAGTTTGACCCATGCAGAACTGTATTACTGGTCCCACAGTCTGGGGACAGAGTATTTCCATCACCTCATACAACTGTCCCTAGGAACCTGGAAACTATTAATTTCTTCCCATTTTGTGAATGTATATGGGATAAAACAGCAATCTTTTGGGTCTGGCCTTTTTTGACTCACGAAAAATGATGACGAGACCAGTTCAGGTTTCTGTGTGTGTTACTGGTTCACTCTATTTCATTGCTGAGTTTGCATAGACAAGACTTTGACCTTGTCCATATATTTGCCCGATGAAAGACATTTGGATTGTTTCTAAGCTGTGGGGATTATGAATAAAGCCGCAACAAGCCTTTACATATGAACTTTTGTGAAGACATGTTTTCATAAGTCATGGGTAAATACCTAGGAGGGGAAGCAATGTCAGCCTCTCTAAGAAACTGCCACACTGCTTCACATAGCAGCCGCACCATTTAGCACTCCCATAATCAACAAGAAAAAGTTCCAACGCCACCATGTCATACCACTTCTGGCACCACCAGTGTATTTTTAGCCATTATGACATGTGGCAGATACCAATCCCCGATGGCTCCTGAATTTGGGAAAGCAAATAGCTAATTTTTGGAAGTGAGAGAGCTGCCAGAATGTTTGCCTAGATTCATTTACTTGTTTCTTTGGATAACAAGGCATGCATACTCTGTGAGAAAATTATGAAGAAAAGCAACTTATTCAATTGAAACAGGGAATGAACAGGGAGGGGGATTCATTTATTAGTAATAATGGGACTCTAAGATATTGGTGTTATTTACAAGGCAAGGCACTTTATGATTATTTTTGGAACTATAGCCATGAGTCTAATACATTTCACAATCAAACATTTTAAAAGGGGGTCAGATAGACAGCTCAGCAGTTGAGAACATATGCTATTTTTGCCGAGGACCTGAGTTCAGTTCCCAGCACCCACACTGGGAGGCTCATAACCATGTGGAAGGGACTTAATGGGTTCCTTTGGGGTCTGTGTACACACACACAGTTAAAAAATTTGAAAATAATCATATGTGCTAAAAAAGATTTTAGACAAATAACCTTAATTTTTTAAAAAGAAATAAGCTTGACTATATTGAACCACTAAAAGCAATAGAATGCAGAGAAATATTTTAAAACTCCTTTTAAGAAGGGGGCATCAGCACAGTAAGTTGAAAACTTAGTAAAAGTATCTTAGAATTTGAACATGAAAGACCTATATAATAAGAATTTTGTGGCTCTAAAGAAAGAAATTAAAGAAGATACCAGAAAATGGAAAGATCTCCCATGCTCTTAGATAGGTAGGATAAACATAGTGAAAATGGCCATCTTGCCAAAAGCAATCTACAGATTCAATGCAATCCCCAATAAAATCCCACCACAATTCTTTACTGACCTTGAAAGGATAATAACCAACTTTATATGGAAAAACAAAAGACCCAAGATAGCCAAAACAACCCTGTACAATAAAAGAACTTCAGGAGGCATCACTATCCCTGACTTTAAGCTCTACTACAGAGCTATAGTTCTGAAAACAGCCTGGTATTGGCACAAAAATAGACAGGTAGACCAATGGAATTGAATTGAAAATCCTGATATAATCCCATACACCTATGAACACCTGATTTTCGACAAAAGAGCTAAAAGAATACAATGGGGTGAGGACAGCATCTTCAACAAATGGTGCTGGCACAATTGGATGAGGGTGTGTAGAAGACTGCAGATAGACCCATGTCTGTAGCCATGCACAAAACTCAAGTCCAAATAGACCAAAGACCTCAATATCAATCCTGCCACACTGAACCTCTTAGAGGAGAAAGTAGGAGGTACATTTTGAACAAATTGGTATAGGAGACCGCTTTCTGAACATAACTCCAGGGGTACAGACACTGAGATAAATAATTAATAAATGGGACCTCTTCAAACTTAGAAACTTCTGTAAGGCAAAGGACACAGTGGACAAGACCAAACAGCAGCCCACAGACTGGGAAAAGATTTTCACCAATCCTACAACCAACAAAGGGCTGATCTCCAAAATATACAAAGAACTTAAGAAACTAGTCAACAAAACACCACATAACCCTATTAAAAATTGGGGTACAGAACTGAAGAAATAATTTTCAATAGAGGAAATCAAAAAGGCTGAAAGACACTTAAGAAAGTGCTCCACATCCTTAGCTATCAGGGAAATGCAAATCAAAACAACTCTGAGATACCATCTTACCCCTGCCAGAACAGCTATAATTAGAAACACCAATGACGACTCATGTTGGAGAGGATGTGGAGAGAGGGTAACACTCGTCCACTGCTGGTGGGAGTGCAAACTCATACAGCCATTTTGGAGATCAGTATGGCGGTTCCTCAGGAAAATGGGAATTAGTTTACCATAGGACCCGGCAATTCTCCTCTTAGGCATATACCCAAATGATCCACACCCATGCAACAAAGACATGTGCTCAACTATGTTCATAGCAGCATTATTCGTAATAGTAAGAACCTGGAAGCGACCTAGATGCCCCTCAACTAAAGAATGGATAAAGAAGATGTGGCACATCTACACAATGGAATACTAATCTGCAGAAAAAAATAATGGTATCTTGAAATTCGCAGGCAAGTGGATGGCACTTGGAGAAACCATTCTGAATGAGGTAACCCAGTCACAAAAAGAGGTACATGGTATGTACTCACTCATATATGGATTTTAGACCTAGAGCAAAGGATCACCAGCCTATAATTCACACCACCAGAGGAACTAGGATACATGGTGTATTCTAAGAGATTCATATAAAGTCCCTCACAGAAGCAGGAAGGGACAAGTTCCCCACAGAGCACAGGGGAAGTGGGGAAGTGGGGGGGGCAGTGAATGGGGAGAGAAGTAGGAGAAAACGAGGGGTAGGAAAGGAAAACACGTGCGACTAGGAAGATTGAGTCAGGGTAGGAATAGAAGACAGGAGAGAGAGAGAGAGAGAGAGAGAGAGAGAGAGAGAGAGAGAGAGAGAGAGAGAGAGAGAGAACATAAAAGAGGGAGCCAATATTGGTTTGAAAAGAAAACTGAACCTAAAGAAATGTCTAGAGATCTACAAGACTGACCCCAAATAATAATTTGAGCAACCGTTGAAAGGCTACCATAAATGCCCTTCCCTGATAATGAGATCAACAACTAACTTATCCACCATCATGGAGCTTCTGTTGGAAACAGAAGCAAACACCCATACCTAAACACTGAGTCGAACTAGAATCCAGATGCAGATAGAGAGGACAAGACCAGGTTGCAGAAACACATAGAGACAGCTCACCTGAACAAGGAGGAGCTAACAGGCCCCCAGATTGATAGCTGGGAATCCAGCATGGGACTGACTCAGGCCCCCTTGAATATGGGTCTCAGCCAAAAGAACCGAGCAGTCTAAGGGACCTCAGACAGTGGAACCAGGATGTATCCCTGGTGCACAAAAGGACCTTGTGAACACATCCCCCATGGAGGGATACCTTAACCTAGAGACAGGAGAGAAGTCCTAGTCCCTACTTCAAATGACCTGACAGACCTACATGACCCCAGCTGGATGGTATTGGGGTGGGGGGATGGGATGGGAGGGTGGTCAGGGTGCATGTGAAGGGGCAGAGAGGGTAAAAGGGAGGGAGGGAGAGGGAACTAGGATCGACATGTAAAATAATAAAATAATAAAAAAAAATTAAATTAAAAAAAGAAAACCAAATTAAAAAAAAAAGAATTTCTTAAAACACAAAACTTTCCTTTAAACATGCTTATATGAAGCTAGGCAGGTGGTATATGTCTGTTATCCTGGCACTGGGAGGTCGATGCAGGGAGATCATAAGTTCAAGGCCAGCCTGAGTTACACAGTAAGATCATATCCCCAAAGAAATAAGCAACCAAACAACCCAAAACAAAACGAGACCTGCTTAATTTTTAAGGGCACGTCTGTATTTGTTTATAGCCACAGGCCACACTGTTCATCTGTCAGATCACACACTCCCAGAGACAACAGCTACACACACTTGAAAGGCTCGTCACGCTAGGGTGGTTCTTAATGATGGACAAAGAGTAGACTTTTGCCGAAAGTCAAGAGCAGCAAGGGCTTTGAGTCAAGCTCTTCACAGACACCTCCCCCTGGACACCTCCACATCACCATCCAGACCACACAGCTCTAATAGTCCTCGTCACTGACCCCTTGGAAGGATCTGTTACCTGTGACAACACTGGGGATTTTGGAGAGAAAGCTCTTAACTGTTCTGATGGGCACACCCCCTGTCTTGTCATCTTGCATCTTTGTAATGATGTCCTCGATCTGGAAGAGATTGAAGAAAAGAGGTGTTAATATTTTTCTTGCCCAGTAATAAAAATGTAAGCCTCTATGAAATAGCCCAGGTGTGTAGAACGTAAGTGCTAACACAGGAGTTAGGGCAAACCCCCACCCGGTCAGTCAGGAAACAGTATCAGTGTTTGCTAGGTGTGGAGAGGCCAGAACATGTTCTTTATGAGCAACTCACTAGTGCGCCAAGGGAAGAAGGGGGAAGCGCATTGGGGTTCGCGATAGGATCTAAAGTGAGCATCAACATGTAAGTGACAAGACCGAGTTTCTGTCATAGGAAACTGCCATATTTGATTCCCTCAGAATGGCAGGTTCCTAAGGTTCATCCTAAATTGTTCACATAAACTAATCACTAGGAAGTTTAGGCAGGGCCTTTGGGAGAAAGGCCACAGTGAACAGCAGTTTTATTGGTGGAAACGGAACAGGGAAAAGATAGACTAAGAAGGACACAAGTTTGTAGGCAGTAATTCACAAGCCAAATATAATTTCCTGGGAAAAAATGTTCAGAATAGGATATAGGAACATCTGAAACAAGGTTGTGGATCTTTTTGTTTGGGGGGGGGGCGCAACAGCCATAAAAGGGGAGGGGCTAACACATAAAACTGACATAGTTTGCTTCTGTAACCAAAAGAAATCTCTTTGAACTGTTGGGATGAATTCTCTGAGTAAGACCTTATTGGAAGCACATATTTTTAAAGATAGAAGCTTAAGCTATTACTTAATTTCCTCTAGTTTGACATGCTGTGATTGCACTTGAAGGGTAACTGATTTTTTTCAAAGACATGGGGCTAATAACTGCTTTGGTAGCAACAGATATATTGTTAGATGCAAAGTTAGGACACGCTGTAAGGGCACGCTGTAAGATCATTGCCACCATTAAAAGCAGTGAGAAGGCCCATCAGGCATTCAGTATACATTGTATTCACTACACACGGAGTGTACTGACCACAAGTCATCTATTAGAGCTAGACACGAGACACCAGCTAACCCAGGATCTAGGGCACTGTGTTTTATGGTTGCCAGGAGAGGGAAACTGGACATCTATAATCAACACCAATGGCTATGACAGCCTTTAATAATTGTCACAGCCATCACCAGGTCCCACAGATGCCTAATGACAGAGCCAAGTTAGAATCTAGCTGTAGATTCCAGGGTTCAGGTTTTTAACTCTGAGCTATTTTACTTTTCAACAGGATTGTCAGAAAACTAGCCAAGTGTGGAAGCCACTCTTCCCTGAAAATTTCTTCTTTTTTTCTGCACAAGTACTAAGCTAGAGGGGCCAAGGATGTAGCTCTGAGGCAGAATATTTGTCTAGAATGTAAAATATCCTGCATTCTAACCCAAGTACCACTAAATAAATAAGAGACTGAAAGAATCCCAAGGCTCCAGTCCCTCAGATGACAGTGAGTCATTTCCTGCAGCCCGAGAATCTGTGCAGTGTTTAATTATGACAGTCTAAGAAGGAATTTAATCGATGGTCCCATTAACCACCTCAGCTACTGCTTGACTTTTTGCTAAACCCAACCAAATAACTACTCTGAGTATCACTCATTAGTGCCCAAGGAAAGCTATTGCTGGGGGGAGGGGGGAATCACATTTAAAAAGTAATCTATGTGTTTGATCTGGTGTGCTGTTTGAAACCAGAAGCATCAGTTACATTGATGGTTGCTATGGGAAAGCCAGAAAAAAAAATCTTTGAGGATTGGCAGGAAGCCAATATTTCAATTCAGTTAGACTTGTGAGTAGGTATTAGAGCATAATAATATTCAGTCTCTGCCACTATGGACCAGAAGTGAAGAGCTGGCTCCACGGAGGAATTCTCCATGGCTCTTTTCTTCTGGGCCCCCTTGCTTCACCATGTGATGGAATGTCAGAAGGACATATTTACCAAAGAGGAAGACATACATATATCTCATTATGTTGGTGTATTGCTCATCAGAGGTAATAGCCAGATCAAAAGGCCAATTTGTTAGGTATGGTTGCCTGTGCCTGTCAAGAAGAGACAATGGTATCCTGAGTTCAAGACCAGCCGGGTCTTGAGAGACCAAAAAATAAAATTTAAAGCAATAACAAAAAGGACTGCCAGCTGTAAAGGGGATTGAGTGTATCTGAGCAGTTTACAGCATAGAAGTATGGAGAAAGAATTCCACAGTGTCCTATGCCTGACTCTGCTATGCTGTTGATACACACTGTAGTCCCTTGCCCAGACCTCACAGTGGACAGGGAATCCACCCACCAACCTTTGATCATGGGACTAACCTGGCCACTGTTCCTGAACACAGTGTGGACTCGGGCTAATCATGTACCTATGTCTGCGTGGCTGTGCTTACCAACTTTGCTATTGGCCTCAGATAGTTGATGTCCCAAGGAAGATGTGACACATCTTCAGAGAAGAGGACCAAGTCCATATCTTAGTCAGTGCAACCCTGGCTTCCCTGCTCACTCAGAAGTAAGAAACCAATGTTTCCATGGTACTGGCTTAAGGATGTTTACTTTAAAGCAAAATATATTAAGGCTCTGACGAAAGGCATTTTTCAAAAATTGTCAAAGCCACAACAGATATTTGGCTAGCAATCAGAA
The DNA here is from genome assembly GCF_943737965.1 of Phodopus roborovskii. Taxonomy (NCBI): domain Eukaryota; kingdom Metazoa; phylum Chordata; class Mammalia; order Rodentia; family Cricetidae; genus Phodopus; species Phodopus roborovskii. Next base: position 4,584,921 of record NW_026126515.1, on the reverse strand, counting down.
TGGATGTATCTTAGATTTAGGATGCCTTTGGAACCAATCCCTTTTAAGAATGTAGAAACTCAATATATAGTATTCACCGTCTACTTTAAAACTCTTATAGGTTGTCTTGGTTTAGGTTGCTTATTCCACTGTTGTACTAGACAAGTAGACAAGTGTTTGGCAGCTCTGCTTGATGCTGGAACATCACCTAGTGCAACTCTCTGAAGTTCCTTGTCATGGGTTTTGGAGAATCACCAAGAATTTACAAGAAGGCCCCAGGAGCTTATAAGAACACTGATAAGCATTTCCAAACATCTACTTCATGATTATCTGCCTAGGGTAACTTCAAAGGTTGTCTAATTTGTTCCTTGGTTTTCAAAGTTCCTTAGCAAAGGTGCTAACACTGAGGCCCAGAAGGTCTCAGAGCTAGGAAGTGACAAATCTGGGATTGATACCCAAGTCAGCCTAGATCCACTGTATCACCAGTATCTATAAAATAGAAAGTTCACCATCCTTTTCGATCACCAGAAAACCTTAGCTATCATACCACCCTTCCTCATCTCCCTGGAGATGGGGAGACAGACTTACTTAATTTTCCCAACTGCTCAGCTGCATCTCACGCTGACACCTTTTGTCCACTAGGAGTAACACAGTAATTTCCCTGACATCCTTCAAAATGAAGACCTATATCTTAGGGGATGTGTTTAGACCTATGCAACCCGGTGCCAATCAAGGAGCAGGTGACCCTTATCTGCCAGCCAGGTGAAGCAGAGAAACCAGCTTGTCTGGTTCTGCCTGAGTGAGTCCCAGTAATAAGGGTGCTCATCTCCAAGGAGCTCAGCACCCAGTGCAGATAGACAGGTACAAGATTTTTCCAGACATCAGAAAGCCAGCAGCCACAGCACTAACCAGTGGGCTTTCTTTTACAGAAATGATAGACAATTCACTGGATTAGTCCTGAGTAGGAGGGAGGAAGAGTGATCATGTCTTCGGAAATAAAAGCCACGGTGGAACAGCAAGACTAGGCTGAGGTCTAGAGAGACCCATGGCCTCTCCATGGCCCCACATCCCTGAACATCACAACCCTGTCTCTACAGTTAGATGTATTTTTACTAAATGGATAATCTAGTTTGAAAACAAGAGAGGCTGATATGACCTGCCCAGTGCTCAACTGTGTTTGAGGGGTGGCAGCATCTCAGGTTGGAGTGGGGTTTGGGGAGGACTAGGGAGTCCTGGTGTTTTTATAGACTATATCTGGCAGATAATATCAGAAACCAGACATAGATGCAGCCCCAAGAGGCCCCTCTTGGTCAGCCCAGGCCTGTTCATCTCTGCCTTTCTGGATGACAATTCTGTTGGAAATGACAAAGGGCCCATATTAGTGTTGTTTGTGCAATTTAATGATCCAATGAACTAATTTATTTATCTCATGCATTGTTTCCTCAGTAGAGGATTAAACAAAAATGTCAAGTGTGGGAAAATTATAGTGCAATTATTGAAAGGAAAAATGCCTATAACCCCAGGAAAGGAAGTTATAAATAAATAAGTATATAAAAGTTATAAATGTATAAATTAGCTGATGTCCTGTGCCTCCAGCATGAAGATCTTTTCATCCAACTGTTTCACCTTGACTTTGCAATTGGCTGCTTTGCATTTAATGAAAGACCTAGTCTTTCCTTGTGTCCATGAATGAATGAAATTGATTAGAGGCAGGAACCTGAGCTGGATGATGACAATCACAATTCACAATGTGAAATATAACTACTGTACTGAACATGATCTGTCCCATCTGACTCCCAGAAAATTGAGATGTGTGTGTGTGTTTATATATATGTGCGTACTTATGCATATAACATGCCTATATTAATATATGAATAATATTAATATATGTACATACAACATATATACATAATAATGACAACAGATGTACATAATGACATATACATATAAATATGTGTATTGTATATATATATTTAAATAATAAAACTCTTTTTTATCCAACTCTTAAGTGTATTTAAGTTCAACTACTCACTTTTAATGCTAGGGCCTGTGTTAGTTTCTATAGATAAAAAGGCAGGTAGGTGGGCTGGGAAGACAGTTCAGTGGGTAAAGTGCTTGCTGAACAAGTCTAGCACCCAAGCTCGAAACCTACAACTTAGATAGAGCTGGAATAGCAGCATGCATCTGTAACCCTAGTGCTCCTACAGTGAGTTGGAAGGCAAAGACAAAGGATTCCCAGGTAGATGAATAGGCCAGTTACTCTCCCAGTATACGTAGTGAACAATGATGGAGACTCTGCCTCAAACAAGATAGAAGGTGAGAACTATGCCCAAGGTTGTCCTCTTAACTCCACACGTGCAGTGCGACATACACACACCTGCACCCATACATACAAATGCTCATCCATAGGTACATACATCGTACATATACACACATACATTGTATACACAGCACAGCAAAAGCAGGCACAAGAATTCATTCTCAGTCATAATACATTAATACAATTCAGGGGTCCAGGCTTGTGATTAAGGATATGTTGGAGAGAGCTGGGCCAAAGAAGTGAAACACTAAAGGATTCTACTTCCAGAGGCTGTTGGCATGAATTCCATCACGACTCACCACCATTATTATTGTTGTTATTGTTATTGTTATTATTATTATTATTGCCACCCCAGTTCAAGGATTGAAGGGTATCTTGGGATTCCATCTTCTAGCTATTACAATGCTTGTAAAGAGTTTTGAGGAAAACTGACTGTTTGAATCACAATGTTGGTAACGACAACAACAGCAGCCTGCATACTTTCTCCTCTAAAACCAGCTTGTGTGAATGGCAGCTGACATTGCTATAGTGGCTCATTTCTAGGACAGCCTTCACATTTCTGTTAATGGTGGGACAAAACGGGGAGAGTTTCTATTCGGTCCCCTAGTAAGGAAAAGCTTTACTTTTCTTCTCGAGTCTCAGGCCAGAAGGGAGTCACACAGCTACTATGATTCACATATGAGGATGGAAGAAAAGGTGATTTGCTTTTCCAGCCCTTGTACCACATGGAGGCATGGAAGGAGGATAGAAATGGGGTTGGGCTAACCAACTAGTATTATATGCTCCAAAGACCCATGGTTATAGACACTCATAAAAGGACAGACAGGCAGGCCCTAGTTCTTCTGTTTTCTACAACATAACTTTCATGATATTCTTGAAAGGAGAAATGTGTGCATTTAACAGCATTACTTAAAATCTATCTACAGTGCCCCAGAGTATCTTATTACAAGCTCTACAAGATCCCATCTTTTCTTTATTTCCGTTATCATGTCAATTTGTATTTGTGTTTCCCATTAGACTGTCTTGCTCAACACTGAGTTCCTCATCAGTATTAAGTGTTTAGAAAATATTTATTGAGTGGGTACAACAATAAACAGATGAATAAGTGAGTACTATACTCTTAAAGGAATTTGCCTCCAACACCAGCAATGGATGGTACTCAACACATTACAAGAGCATTGAGGGTACCATAATGTTACTTACTCAAATTCAGTCTAAAGTAAATTTGGAATTTACATTTAAGAGCACTTTGCTTTGAGACTGGGTTCCATAAAAAGACCTTTCAAGATTTCTTAATTTTAGTAACTGTGTTCAAGGAAAATCGCCATGGGCACCCAACTATCATTTGAGACTGGAACTGGATTTCCAAGGATCGGACCTGGAATGATTTGGGCTGTGTCAGGCAGTAAGATAAAAACCACCAGTTGCTTTGGGCTGTGGGTTTGTTAACACATGTAGTGCTTCATGTGTTCCCTTCATGGGAACATTTTACTGACGAGAAACACTGAAGAATAGGATTGCAAAACAGTGACTGAATAGCCTCATGATACTGCAGGGAAAGCATCTTTGCCTTGAGCTGGGTAGTAGAGTTGAGCTGGAGGCAGCCTAGTCTTTTTGGTATAGGTATCTGTTTAACAACAGATACCTGAAAAATAAGAGGGCTTGTCCCTTGGGCGGTATGAACTGGAATGTTTGACTGCAAAAGGCCAGCAGCAGTGGATGGAGAGCAGATGATACTGGCCAGAGATGCATCTCAGCACTTTTGAAGACTTCAATTCTTCATTAACATCTCCTCAAGTGACACTGATTTGTGTATTGTCTGCTTCTTGACATATTTACTAAATAGCAGGCCATTATTATTATTATTATTATTATTATTATTATTATTATTGTTATTGTTATTTGTGTGTGTGTGTGTGTGTGTGTGTGTGTGTGTGTGTGTTTGGGGGTAAATGGCTCAAGGGCACATAAGATTCTCAATGAGATAAAGAGCAGGAAAGCCAGATGTCCTTGCTCCATCCAGGTGCCCTGCTTGGATCTCCACCCCAGCAAATGAGGACATTTGGGGGGGAAACTGGGATTCACTTAAGTGTTTAGCTGAGTGGATGCAGAAAGTGGCCCATATCATGTGCATGCTAATTTAATATACAGTATGAAAAATAGAAAAATGCCATTTTCCAACAAATGAGCATGGCCTACTTCCTAAAGCCTAAGAGTGTTCTATCTTATGAGGTACCAGGGTTGTATAATAAAGGTTAGGAGCCTTGAGGTGGGAGAGTGTTCTGGATTTTTCAGGTGTGCCTCATTTATTCACAGTTCTTGACAGCATAGGACTTTCCTAATTATATAACTATATAATTACATGACTATAATTATGGTTGGCCAGAGTGTGATGTGACAGTAGGCAAGAGTCAAAGACACAGGATTTCCCACTTTCAAACACGGGGGGGGGGGGGGGGGGAAAGAACTAGAAGCCAAGGAATGCAGGCAGCCTTTAGAAGGATACAGAGTTTCTCCTGGAACTGACACCAAGAAACAATACCCTTGCTAGCCTGTTAATTTTAGCCCACAGAAACCTATTTCAGGTATCTGATCTTTGGAACCCCAAGAGGAAAAATTTTATTATTCAGTTAAGCCACTACGTTTGACATTTATTATGATCATAATAGAAAACAACTACACACTGTAGCACCCTACTCCCCGGACTAGAAAATGTTTGATATTCTGTATTGTTTCCCAAATCATGTTAGTGCACCTCCTGGCAGTAAGCAGGGGACCTCCCTATAACATTCTGTCATTCTGACCTGTTCAATGGACAAACCAGCAGTCACCCAGGACTTGAGGTAGCCCACATGGGGAAGACGGCAGAGAGGATGGCAGGGATGTACTCGTTTATAACCGGGCACAATTTCCTCCATGACCTTCTTGGTTTCCTTGGACTGGACCAATCAGAGGGTGCTGCTATAACCCATAGACTCCAGAATCCCATTTTATACAGGCAGAGACTAAGATCCTTCTCCTTTTCTCATTTCAGATTTTACACAGCTACATTTTCCAACCTATCAGGCCATAAAGAATTGAACATGAAGGCCAGTACAGCAACATAACCCAAATTATTCAGTTGGTCCCGTAAAGTGCTCCAAATTTGAGCTTGAGTGCCTTTATGTTGAGTTTTTACAGAAACACTGAAGTCTCAAACATGCATTTTTTGCCTCCCCCTTACTGTTGCTGAAAATGCAAAGGCCTTGTTTTCAAAGAAAAATGATGCTATCCATCAACCTGGATTATTACTAAGATTTCTCCCTCATGGGGAAGAGCAAGGAACACAAAACATTATCTGCTCTCTGACCTCAATGACCCTCTGCGAGGTCATTTCCTCCCAGTCCATTTCTCAGCACCTTTCCCTACTCCAGACTCAACAACTGATTATGCATGGCTGGAGCACGTTTAAGGGCTAGAGCAATTTATACAGGTCGTCTCCTGGAAAACTTGCCTGGCTTCCCATACTACAAGATGATGCCAAGCTTCTGTGGTGGAGTTCAAGGGTCTCCATCATTTGGCATTAAACAGCTTTCCCAGCACCCTTCCAGCCCTCTGTGCTGTGAGCATTCTCATCTATAGAAACCCTCCTGCTTTCTTTCTTCCTTGATCCTGAACAACACATCCTCCCTTGCAAATTTATCCTGGGCTCTCTGAAGCAGCCTATTGTCATCAGCTGGCATGGGTTGGGTATTGTTTGAACATGAACACTTAAAGCCCATGGGTTAGAAGCTCAGTCCCTGGTGTGATAGTGTTAAGAGGTGGTGGGATCTTTAAGAGCCTGGACTGGGGGACATAATTAGGTCATTGAGAGCAACTGGAAAGGGTTAACACAGTTCATATGGGATCTCCATTAGTTCTTGCAAAAGTGGGTTGACTTAAAAAAAAAAGTAAGCCTGGTCACATAACCTCTCTGGGTCCTGTCTCATCATGTGACATTCTCTTAGGTCTCCCACCATCTGCCATGAAGGTCTCACCGGATGCAGGTATCATGCCTTTGAGCCCTCAAAACTATGCATTCAGACAAGCTATTTTCCTTATGTGTGGCCCAGCCTCAGGCATTTTGTCATAGTGAAAGAAAACAGACTGATATGATATAATGCCTCATATTCCAGGTTCCAATACTTGGCAAGAGAACCAGGAGCGCTTTGGTGCTCCTAGGTAGAACTTTGCAAAAGGGAAGCTCATGTCTTCCAGGAGGAAGGATGCATTTATACAATCCAAGGAACTTTAGATTTAGATATTTTTAGACTTCTAACTCCTGTTCCTTTTGTAATCATGGACCAAAAGAGAATCTTATTCTTTATCTCCCAAGAAAATGGAGTTTAATAAAGTATGTATCTATCTGATTTAATTCTAAAATTAATCTGACTATGAAGGAGCCTGGACAACCCTAAGCTGTGTTTGATGGACTGTAAGCCTCACTCTCAAAAATCAGTGAGATAAACACCAGTATCTGGTGATGAACTCTGCATGGCTCTTGGGAGAGTGGCAGGGTCACTTGCCAATTATTTCTGTTAATCACAAAGATTAAGTGGCTTTTATGGCCTGCCTCCCTGAGCTTTTCTGCAAAAGAAAGACAAGCATGAGGCAAAGCATGTAGACAGCCAGGCAGGGCCTAGGAGAAGCCGGGGAATCCAGGCTCCACTTATGGGGTACACACATGGCTGCCAAGCCATTCAGTTATTAAATGTTCCCAGTCTCTGAAAATTTCTTATTAGCAGGTCTGTTGCTACTTACTTCCCCCCTCATTCATCAGGGGGTGAGGGAGAGAAATGTTACAAATAGAGTTTGGGGGAATCTTATCTCTATACAGTGGGGTCTTCATATTCTCTTTCTTCATCTTGCAGGTTCTGGAGCTTAGAAAACCAAAAGGAGGGAAGGAGCGATAAAATTTCAATAGGACACCAGATTGGAAACATTGACCTCAGTGGTTTGGAGGGGGTAGGCTTTGCCTTCTTTCTTTGGAGAAAGGCTTTTAAAGAGCCCGGGGAAGTGTGTTGACTAGGGAAATGAATGGTGAGGGCAAAGACCAAATCTAGAGCAGAATGGTGTTAAAAAGCCACATCCCATTTGGAACTTCCACAATGGTGGTTCAACCTGCTATCCAGAAACTTCCCGCTGGGTTGGTATTCTTACTGTGATTTTTGTGAATATCCATGTTTTGTGGGTGGGATTGTTTCTTTCCAAATCCATGTATTGGAGTCTTGACTTTCAGTACTTTGGAATATGATATTATTTACAAAGAATGTCTTTATTGAGGTATCTATGCTTGACACATTATCAATGTGGACTCTCGTAATACAGCTGGCATTATTACAGGAGGGGGGAACTTGCATGAAAGACAGGCATGAATATAAGAATAGCAATATAGGAACACAAGGAGAAATCAATCCAAGAAAGGTGTTTTGGATATGCTGTGGTTTTGATACCAGCTACCCCCTTGAAGGTTCACATGTTGAAGGCTATGTCCTCAATGGAATATTCAGAAACAGGGCTTTTGGACCATGATTGGGGCATGAGGGTCCTGACCTAATCAATAGATTAAGCCTTCTTAGAGGCAGTAGGTCACTGGGGTATGCCCTTGAAAAATATACCTTATCCCAAGTGCTGTCCTCTGCCTCTTTGCTCCTTGGACACAATGAAGTGAGTGAGCAGTATTCCTCTGCCTTACCCTTTTAGACACATGTTTCTACCCTGCCACTGTATAAAAGCTATGGAGACAGTTGAACATGAATGGAAAGCTCTGGAACAACGAGTCACCATAAATGTTGATCTTCAGTATTATGCCACAGTGATAGAAGGCTGACAAATACCAGATAGAGCCAAACCCCAAGAGGGAACTACCCTATACAGACATGATTTGGGACTTTTCAGTCAGAAATACCAATTTCCATTATTTAGGTGACCAGAGCTTGTGACGGTTATGGAAGCCCTGCAAAAGAATATACTCCAGAAATTACTTTACGGATCACAGAAATGAATTTTTCCAATTATTCTTAATACATTCGCTCTCCCCTTCTGTCGTCCTTCATCTCTTCACGCCCATCGCCTCTTCTTGTACTACACACACACACACACACACACACACACACACACACACACACACACAGAGGCACTGACACATACACACACACCACACATGCACATGTTTAATGCCTAATTATTTCCAAGTGAGATTGTGTTTTATGTGTTGTATTACCGAATTTGACTTCCTGCACATTGTCCATTTCCTAGGGAATTACACAACATACTGCTTCAAGGCTCTGATTTTTAGGAAGTCCACTCTGTGCCTAATGTCAAGGATGAGAGTGGGGACTAGATTCATTGTCCAAAGCAAGCAAAGGGATTAGACACTGAAGGAATCTTCTTCAAAATCCCCCATGGTAGTTTTATTACATGTGATTTGGGATAGGTCCCAAGAGCATCAAATCTTTTTGTGGGTGAGGTTCCCAGTCTCTTGATGAAAAGATTTGATGAGCATTATATAGAAATACAATTTGTACAGTTGCACCCACTCATTTCCCTGAAATGCAAGTATCTCTGTGTGCTCTACTTGGGTTTCTGGGCGCTTCAATCATGCTCAACAAGCTCCTGCTGCCAGCAAGGTGAGTGGTGTTCCTGTGGGAGAAGTGGGAGGAGTTAGGCAGGTACAGAGCTGTGACTTGTCTATGAAGTGACCCTCACTGCGCACCTTTCTCCGGAGCTTGCCTAGTTGTAGGGCTTCAGTGAGGCATAGACGAAAGATGTGTAGCTCTGGGAACAGCTGCACCAGGTTTCACTACAGGCACATCTACCCTTGGGGAGAAGTGGAGGTCAGCATGAGTATCAAGGGTGATGCCCTGACCCTGTAGCATTTCTGGAGAAGGCTAGCTCCAATAAAAATAGAAGTGAGCTTTCTTAAAATGTCCTTTGTGTCTCCCAGGGCCCTCCTTTCAGATGGCAATAACATGTTGCTTTAGACCATCCCTGGAGCATGCAGAACTCTGAGGAGCAGGGAGGTAGAGGTTCTGGGGGGTATTTCTGGGATGGAGAAGGACTTGAACAGTCTGTCCTGCTGGCAATGCATATGCAACTGGAAAGGGGCTTATGCCATGTGATAACAACTTCTGACAGCTAAAAAGCCTCTGACAACAGGTAGGTCATTTGGGGATGAGGAGATGTGATGAGAATGGAAATCTCTTTCCCTCTCCCTCCTCCCTCTCTCCCCCTTCTCTCCTCTCTCTCTCTTTCTCTCTCTACATATATATATGTATATATATATGTATATTTGTATGTATGTGCATATGTATGTATGTGCAGGCATGCACATTACTTTGGATGCCAGAGATGAAACTCAGTTGGTTGTTGGAGTTGGTAGCCTCCCTGGTAGGGACAGAACAAGAGGCCTTGGGAAATGTGATGGCAAGTGTGCCTGCCTCCCCAAGGGCATGGACACGATGGGGAGAGCCTTTTTCTTTTTTTCCTAGCACAGAGTTGGGTGACTGTGGTAGGGCCCAGAGCAAAATACTTCAAGGCTTGTACCTCAGTCCCAGCTGTGGAGCAGAAAGTGCACAGACCCAGGGTGGTAGTGGAGATGGGTTTGGACACTGGGGCCAGTGAGGGACAGACATTGGTGGAGCCTGTATCTACAGGACAGAGGAAAGATAACCTAAGAGCTGAAGAGTTTGAGCCTTTGTAGAGGCAGGAATGACAAAGCTTCCCTAAACTCTCAGGGACAGGCCAGTCCAGTCCAATCGCACTATGTTTGTCCCCAAGCTGCTGTCCTGCCCTTTCCAACCCTCTGTCAGAGTCTAAATTGCTCAGGTAATAAATTACCAACCAGACAGTCTTGACTTTATTCAGATTATAGTTTTTCATAAGTCATCAGTTACTGTGAACAACAGTGCAATTTTTGTATGACCTCTAAGTGGGTGGGGCAGGTGAGAAGGGGATGTGACCATAGGGCGGAGCCCCATGGACCAAGAGGACCCTGTGGCCACTCACGGAGAAATGAAGGGGTGAAATGGCAATGTTCTCCCCGTATTATCCAGGGAGGGAGACCTTGAGAACAGAAGGTGCCCCACAGTCATATAAACTAGGGGCGAGTCCTAAGGGCTTCTGCTTCTTCTTGCAAAATGGAAGAGTACTGTGACTTCTAAATCCTTCCTACCCCTTAAGTCTCCCTGATTCCCTCCTCTAGAATATAACCTGCCCTGACTCCCCACAAATACATGGGATGTCATTGTTCCCCAAAACAGATGTGTTCCTGATGCTCCTTGTCTGTTTTCACAGCCACTGTTCTCTCTCAGACAGGGATTGGAGAAGATAAAGCGCCAGGTTTGTGTGGGCAATGTGGGCATCTCAGAGATTGGGCCCTGGCTTCTTCCTTTATGGAGCAGGTACTTGCAGAATGTTGCACTCATCTTTGCCTCCCAACATCCTTAGGGAGAAAGGAACCCAGTCCCTGCTCCACAATGAGTGAGACTGTGGTTGCTGGCAATGGGTCAGGAAGTTGCCGCCACTCAAGTTCCAAATGGCAACATGTGGCAGCATTGCTCCCAGCATCCTCTGCTCGGCCATAGGTAATGTAGGAGGTGTGTTGACCTCCACTGGCTTTACTTCTCTCTCTCTCTTTCTCTCTCTCTCTCTCTCTCTCTCTCTCTCTCTCTCTCTCTCTCTCTCTCTCTGTTGCGCACGCACGCGCCAGCTCCAAGTTCAGATGGGAACCACAGGTATTATTAAATGGGCTTTCTAAAATCCAAGTGACAAGCCTTGAATTCACAGAGTGAAGGCAAGCCCTGCACCTGGATTGAAATATGGCCAACCCGTCTCTCTCGCTCTCTCTTTGGCAAAGCTTATGAGGCGCCACGAGGCTCTTTCCTGACATGGTATGCCATCTGGAGCTTTAGGAGCTTAGCTCAACTTGTTCTCAAGGAGACCTGGTCCTGGCAACAGCCTACAGTGTCTGCCAGATGGTTTCCTCAGCCAAGGAGAAGCTAAGGAGCTCCCTGCTGCCTCCCAAGTAGCTCAGGCTAAACTGTGTATAGCCTGATGCAGAGCCAAGAGTCCCTTTGGTTAAATAACTCACTGCTGTCTCTGAGTGTACAAACACAGCCCTGTCTAACGCAGGCTGACAGGTGATTTCACGCATCATTTAACTCCTTGCAGTGTCCAGGAATGCAAGAGATTAGATAGTCAGAATAATTCCATATTGGCAAAATGCTATTTTTTCCTCTAAGGAATGAACTATTATAAGACTGAATTGAGAAAGAAGCCCTTGCCTTGTTGGCCCACACAGAAACTAAAGTCAAGCATTTATTACAACAGTGAATTGCCTGCCTCGTCTACCTGCCCTCCATGAAGGACAGGGTATTCTAAAGAGACCCAAGGCCAGTGGGAGGCTTTAGAGAAAGAACCTGGATGTGGTGAACGAAATGGAGGAAGAAAGTGAGTGAAAAGGAGAGAAAGAAAGAAAACAATGGCCACAAAGCTGGGGAGATGGCTCAATCAGTAAAGCACTCGGGCAGCCAAGCATGAGGACCTGAGTTCAATCCCCGTCATCCACTTGAAAGCAAGGTACATAGAGTTAAAATTGGAACCTCAGCACTAGGGAGGCAGAAACAGGAGGATCCTTGAAGCTTGCTGGCCAGCCAGTCTAGCCAAATCAGTGAGCTCCAGGGTCAGGGAGGGACTCTGTCTCAAAAAGTTAAGATGAGCTGAACAAGGGGGAACTCATGGACTCCAGTCTGGTAGCTGGGAAACCAGCATAGGGCTGACCCAGATTCCTTGAATGTGGTGTTAGTTGGGAGGACTGGACAGTCTATGGGGTCTGTAGTAGTGGATCAGTATTTATCCCTAGTATACGAAATGGACTTTGGGAGCCCATTCCCCATAGAGGGATGCTCTCTCAGCCTAGACACATGGGAGAGGGTCTGGGCCCTGCTCCAAATGATATGACAGACTTTGAAGACTCCCCATGGAAGGCTTCACCCTCCCTGAGGAGCAGAAAGGGGATGGATGGGGGTTGATGGGGGAAATAGGGGAGGATTGGAGGGTGTAGGAACTAGGATTGATATGTAAAACAAGCTTGCTTCTAATTTAAATAATATATATATATATATATATATATATATATATATAGAGAGAGAGAGAGAGAGAGAGAGATAAATTTATATAGATGTAGAGTGGTGAGTTAAGGTGAAGAGACAAAAGCAACCTCCACATGAATGTGTACACACAAACAAACAAACACACACACACACACACACACACACACACACACACACCACAGTGATCACAAAACAAAATGGCAAGTACTTTGACCCTAGAATCTTGATCTAAAAGTGGCCTGAAAATTCCATGTAAGCAGCCTCACCCCGCCAACACCACACCACAATACCATGTTGGGAATACAGGGTGTCTTGGTGTCCTTTGCTCTCAGGATGATCACCTCCAGTAAATAATTCATTGAATTCAACCCTCTATAATAAAAGCTCAGTTGAGTCACAATACAAAACAGAGGCCCCGGTACCCTCAAGAATACACAGTCTAGGGACTGGAGAGATCGCTCAGTGATCATGAGTGCTTGCTGCTTTTCCAGAACACCCTCTATTTGCCTTCCAATCATAACCATCTGTAACTCTAGTTTCAGGGGATACAACACCTTTTCTGGGTTCCATGGGTATACAAACACATGTGGCGTGTGACGCACACACACACATACAATCTTAAAAGACAAGAACATACAGTCTAATGGCTTTGCATTAATTCCAGTTTATAAATGAAATCTAGGTTTATTTCGTGTGTGGTGCTGGGGATGGGATGCAGAGTCCCACGCACATTAGATGAGTGTTCTACCATTGAGCACCACCTGAGCCCTCCACAGAAATGTTGATGTCCAGTCATTGTAACAAATAGCTTGAGTGTCTTGAGCAACTAGGTGGATTTAAGCTTTGTGACAATTACACCAATAAGCCAGGGCAGTTGGTACTGGGAAACATTCCAGGTGGCTCCTACCTTCCACCTTGAATTTTTATGGCCTGTACTTTAGCCAGTAAACCTCTCTAGGCCCAGGAAAGTCCTGGACAAACCAAATACCTTGATGCCATCCTCTGTACACTAACCCTTCAGATAGGCTCTGCTGAAAGTCCTGGCTGGCTTAGGCCAGCCCTGTGTATGTGCACACTGTGATAGACTAATTGGAGCAAAAAGGGCCCTGCTTCAAGGTACCCATCCCCCACTTGGTCCTAGAAATCACTGAGGCACCAAAAGTTGCATCTTTTGCTGGAAAATGAAGCACATCAAAAACCCCAAACTAGCTCTTACTCAGGGAAACCGTGTTCAGGTAGAGATAAGAATGAGAATGGAACTCCCATGGCCTCATCTGGTCAGGTTCCTCTGGCTTTCTCATGGAGCATGTATGAGAATGTTTGCTACTGATGAAACCGCTACTGTTGAGTTTAGACATGGGCCCTGTGGTTCTAAAATTAAATAGACTTGAGAGTTCCACTTAGCTAAGGCCCATGAAAAGTTAATGCCCTGCAGAGGAAGCAAACTCAGAAAGAGTCAAAGCAAAAGCTTTTTCACCCTCCTTGTACAAAGGAGGGGGATGGGTTGCCTAAGGCTCCCCCCCCCCCATTTCCGCATGCTCCCATGCTGAGTGTTGTTGCTGCTTGAATGTGCCCTCCAAATTCCCATGCTGGAAACTAGGTCCCCAACACCATGGTAGACAGTTATTGTTGGACTGACTAGCTGGACCACGGCTTGTAATCTATTCTAGTAAATCCCCTCTCTCTATATTCATTCTATAATTTCATTCCTCTAAAGAACCCTGACTAACTCAAGTCACTTTGGTCATGGTGTTTTATCATAGCAACTGAAAAGTAACTAACACAGTGTAAACAGTGGTAGTTAGGGTTTCTTTTGTTGTGAAGAGACACCAATGACCATGGCAACTCTTTTAAAGGAAAACATTTATTTGGTGCTTGTTCACAATGTCAGGGACTTAGTTTATTATCATCATGGTAGGAAGCATGCAGCATGCATGCAGACATGGCGCTGGAGAGAAGCTGAGAATTCTGTATCTGGATGGACAGGCAGCGGGAAGAGGGAAGACACTGGGTCTGGTTGATCATCTGAGACCTCCAGACTCACACCCCAGTGACATACTTCTTTCAACAAGGCCACACCTCTTAACAGTGTCACTCCCTGGTGACCAAGCATTCAAATCTATGAGTGTATGGGGGCCGCTTCTATTCAAATCACCACAAGGGCCAGGGACATTCACATGCAAACACTGCCAGTCAAGCTGTGGTCCTGCGCTCCACTGGTATGTCCCATCTTGTAAAGTGGTCTGACAAGGAGCTGTAAAACCTCTTTCCAGGAGATGGGTTTCCCCTTTGCCTGGCACGAGTCTGCCAGCCTTTTCCTTCACAGCATAAAATTCTTAGAGAAATTTCCTTTGTTTCAACGGTCTGATAGTCAAACTGAGGGACTCTGTGGAGTGTGTCTTCATTCTCCCAGGCCACTTAGAGTAGTATTTGTTGTCACTTTATCAGTAATGTCACTGAGTGTTTACTATATGCCTGGTCTTGGACCAGATGCCTTTGAGACAGAGCTACCATTGGCCCCAACCATATACCAGGGACTGAGACACGGCAAGGCTAATCAACTAATTCAAAGGTTATGTAACAAGTATAGTAGCCAGAGCTCAAACCCTGTATCTTGTACTTCACTCACCACAAATGATCATTTTAACGGCATCAACACTCTTATTTTAAAGTCAACACTGACTTTACACATAGACATACTTCAATTCTAGATCTATGGAATAGCATGTCTATTACTAACTACTGATGGCATCTTAAGAAATGAGTTTACTGATTTACTTATTTATTTACTATTTAATAATTATATATTATTTATAGGTTATATTCCTGACTGTCAGAAAAAAAGATACCCAGGTTGGGGGGGATGACTTAGTAGGTAAGAGTGAATGCTGAGCAAGCACAGGTTCTGGGTTCTAATCCTCAGTACCCACAAGAAGATAGGCATTGGGGGCTAGAGACAGATAACCCCTAAAAGCTGGCTGACCAGTCTGCTGGCCTAGATCCAAAGATGAGCTTCATTGAGAAGTCCTGTCTCAAAGCAGGAAGATGGAGGGTGACAGAAAAAAACAAACAAACAAAAACACCAAAACAAACAGAAGACACCCAGTATCCTCATCTGGCTTTTGCGCACACATGCACACATATGTGCATAGCCACTCACTGCGTGTACCCTCAACCCTCTCCCCTCCATTTACAAAATTCTAGTAACTGACTCAACTCTATCAAACAAGTTTTACTTTACTTGTGAGGATCTAGCAGCAGGCAGCCTAAGGCCCCTGCAATGTTAGAGGATGTCACCAGACACTCAGACTCGCTTTTAGTGTTCCTCCAAACTTAACTATGGCTGTTCTTCCTGCTGCCCTGAGGTGGCTGCTTTGTTTGGAGAAACAAAGACACCCACTTTTCATGACCAAAGAAGAGGAATGGCAAAACATAAAAACCAAAGAGGTTTTCCCTGTCCCCAGGGAATCCTGCCTGTTTCATGGGACAGATGAGTGTCCCAAGGTTGTAACCCATCACATGACTGGGAAGGCTGGGATTTAAGGTCTTGGGCCTCTCTACAGGAGTCAGACAAGGTTGATTCCTGTCAAGAGCTGAGTGAGACAGAGTGCAGGGTCTCCCACACTGGCGGAATGCTGCACACTTAAGAACAAGCATAGATGGCCTTTCTTCTTTCCTAGCCATGTGTCTGTGCATCCCTAGCCTAATTATCTCAACTTCAAAGTCTTGGTTCTTCATCTTGGCAAGTGAACCTAATTCAGGAATACAGGGAATCCCTGTTCAGGGAATTTAATGTTTTTTGTACTTATCAAGTCATCTTCCTGGGTCCTTGTGCAGAAACACTGTTGTAATACTCAGTAACCTCCCAATGTCAGAACTCATAATTACCTTGGGTATACCCAACATTCTCACTAAAATGAAATGATCCTCCCCACCCCTGAAATGTAAGGAGATTTATTTTGTCAACATTGAATTACACTTTTCTCCAGGGTGGCTATTATTCAGTTCACCTACATATTTCATAATTTATTCAATAGTTCAAGGCCTGACTAAACATGCAGCAGGTGCTTCACTTCGAATTTACTTCATGGAGCATTTAAGAGAAACACAACAACAAAAAAATAGCCAGTACAACATTCCCCAGCTGAAGGAAGAGCTGGTGCTAACACAATCTCAAGTATCCCCAGCAGGAACAAATTTACATCCACAAATTCTGGTATTTTTCTACTTTGGACTGAATTATGAGCTCAGCTTCGCTGCTGCTCCAGCCACATGGGTGACTATGCTCCAGGAAAATGCCACCCTGGCTTTTTGTTTCTAATCTCTTAAACTGATGTTTACAGATGTGTTTGCTTCAGGAAAGTGAATCTAATAAATTACTAAGAGCATCAAAATATGACCTTCCTATGTAAATAGTTCCTACCAAAAAATAATGATGCTGTGGACTGAAGATACAAAGAGAGGCTTGAGGCAGGAAGGGCTCAGAACCCAATGAGATGCCTTACATAGTTTCTGCTGGGTGTTTTCAAGAATACAACAATGCCTCTCATGACACTTCAAACATACACAATTGTTCACAGGAAGGAGACACCTTAGCTTTATAGAACTTGGAGTAAGGTTCCATCTGAGGAAACTGAAGGCAAAGCATGATTGATTCTGTTTTCAAATTTTCATAATGTGGGCCTAAATGGGAAGTGGCAAACATGACAAAATTTTTACATTTATGATGGAAAGTGCTGGGCCGGGCTCTGCCCTGTCAGGTGCTATATCACCATGTGGATGGTCATTCGAGGATCTTTTGACCTTCTTAGAAAAGTGAAACTCCTATTTTAAGGGTGTTTTATGTAGCTAGCAGCTTCTATAGTCTGGCCAAAGACTCATAAGCAGAAGTCTGTGAACTAAGCATGGAGGAAAAGCCAAGAGAACAGTTGATAGCTGGCAGAAAGTGAGGGAGCTGGCCACGGCAGCCATCTGCCTCCAATTCTCTTATTAGAAGTACCCCCACTCCACCCAAATATACACACTGCAAGTTAGACTTTCTGCTATTTTGGGACTGAAAAACACATTTGCCACAGATACAGTAATATAGGGTTATTTTGGAAAAAAAATAAACTTGGCACACTCAGATTCAGATATTGGGACTCCTGACTAAAGTGAGCCATAGATTCCTTTGTTAATTGCAAAGCTCAGAGTCAAGCCCACAGGAAATATCTGGTTTCTTTATTTAGTGGAAATGTCCCAAAATTGGGGAAAGAAAGATTTAAAGTGATTTGATAATAAACCTGCCTTAACTACACTTAGATCGGGGGTGGGGTGTGGGGTATGGGGTGTGGGGTGTGGGGGGTGGGGTGGGGTGAGGGGGTAGGGTGGGGTGGGGGTAGCGTGGGGTGTGGGTAGGGTGGGTGGTGGGGTGGGGGTAGGGTGGGGTGTGGGGTGGTGTGGTGTGGGGTGTGGGGGTAGGGTGTGGGGTGTGGGGTGTGGTGTGGGGGGTGGGGGGTGGTGTGTGGGGTGTGGTGTGTGGGGTGTGGGGTGTCGGGTGTGGGGTGTCGGGTGTGGGGGGGTGGGGTGGGGTGAGGGGGTAGGGTGGGGTGGGGGTAGGGTGGGGTGTGGGGTGGTGTGGTGTGGGGTGTGGGGGTAGGGTGTGGGGTGTGGGGTATGGGGTGTGGGGTGTGGGGTGGGGTGAGAGGGTAGGGTGTGGTGTGGGGGTAGGGTGTGGGGTGTGGGGTGGTGTGGTGTGGGGTGAGGGGGTAGGGTGGGGTGGGGGTAGGGTGGGGTGTGGGGGGTGGGGGTGGTGTGTGGGGTGTGGTGTGTGGGGTGTGGGGTGTCGGGGGTGGGGGGGTGGGGTGGGGTGAGGGGGTAGGGTGGGGTGGGGGTAGGGTGGGGTGGGGGTAGGGTGGGGTGTGGGGTGGTGTGGTGTGGGGGGTGGTGTGTGGGGGGATGGGTGGTGTGGGGTGAGGGGGTGTGGTGTGGGGGTGGGGTGGGGTGGGGTTGAGGGGTGTGGGGGGGTGTGGTGTGGGGGATGGGGTGAGGGGGTGGAGGTGGGGTGGGGTGAGGGTGAGAGGGTGTGGGGGTGGGGGTGGGGTGGAGTGAGGGTGAGGGGGTGTGGGTGTGGGTGTGGGGTGTGGGGTGTGGGGTGAGAGGGTGTGGTGTGGGGTGGGGTGGGGTGAATGGGTGTGGGTGTGGGTGTGGGGTGTGGGGTGTGGGTGTGGGTGTGGGTGTGGGGGGTGTGGGTGGGGGTGGGGTGAGAGGGAGGGGTGTGGGGTGTGGGGTGTGGGGGGTGGGGTGTGGGGGGTGTGGGGTGTGGGAGGACTTCCGGCATTTTCCTCCAACATCTTCATTTTCCTTTGTCCCTTTTTCTTTGCCTCAGGTTTCTTTCTCTGCTCCTTCCCCTGCTCTTTGTCCCACAAGGCACACAACTCTAGAACCTTCTTAGGCATTGACATTTGCTATTTCTTATTTTCTAGTGTTGCTGTTGAAAGAAGTTGGGAAACAGTGAAGGAGGACGCTAACCAGCCCTCCTCAATCCCATCGCTTGTTTTCAGGACAGGGGGTGGGCTGAGGGCTCAGTAAGCAGAGGGGAAGCATCCTGAGAGGTCTGGGAGAGAGCCAGCTTCCTGCAGACTCTACATCACTAAGGGTAAAGGAGAAAAGCCGAGAGAAGCAAGCAGTGTGCCTGTCTCCTGGTGACAGGCCACCACTGCCCAGGAACTGTAGCCTGGTGGCTTTGAGAGCATGTGACCTGACCAGTTGATTCAGCTCTGTGCTCAGAAGGCCCACACTAGCTTTAATGTTCTGCTGCCACCACCTTGATGTCCTTTATGAAGTGTGGACAAGGACCTTTCTGTTTCATTTGCCCACAGTGCTTTGCAAGATAGATAGTCTTTACAGGATGCTGCTCGTGTCATTTCAATCATTAACTCCCCCAGGAGGAGATCCTATGATGCTAGCCCCATATGAAGAAACTGAGGCACAGAGGTTGATGAAGGTTGACCAGATAGATCCTACCTGGCATGCAGATGGCAGAGCTACAATCTGAGCTCAAGTCCACATGGTTCCAAGGTCATTCCAACTGCAAGCCATTCTGCATTAATGTGAGTGAGTTTGCTATAGATGGAACCAGGAACCAGTCAGCTCCATGTCTGGGAAGCAGAGACATTAGGCTCCTCAATAGCACCCTTCAAAGTCAAACAAGATTAGTGGCATGGATGTTTCTTGGTGGAATGATACGTGTGCTAGGCAGGCCACGTGAAAACAGGCTCTAGAGCAGCCATTCTCAGCCAGTGGTTCGTGACCCCTTTGGGGGGTTGAGCGATCCTTCCACAGGGGTTACATACCCTGCATAACAGAGATTTATGCTAGGATTCACAATAGTAGCAAAACTACAGCTATGAAGTAGCAATGGCAATGACTTTATGGGTGGGGGTCAGCACAGCACAGAGGACCATGTTAAAGGGTTTCAGCATTTGGAAGGGTGAGAAACACTAATCTAGCACTTTAGTGGTTGCCTTTATCTCAAAGTTCCAAAACAGTGTCTGTCAAGGAAAATCAGGGGTGGAAATCAAAAACCAAACCAAACCACTCCAAAATGAACAAACAAACAAAAAAACTAAGAAACTCTGTATTTGTGTAGATGTTTAAGCCAGAAACTCTGTAGGGAGCAGCTGTGCAGTGTGGGCAGAGCCAGCCCTGAGACTTCAGACTGCCCGGGTTGGCACCCTTTTGTAGGCAGGATTAATTGCTGCTTTTGCAGCTGCTAGAACCCCTAGGCCTGGAGTTTGGGGTTAGGGATGCTTCAGAATGCTGCCTCAAGTATATGAAGAAATTGACCCTGACCTCTGTAATCTCTGGTTTAGCCAGGGAACAGGAAACAGGACTCTACAATTTCCCTACTGCAGTGCTAAAGGTCATCTTTCTTCCTTTCCTCCTCAGAAGTGACAACTCTGGCTTGTCACTGCTTTCAGATCAAGCCAGAGTTTTGTGTGCAAATCAACTGTACATCAGTGATGCTAATGAAGCCCACCAGTGGACCATTTAAATGACGATGAATGGAGCACTTTGAAAATGTTCTGGATCCCAGAGATGCTTTTTTGTTATCATCATAGGAAAACAAAAGGACAGATACAAACCACAGGAAATGTCTATCCTGGGCTTGGCTGTAATGTGTTTATGCTGGATTCATTTGATTGAGAAAAATAGAGTAGTTGACAATGTTTTCTTCTGTCCTAAAAAAGAAAACGGGGGGAGGGGGAGGAGCTCTTTACTGTGAGTGACAGGACTACCCCATTTTGATATTTGTGCATTAAACATCAGCAATCTGACCATGTTACTCTCCTAGGCCAAAGCTCATTAGCATTTACTTCTGACGTTGGTTCTTGCTGGTGAGTTACTTAAAAAATGTAAGCATCTGAGGTTGTGTGAGAAGAAGTACACAGTGGCATGATGGGGGTTATTACATGCCTTTGAAGATTCTAAACAGGCAGGATCAGTTGTGCATGAGGCTCTTTGCTTCTGTCTTACTTCCATTAGAGTATTTTTGTAGGCAAAGGGCCAGTCATTTTGTGATAGGATTTTACATTAGGCTCGGAAAACCTTAGGTGCATTGTGCCTTGTGGGAGGCTAGCACTGAAAGGGTGGCCACCTTTCCCTCTGCACAGTTCCCTTCCTTACTCTCTAGGGCAGTGGTTCTCAACCTGTGTGTGGGCGACATATCAGATATCCTGTATATCACTTACATTATGATTCATAACAGTAGCAAAATTACAGTTATAAAGTAGCAACAAAATAGTTTTAAGATTGGGGGAGGGGGAGATTTTCTTCTGGCTTCCTAAGGCTTTCTGTGGTGCCTCTGAATTCATGGCAGCCCTTCACACTGCCATACCATAAAATGTTAGCCACTGGGAGGCTCCGTCAGGAGAGGATTAAGTGCTGGATTGGGTATTACATGCATTTGTACTGTGGACCACAGGGACCCAATTGCAGAAAAAAAATATTCCATGTGCTATCAGGATTTGAGGAACAGGGAAGAGGACACTTCCCTCATGATAACTGGGACATGTGATCAGACGTGACATATCTATCCTGGATAAAGAGCCATCAGAGGCACAGGAGGGTTCTCATGATCCTGGCTGGGTGGCAAGGTGGTGAAATTAAACCATAACTTGAGGAACTATATTAGAGGGTCACAGCATGAGAAAACTGAGAACCATTACTCTGGGGCAGCGCTAACAAGTCTGAGACACAGGAGGTGTCCAAAGGATGCCTGTTGGAACTAAAAGGAACTGTAAAGGAGAGATCTGATGATCTTTCTCCAACACTCTCCTGGGATTGGAGAATTTTCAGTTCTCAAATATGATTTCTGACCTTCTATGTGAGACCAGTCCCTGGAAGAGGGGTCTGGACTTGTTACCCTTCCCTCAAGCAGAGGTGGTGTGTCTTTGAGGCTTAGGAAAGGTGGGCTCTGGATGGAGCTCCCTGTGTGTAAATTATGTATATGAATGGGAAGGCAGCCAGCAGCATCCTGCAGTGTGACTCCAGCCTGCCCTGCGGAGTCTGAAGGTGGAGCCTGCCTGCAGAAAGGGCAGCCCATGCAAATCACTCAGCCAACTGTATCTTGTCAAGATATGGCTACTCTAGATGAGATGTAGGGCGTGAGAGAGCCAGTTGCTTTCCTAATGCTTGTCCCCAGAACTAAGCTAAGGATGTACCATATCATTCCTAACAGAAAATGACGATTCACTCTGAGGGATGAGGGACTGATATGGGGAGAGAGAGACCAGAAACTGGGAATCAGTTCATTCCAGGACCAAACTCAGCATTGTCTGCTAAGAGGGTATTGTCAAAGGAAGAGGTTACAGTTTGTTTGTTAAAGCATAGACAAGAGACATGCCCTCTCTACCACCTCCTCAGCCACTGGCACTACTTTGGCTTCTCTGATGCCAGGCATTCCCTTTGTCCGCCTGCCCGGAAATACCTGGCAGCCTTGGAGCAGCCAACCCTGACCTCCACTGATATTGCACCTGGCTTGGCTGGGGAATGCACAAGGGGACAATGGAGCAAAGAAGGTATGGAAGGGCATCGGTAACGGATGACTCACACAGCTGAAGAGCAGAGACTGAGATGGAGAGGCAGGGGAGGGAAGATGTCCTCCCAAAGAGTCAGACAGCTACAGGCATCCTATATATTCAAGTGATGATGATGTTGGGAAGGGAGAGTGACAGGAAGCCCTGTAGAAAGTGTCTTGGAAGGAGGGTTGGGAGGAAAGAGTAGCCACACTCCTGAAAATACATCTCCAATGACAGACATTTTCTGAGCCTAATCCTGCTAACAGGACTGCAAGCCAACTGTGGAATGGCAGCACAGGCGGCCTGCAAGCGTGGATTCTCGCCTCCATGGGTTTTGGCCAGAGATGCGAGAGGGCAGTCTGCTGCCATCTTCACGAGTGCCTTTTTGTCTTGAGCATGAAAGAAATTACCTCCTGGAAAGAGCATATAGCTTAAAAGGCTTTGCGGGGGCTTTCAGTGCGTGTGTTCTTCCAGACGCATGAATTAATAATAAAATCATATTTATCAAGTGAGCAGCCTAAAGTTCACAAGATCGCCTGAGGACTAGGCTGAGGGAGCTTTGCCAAGCCAAGTGTAAATATGCACACTACCAACCCTGGGCGTGCTGCAGGGTTAGAAGGGCTGGTGTGGAAGTCAGGTCATGAGTCATCTCCCGACAAGACATAGAGTGTTCATTCACTCACCATTCAGCCACTCACACTGTGAGGATACCAAGAACCAAATACATATCGACCCATGCGCTAACCAGCATGCTGACACTCACGTCTGGGCTCTGGGTTGGAAACTGATTATAAACTGTGGTTCTCGGCTTGGAAAATCTTATTATAGTGTGTAACGTAAGGAGGCTAGGCATCCGTGTCCTCATCTCCACATGCCAGTGTCCCCTTTTCATTCGTGCTCCTCAGGCATTGGTGGGGGGTATGTGGCAGCAGATTCATGACAGGCTTCTATGGAATAACCCAGCTCTTCTTTAGGTACTTTGTTATAGACTCTCTCTCTCTCTCTCTCTCTCTCTCTCTCTCTCTCTCGTGTGTGTGTGTGTGTGTGTGTGTGTGTGTGTGTGTGTGAGAGAGAGAGAGAGAGAGAGAGAGAGATACCCATGCAGGCCAGCAGAGGGCACCTAACCTCCTGCCTGGAGTTACAGGCAGTTGTGAGTCATCTGATGTGGGTGGGAACTCCAGTCTCCTGAAAGACCAATAAGGGCTCCCAACAACTTAGCCATCTTTTTGGGCCCTCCCAGATTTCATATAGTTATATAAAATCATGTATGTGCATATGGCATGAAGTAGAAGTGAAAGCATGTAGGGGGCAAAGGAAACTAATGGGAAGGAGAAAGCATGTGAAAGAGGAGGCAGGGGCATGAGGGGACCGGAACAAATGTTCACATGAGAGTGCCCTGATGTAACACGTACCATGCCAGGGAAGATGCACGATGGGTATTTCTTAGCAAATACGAATTAAAATCAAGAGCCCACACCAGATAAAACAGTTGTCCATTATGAAGAATCCACCTCTGACACCAAGGTTGCTTGTTATATGACTCATGCCCAGAGAGTCATTTTAGAGAAAAAGAGTCTGGAGATAAATCTAGAAGGTATGAAATAAGCCCATTCCTTTCCCTCCATCTAGATAGAGAGACCTGAGGTGGGTGCTCTGGTTCAAGTTCTTGCTGTAAGTGGTTTTCCCTTTCTTATTTCCTTAGTAACAACTTCTAGGTAAATGCCACACCTTTTTTTAGTTAGTGCTGAACATATCAATATGTGGGCATGGATAGCTTATTCATTGGATTTATATTTATTATTTATGGCTAAGGCCTCTATATGAAAATGCAAATTTTATTTGAGAAGATGCTTACAAGTGTAGTTTATCTGAGTAGATTTGAATAGTCATTAACATTAATTAGTTAATTGTAGTAAAAAGGTTTTTTTTCTCTTTTGGGGAATGGTCACCAGCTCCCAAATCAAGCACACATGGATACTTAGTCTTCGTTAGGAGTGCCCTGCCTTAGCTTGGCTTGTTTCTAGCCCTTCTAACTTTTCCCTCTCTTTCTTACTTGTGTATATCTTACTTTCCTTCTTACTCTGTGGCCCCTGAAATCCTCCTCTCCTCGTTCTCTTGCTTGCTCTTCCTTGTTTCCCTATCTATTCTCTCTGCCTGCCAGCCCCACAGTCTTGCTCCTGTCTCACTATTGACCATTCAGCTCTTTATTAGGACTGCCAGGGGTTTTAGACAGGCACAGTAGTAACGCAACTTCAGGGTTAGACAAATGCAGCATGAACAAAAGTCACACGCCCTGAAAATAATATTCCCCAACAGTTAATAACTAGTGAAACAGAAGCATGCAGGGCCTCTGCTGAGGGCAAGGCAGTACGCTCTGCCTTCTAAAGCTAGGGAAGTTTAGAGGACTGTGGGAAACAGTATAATATACAAGTAACTATAAGACAGGGTAGCAAATACAAAGTGACAGGGGCAAGAAATCTTGAAGTTCAGAGACAGCACAACTAACTACTGGGGCTAGGGATTTAGCTCAGTGGATTCCTGGCACCACCCAAACCAGGTATGTGGTGCACAACTATAGTCCCAGAACGGAGGTGGCAGAGGCAGGGCTACAGGGTCATCCTCAGCTACACCACGGGTTAAAGGGCAGTCTAGGCTACATGAGACCCTGTCAAAACAGACAGACTAACTCTGTTTGAGAGGGGACTCTGGAGGAAGGGAGATTCGAGTGAGTCCCGAATGACAGCAGGGTTTGCTGTGTTCTGGTGTCTGGACATGGCAGACGCTTGCTTCGCATTTGGTGTTGAAAAGCTACTAAGGATAAGATGAAATCTTTTCTCCTTAATGGAATGTCATTCTGAAGGCAAATCAAAGCAAGCCATTGAAGGACCAATCAGAGTGGTGTGTGTGTGTGTGTGTGTGTGTGTGTGTGTGATCAGATTAGGAGATGATATGATTGAATATCTGGAATGCTATAAGATCCACCAGATGTTCAATTCGTATGCTAAGAATAGTTTCTGTACAGAAATCAGAAGCCTAAACATTTGTAAGTTGCAACTAGTTAAGAAATCTCACAAGGAGACAAGACTATTATGTCAACTCTTGAGGATATCCATAGTGAAATACATGTATGATCTAGTAAACTAAAGTTTACAATACCATTCAGGGTTATCAATACTTTTAAAGACATCATTCAGTTAGGAAGATTTAATTCTCTTTACTGTATAGGCTTTCAGTTGCCCCCAAATTGCAATTTCACTTTTCCACAGAGAAGATGATTCTAAAGTTTATTTAGAAAAGAAATCAAATAAGAAACAGGAGACAGAATGCAAATACAGATAATATCAAGTATTAGGCACATTTTCCAGGTATGATGATTAAAATGAATTTTCGTGTTAGTGCCGAAGAGGCAGGGCCATAACAGAATACAGAGCAGACATTTAGTCTGTTAATAATTGATAACGATGACATTGCATATCTGTAGGAAAAAAGATGAATTATTTTCAAGAAGAAAATCAACTGCAAAAGCAAAGTTTCAGGTCTTCATTTCATACTTTATGTCAGCATAAATGTCAGATGGATTAACGATTTAAATGGAAATATTACACTATTAAAGTAGAGGCCAAAACGCCAGGAGAATTTCTTTATACAATTAAGGAGAAGAAAACATACCTCATACCTAACTCAAAAGCCAGAATCCATAATAGAGGATACATTTGACAACATAAAATAAAATTAAATTAAAATTTGGGCATCAAAACCTGCTATAAACAAAAGAAAAGCTTCCTTGAGTCAATAAGGAAAAGGCCAGAAATATAAACTACCCTGAAGCCTGTGAAGAGAAACGACCTTTTACTGCCAAGAAGGATGGAAACTAAAACCACAAGGTTTGACACTTTTCACCTGTCTGTTAGGCTAGCGTCAGAAAGTTTGATGAATCCGGCTGGAGGAAGATGTGGGAACACAGTTATCAAATTGCCTGTGGGACTCTGCATGGGAACAAAGTTTAAGGATAGCAATTTGACAGTGTCTGGAAACATTCAAGTATGTGTAAACCTTGGATTCCTACTTCCTGCCAGTCAGAATTCCTCAGAGACTTCCCTAGAGCCTGGCTCATGGTTATAGGACCAGAGTGGAGATATGTCCATTCTCAGTGAGCAAGATGAATGGGTTAGTTTGTGCTTGTACTACAGGATTCTATGTAGCTTTTAAAAGACAACTGAAACCAAGCTCTAGCCCACAGTTTAGTTCTTGAAAGGGCTGGCTCTGTGGTCATGCTTTTCTACATATGGGTGCTGATTTTTTTTTTTTTTCTGGTTACCCATGACAGTCTTTCACCGACAACAGCTTTAGTTGTAGACCTACAGACACATCACACCTCTGCCATATTAGTCAAGGTTAGACCACCAACTTGCAGGTGCTTAATGCATAAGCAAAAATTCACTGCCTTCCCTAAGTTCATCTGATCAAATTTTGTCTAGCTAAGACTGAACGCTTGAGCAAGTCTACAGGAATTATCGTCCTTGGCCTTGCTTCTTCTCTGCACATGGGGTTGGCATAACTCTCAATTCTGTGTTTATTTCAGGCTCACAATCGACACAACCCTTCGAAAACTCAGGTTTTATTTACCTCTAAGTAGGATAAAGTATATCTTCTTCAAGTTTTGTGGAAATATAATGAAAGTTATGCTGATGTACTGTTATTAGTACAGCTCTTAAAAAAAAAAAAAAAAACCCAAAAACAGTAAGAACACAGGAAGGTCAGGAAACACAATGAAGGCATCTGATGCTCTTTCTGCATTTGTGTGATTCTTGAACAGGGTGATTGTAAGCTACAAATAGTGAGCCTCCTGTGATGGACATGTAGGCCATTGATTGAAATGGTCTGATGAACATATTAGACTCAGAGGAAGGGGAAAACAGGAAATGGTTTAAAAAGTAATACCTGAAATGGAAAAATTTCTGACAGAAAAATATCATTTAAGCCCAGAGATAATACCTTTTAAAATATCAATAAAAGAGATGGGACACATCACTGATCCAGGGACTTGGGAAGGAACATCACTATTGGTTCCTTAGTCATTAAAAAGATAACATGGATGAATGGCTATTTCCCTAAGAAGATGCATACAAGTGAGCAGTAAGCTCAGTGCTGTCTGAAAAATGAAATTCTATTTCACACAAGGAGAATCAGTGTGAAGAACCTTCACATCCTTGCTACGGGAATGTCACCTGCAATAGTCATTTTGGAAAATGGCCTGACCATTTCTCAAATGCTTCAGCATGCCTCTACCTGGTGAGTCAGCAATTCCACTTCTAACTTCCAGGAGAAAAGAAAAATGATGTCGACTATTTTAAAAACCTTGTGTGTGAATGTTCATACCATCATGTGAAGCGAAAGAGGCCAGTCCCAAAGGCTTGCATGTTACATGGCTCCACCATGCAAAAAGTTCAGAATGGGTAAATCCACAGAGAGCGACGATGGAGGAGGGGTAGTGCGTAATTTGGGAAATGAAAAAGGGAGTGGAATAATGGTGGAATGGTTTCCTGTTAGAGTGATATGAAATGTTCTAAAATTAACTGTGGTAATGTTTGTGCAACTGAATACATTAAAAAAGTTTAGCAAGCTTTCTGGTTGGACTATCTTTAGACTGCCAGTCTACAAATAACAACCTGGAGACTTATTATTAACTATGAAAGCTTGGCCTTAGCTTAGGCTTTTTCCCCAAGTAGCTGTTATAACTTAAATTAGCCTGCTTCTATTAATCTACATTCTACCCCATGGCTCAGTTACCTTTTTTTCTGTACCACATGTCTGACCTCTTCAGAGTCTCTGGTGAAATCCATTGCAACTAGATTCCTCCTCCCAGTTTCTCTCTCTCTCTGCCCAAAGTCCCACCTATTCTCTCCTGCCCTACTACCTATCGGGTATTTAGCTCTTTATTACACCAACCACAGCAATATATCTTCACACAGTGTACAAACATTCTGCAACAAAAAGCCATCAAACTATATTTATTAAAGATGACTACATGATATGGAAAATGGAGCTTCATGAAGATGTTGCTAAGGAAGCTTAAGGTAGACAAACGGTGATATGCAAAGTTTATGAACTTTTTATTCAATAAATAAATGAATACATAAATTTAAATTCCTTGAAACATACAAATCATCAAAATTACCTAGGATAAAATAGAAAACCCAAACAGCCCCATTAAGAATGAAGTCCTAACTATACATTTCCCATTAAGCATACTTTTATATTAGAAAGGTTCATTGACGAATTCTGCTACATTTTTAAGGAGAAAATAGTAAAATCTTCTATGAATTTTTCCTTAAAAAGAGAAAAGACATTTTCAGACTTATTGAGTGAGGTCAGTACTAACTGAAAACCAAACACAGCTACTACAAGTAAAGAATGTTAATTACAAGTATCTTTTATAAACATTAACACAGAAAGGACAAGTACATGCCTTAAAGATTAAATGGACCAATACATGGAAAGAAGAAGGTGTCATGCCCAAGTCACCCCAAAGAGACTGCTTACCATACTACAGCCAGGAAATGCTGTTGGAGACATCAATAGATTAGAAGGGATAAGTGTATGACCATTTAAGTAGATGCAGATATAGATAATCAAGACCCAGCAAGAGAGAAAATCTTTCCATATAGTGCTATAGTCAATTCAAATTCTGATCAGCTAAGTGGTTTAGTCCTGCCTCATAGTAGCTACAATGTCTACAAGACAGATAGGAAAGGACATGTATGTATTGCAATGCATTTCTCCAAAGCTATACAAAGTAATAGTTAAAGATATAAACAATCCATGAACCCCACAGAGAAATAAAAGTACATGAAGATAATAATACCTCAGAAATATTTGACAAATGCAACAACTAAAAGCGCTACTTATGGTAGCATCCAAGACATTAAATATTTAGGTAATTTTAATGCAGGATGAATATGGGGTACATTTGGAAAACTATAAAATATCACTGCGGAAATAACTATGGTTCCAATAAATAAAGAGATTTACTGTGTTCAGTAACTGTGATGCTGTTAGCCTACTGGGTTTTCCTAGACTTAGAGATTTAACAGATCCTAATGAATAATGTTGGTATCTGTTTTGTAGAAGCTAATAAGTTGTTTCTACAATTCATACAGAAATTCAAAGAACTTGACGAGCCAAAGCATTTCTGAAATAGAAAAAAAAATCAGAAGAACTTATTCTACCTGAGTTCAAGCTTAATCTACAGAACACAGGGACACAGTATTCATGAGAGGAAAGAGAACAAGAAGATAAAATAGAAAATTTCCAAGTAGAGGCACAAGTGCACATGGGTGCTCATACATGTATATGGAGAAATCAGTGTCAACCAAGATGCCCAAGTGAAAAACAGAAAATCTCAATAGATGTGTGTGTGTGGGAATGACTGGTCATCCATATGTAGAACAAAGACAAATTTTAATCCCAACCCACTATATATACACGTACGTGTGTGTGTGTGTGTGTGTGTGTGTGTGTGTGTGTGCATGTACACATAATTCAAGGCAGATCATAGATATAAATATATGTACCCAAAGTATAAATCTTATGAAGAAAATGTAAATGAATTCTTCTTTGATTTAGTGGGGAAAGATTTCCTCAAGCACAGAAAGCAGTAACCATAAAAGAAAATGTCCACAAATTGTAAGCTGCTCATTGAAACACATTTTCAGTGAAACAGACTGAAAACTGGAAGGAATATTTGGCAGATTTAGACTGAACAAAGAACTTGTGTCTGGGATATATGAGGAACTCCCACGAGTTAGTAATACAAAGACCAGTGATGTGTTATTTAAAAAGGCTGAAAGCTGGGTATTTTGCAAAATACAGATGAATGGCTGACAAGGGTGTGAAAGGGCATTCGGTCTTACTACTCAGAGGGAGATGCCAATTGAAACTATGGTTAGATACTACAACCACTCCACCAGTAAGAATGGTGGAAATGTAAAGATCCAAGGATGTCAAGGTCTTGGAATGAGATGGAGCAACCAGAGTGTTCACCTACTGCATACTGCACAGGTGTGTAAAAAGAACACCCACTTTGGAAAAGTCTCTCTCTCTCTCTCTCTCTCTCTCTCTATATATATATATATATATATATATATATATATATATATATATGTAATATGATACACATTTCTCTGATCACTCAAAATATTGCACTTTATATTTAACCTAGAGAACTGGAAATGTATGTTCCAAAAGGCCCTAGATAAGAATTTTCCCAATTGTCCTTCCATACTAGCCAAATACTAGAAACAGCCCAGTTGCCCACCGTGGGAGAAGAGATAAACTGTGACACATTCATTCACACAAGAGACCACTATTGGGCATAAGCAGGAACAAAGAATTGATATATGACATCATATGGAGGCATTCTACTAAGCGAAGAAAGCAGACACAAATGAGCATGAGCTCATTTATACAAAATTCCAGAGCTGAGAATAAAGTATGGTGGAAGACAACCCACCTGTGTCTGCTGTGTGCTTTATCTGAATGAATAAGGAGAGAACTTTCCGGGACAATAGAGACATAGATTTTGATTGAGTGATTTGGTTATAGATTTGTCAGAGCAGATCAAACCATTTGTTTAACACCCATGTGTGTAAATATACCTCAGTACTAACAAACAACTGAAAAACCACCCAGATCTTCAACTGTACATCTGATGTGTTATTTCATTCACACAGGAACAAATGTGAACAGCAGTTTTCTTTGTGAATATTTATTTACTCTTCTCACTACCTGCTTAGACACAATGGAATGTCAAAAACAAATGCTACAATAAGCCTTATAGTCCTATATTATAATATAGAAATTACTAATATATATATGTATATATATACATATACATACATACACACACACACACACACACACACACACACACACACATATATATATATATATATATATTATAAAGCTAATAGTGGAGCAACTAGAAAGTATTTTATTTACCAGCAAAAGCTTCTAGAAGATGTTATTATCCAACTTATTTAATTTCCTTGTGCTTTAGTTCTCAACTGTAGAGTGTTGTGCTTGATGGCTTTCTATGTCCCAGGAGGTGTTAAGCAGCCACCTCTGGGGAGGCAGTCCTCTGGGGAGGCAATAATAAGTGTCAGTTTTGGTCTTTCTTTCTCCCAGTTGTATTAGAGCAGCTGGCTGTTTTTGGTTGCATGCACTGGAGCTTTATGTAAGATTTTATTTGAGAAGAGTATTCTGAAGTTAACACTGGAAAAATTATGTCTCTTTTCTTCCCCCTTTGGATGGTCTGCCATTCTAAGGTGAGGACTGACAATGTTTAGATAAGACAAGCTTTTTAGAGGGACTATAGTTTTAACAGTAATCAGCAATGAGACCCCCCTAACCAAGGTCAGACGTGGTGGTACATGCCTATAATCCTGCAGGAGGTTCAGGAGTTCAAGGCTATCCTGAACCACACAGTAAGATCCCAGCTGAGGAAAGAAAAAGATCGCTCTATCAGTCACTTCCTTATCGCTGTAATCTCTCAGAGTAAACAATTTGAATGCGAGGGATTTACTTAGGCTCATGATATCAGACATCTCAGGCCACAGTTGCTTGGCCTGCTGTACTTGGGCAGAACACCAGGGCGGCTGAGAGCAGGTCTTAGAGGAAACTCTTACCTCATGGTAGATAGGAAGGAAGCAGAGACAGGAGGCAGATGGGTCAGGGACAATATGTCCCTAAAGACAAGCTTCTCAGTGATTTCCTCCAGCTAGGTCCCAGCCCTTTAACTTTTCAGAACCTTCCAAAGTAACTCTACCAGCCTATGTCCAACCTTCAATCCTGACCATATGAGCTTTCTTTTTTGTAGGGGTGTGGAGACACTTACTAGAGGATCCCAAGCACAAGCTACTGTGTCTTTGCTTGGGCCATGAGACTCCACTGCTTTGGATGACAGTCATGTGGGTCAAAGTTGACCTTTACCAAGAAAATGAGCTAAGAAAAATCAAGACATTCCCTTCCTGTTTCACAGACCATGTTTAAGCAGAACTCAAACCAGTTTTGGCAGCTTCTTTATTGTCCTGAGCGAATGAATAGGTATTGCAACTTCTTTTACTGTTTTACTAAAAAGAAAAAAAGAAGTCGGGAGTTAAATATTAGGGAACAGATCTGAGAGATCCACAAAGCGATGGAGAAATGATCACCTGCTCTCTTTTCCCCCTTCCTGGATCAAAAAGGTCTGCACATCTCCCTCACCCCCCCCCCCATTCCTCCTGTGTGTCCCTCTAGCTTCCTCTGAGTCAACCAGAAAACTCTATGGTCCACTCTGGCCAGCTGTTGTAGACTCTGCCCTCCCAACCTAGATCCTCCTCCACTGGCAGTCTCGGAGTGGCAAGACAAACAATCTCCAGCAACGAACAGGTTTCTATTCAGTGTGAGGAAATGATCCCAACTGTGATGTGCTCTCACACAGTGTCCGTGAACTTCAGTGTCTATAGAGCGGCAGACTAACACCAACACAGACAGAGCCTGCTCTTAAAAACAAGCCACAACTATTAGTGCAGGACAACTGTTTGTAAATTAATTGTGAGTGTTGGCTTTAGGCCAGCTTGACTGGCCACAGGTGCCCAGCAGTTGGCTCAAACATTATTCTAGTGTATTTGTGAGACTGTTTCTGGAGGAGGTAAACATTTGGACGGGTAGACTGAGTCTGGCAAGGTTGTCTTCTTTATTGTATAGTGGTTTTGGTCACAGTCACTAATGAGACCCAATCCATGAATAGCACGGAAGAAGCTGATTATCCCAAGAGGAAGAGGGACTATTTTCTGCCCCTAGATGCAGATCATTAGCTCCTCCTGTGTCCTGAGCACAGTGATATTTTCACTGGACTCGAAGCCTCAACTCGCCTTGTTTTCCAAGCCCTGGGTGCACACTGGAGCCCTGCTGTAAGTCCTGTGTCTCTAGCTTGCAGGCTCACATTGCAGACCCTAGGATTTGTCTGTTAATGCCTTCCAATAATTCTTTTACTCATCATGTTTGCTTTTGTACACACACATACACATATATAGATACATGTACACATATGTGATAGGATTACAGACACATATATACCATATATGACATGTGTACACAACATACACAATAACAAGTTATACATCTATTAACATGAAAGGAGATTTGCTGTGTACCTATGCTCATTGAAGCAGTCCAGTCCTCTCCCCCTTATCTGTAATAGTGATTTACATGGTTTCAGTTCATCTGTTTTAATCATGATACAAAAGCTACCAAAAGAGAAGTTCATAGATTTTAAATTTCATGACACTCGAATAGCATGAAGGAACCCACCACTTCTTGCCTCATCCCGCTTGGGTGTGAACTGTCTTTTTATCCAGAGTATCCATGGGTGTACACTACCCACCCATTAGGCAAGCAGTAACCTTCTTACTCATGAGCTTGACTGCTGCTGTATGGCCCCGCTCATGTTCAGGCAACTCGTAATTGTTAAACAATGGTCCTAACTGTGTATGAAAAATTATGCTGGAAATTCAGAAACGGCAAAGAAAAACAAACGTGATGCTAAGTTATTGCACTCTTAGCTATCTTTCCCCAGTCAGCCTGGTACATGAATCAGGTAAGGTGCTCATTCTGCCAGGACATAGCCTGAGAGCCGCCAGGACCTTTGGCCGATGATACATACCCTATGGTAGAAGGGGTGGAGAAGCTAAGCACTGGTTGGACTTCAGGTCCCCCTTGCCCAGGTGTGGTCACATGACCATGGTCTCTGCATATTCATCATGGCCTTGCAATAGTTTACCCCAGGGGTCAACAAACGAGGACCTGGTGGCCAAATCCAGCCTGTCAGTCCTCTCTAGGTAGGCACACCAGGACATAGCCATGGCCATTTGCTTTCTATCATTGGAGGTGCTACCAGAGCAGAGGGGGGAAGGTGCGACAGAGACCACATAGCTCATAGAAGTGGACACACATCTGCCTTTTATAGGAAAGGTGGACCAATTGGCCTCCCTGCATTGGGTCTGCATTTCACCCAGGTCCATATTTGAAAATAGTGAAACCAGCCCATGCCAGGTGTAGAGTATACTACTTAAGTGTGGGAACAGAAAAAGTATTGTGAGCCACAGGCTGATCAAGATTAGACTATAAATAGCATGGTGTGAGGTCTAGTGACTGAGAATACATGGAATTGTGTTTAAGATAGGAGAAGGGGGGCAGGTAGACAGGCAGGGCAGGATAGAAGGTGGGAGGAACTTAAACAGCCCTTACGGCCTCACTCAGGCCTGGAACTCTATGTACCAATTGCAGTTTTTGCAAAGGGACCTGATCAGTCCCTTTACCACTTTTCTGCATTGCCTCAGTCACCCGAGGTATACCCAGGGCTCTGGACTAATGATTGGGGATGGGAACACAACATTCTTGAACCTGTTGTATGGTAGTGGCTTATCATAAATCACAGTATATGGGGGGTTGGGTTCTGATGGGATTGCAGTAAGAAAACATCTGTTTTGAAGTAACTGTACTTAGGTAAATTTAGAAGTCTGTGGGTTAAAGGCTGCAAATGCTCCAATTTTGAAAATGGTCTCTAGAGGGCACTGTTAAAACAGTCTGATGGGAAAAGAAGTCAGCTCAACACAGAAGGGGAAGGGCAGCCTTATTGGCAGGACCAGCTGGTCACTTTCTAGACTCTGGATTCGGGTCATTTTCAACATTTGAGATTCCTCAGCTACTTTTAATGCCATTGTTACACTTGCTTGGGTTTGCCTTCTAGTTTTCTCTTCATCCTGTCTCCCCTTTCCTTAGTACTGAGAGGTACGGTTGCTGCTCCTCCCTCCTGTGTGTGGCCAAGGAGAGTGAAGGGTTGTTCAGCAAACATTCTGCAACACTGGCTTTGGACAGATAACTCTGGGATTGTGAGGTTACAAAGATAAATAAGATACAGACCAAGCCTGTGAAAACTTTAAATCCAGTGACCAGGGAAATCTATTCAGACTATTTTTAATACAGAGTGGATGGAATATGAAATACAATGTAGTTACATACCCTTATGGGGAAAAGGGAAAGGACAGCATATGCCAGGAATAACAGATGCCCTCATGGCTTGCCGGTTGGTGGAAAGACAAGGCTGTAGAGGCTGACACAGGAAAGTCATTAACAGACTGGGCCTGGCCTTCACGACACAGACCGTACTGGGAGAGTGCTGGAATGGATTGGCCACAGCTGGCCTCAGGGGTAGACAGCTGAGCCAGGACTTGTGTGAGCAAAAGTAAGGCTGTGTCAGAGACTCTGTGGTCATCTAGAAAAGAACAGAGTTGGAGGAATGTTCACCCCAATGGCTCTCTTTCTCCTTTCTTTTTCCTTTATGATGGGAGCTCCTCAAATTCTGCGGAGCAGGTGACAGAACTCTCTGCCTTTGAAATAGCTGAGTCTCAAACCTTTCTCCCTTTCCCACCACTTGGTAGCTACAAACCATCCATCCAGCTGTGATGCTGTCACTGGTGAAGTGGCATTGCTTCCAATCAACTCGTGAGAAGCTCTGGTAAGATAAGCACAAACTGAACACTTCCTCAAAGGTGTCATAACAAGGCCAACTTATAGTTAAATGTAATTAAACACATACTCTTCCGCTGTATACTTAGACCCCCCCCCCACGCCCCATGCTAGGGCTTCTATAGCAAATGAAATAACACTGGGGCAATGCAAGGACTTCAGATCAACCCTTGGTGTGTCAACCAGCAGGGGGACTTAGGAGGCCATGGACTTCCTAAACTGAACTTCAGTAAAGAGGTTTACCCAACAAGAATAAATAACAGAAAAAATTGCCACCTTTATGCTCCAATATGATAGGGCACAGGAAGTGTGGGAATGGGGGAAACCACTGGTAAGGTGACTGCATCAAACACTGGGCCAGACAAGTGACAGGAATGATGTTTTCATCCTGAGAATGAGCCCAAACTGTGAATGGGGTTTCTGAAGTCTCTTATAGAAGGTCCAAGACCTCAAAAACAGTACAGTCATGGCTTATGTGTGTCTATAGCATCTTTGGCAGGGAAAGCTCTCCTACCCCTCGCTGGACTTTATGAGACAGATCTTCTGAAGATTTCTCAACTCTCTGCCCTTTATTTGTGACTTCCCACTCCAAAATGAACTTTACATTCATTCTTCTGAGTGAAAGGTTCTATTTGTGTTGATGGTGAAGAGTAAACCCATTTTAAATGCCAATTTTATTCATGCTTGATTTTTTTTTTTTAAATACAGCCTGAAGAATGACAGTGAAAGCTACAGTTCTGACATGAGCGACCAGTAACTTGTAGCAAATGTAGTCATTAGGGCCATGTTTATACTTGTCATCAGGGAAACATCTGCCTAACTGCATTTTCTGACTATTTAAAGTCATAACCATCTGTCCCCATGAGATAACATGTTCTGTTTAAGTTGTAGAAGGATGTAGGACTGGGAACTTGCATTTTCTGTCCTAAGAGGGATATGAAAATTGTGACTTCCATTTTCTGCCAGAAGATGCTGTTGAAGGTACTGACCATGGACCGGGTCTCACCATCAACACCTGTTTTGCAAAGAGGTCTTGAGTTAGTCACCTGTGCTTCTGAAAGAGAAGCAGTAACTACTTCCTGGGATGAGTGTGGATTTGGAACCTCTACACTACTGGACACAGAGAAATTGAATCATGATGTCTGGAGGATCTTTGCTAACGGGAAAGCTGAGAATACTATTTAGCTGTGCTCCATGAAAGTAGCCTTTAGCCATTCTGCCGAGGCACAGTAAAGGCATCAGCAGACAGCAGTGTAAGCGAACCAGTTCTCATCCTGACAAACAGTACCACAGGAAGGAGTGGAAGGTAGAATTACCCCAAAATGGAGAACACAGAAGCCAAAGGAAACAGACAGGGAGAGCTGGTGAAGAGAGCCAAGATGTGGCTATAATACTCATACATTCAGAAACAAATGGTTTCCTGGGCTACTGACCCAAGGGTGAGACCACTTCCTTGGAGAACACTCTTTTCTAGTCTATTGGACATAAAGTGGTTATAATCTTCATTTTAAAACATGTTGAGCCCTTTGCTATCGACAGGGACATGTCTAGATTCCTTGAGATATTGCAACTTATAAATGTTAGGATAAATGGACCTTACTTAATTCTTGGACTCTAGATTAAGGTAAGTTAATGTTAGTAAAAGTGAGAAAACGGCTGAGTTTTCAGAATTTTGTCTTAACGGGACATGCCAGTCTGGGTGAGAAAGAAATTGTAAGACAAACCTGAGGCCACCTATCAAGGCCACTCACTGTTGGGTATTCTTGAAAGTGCTTCCTGGAAATGGCAGCCTTCTAGTCAGTCAGCCTGGTGTTACCCACAGCCTAACTCCTTAT
Organism: Phodopus roborovskii; assembly: GCF_943737965.1. Lineage (NCBI taxonomy): Eukaryota > Metazoa > Chordata > Mammalia > Rodentia > Cricetidae > Phodopus > Phodopus roborovskii. The sequence goes on along the minus strand of NW_026126515.1, from coordinate 4,547,027 downwards.
TTTATCTTCAAAGTGTCCTGGGTCCGGTTAACAGTAAACCATAACCATTAACCAGGGATAAGTACAAGACCTGTCCCTGCCCTTTGGCACCCATCCTGATTGATTTCTCTCCACGCTTTTCCCACTGTGGAATGGGAGCTTCCAACAGACATCTAGGTTTAACACTCCTCTGTCCCAACCAGAAGAATAAGGTTCCTAGCTGGGAAATGGTGGCATGCACCCTTAATCCCAGCACACTCGGGAGGTAGAGGACAGGAAAATCTCTGAATTCAAGCCATGTCTGTAGAGTGAGTTCCAAGACAGCCAGGGCTATACATATTGCAAAGAAACTCTGTCTTGAAAAAACAAACAAAAAAGATTCATGCCACCTCTGAGACAGATCCCCTAGCTAACCTGTCCTAGGAGTGGAGGCAATCCACTAGTGTCAAATAATGCACTCTGTTTCCTGGGACCCCCCCCCCCTTTATTCAGTGGTCTGCTCAAGTGAATTTCAGCATTATGCTATTATAGTTGGCAAGCACTCTACCAGTGAACTACATACACTTTTGACTTTTGAGACAGTCTCAGAACAATGTCCACACTGACCTTGTACTCACTGTGTAGCCTAGGCTGGCCTTGAAATTTTGGTTTTCCTACCTCTGCCTTCTTAGTAGTTGTGAATGATGGGCTCAGAGGAACAACTCTTGACATATAAATTATGCCTGTCACATTTCTATAATGTCCTCACCACTGAATTGTACTAGACGTTTGGGGAAGGATCTAATGTCATTTATTCTCAAACACTTCCAAAAATCTGAAGAGTAGGAGTGCTCCAAACTCATTTTCTAAGCCAGAATTGCCCCAGGGCAGAGGCCCAACGAAGAAAACTGTGCAGCTATAACATGGGTGAAGATGGATATAAAATCTCTGACAAAATACAGACTTGAGCTTAAGGATTCTACACCATGACCAAGTAGGATTTATCCTTAAGACACATGGATGACTTCTTCACCTATGCAAATTAATTAAAATAACACTGTATTCAGAAAATAAAAAACAAAATCACATGATTATCTTAAAAATGTAGAAAATTATTTGATCAATTCAGTCCCTGTTTATGATTTAAAACATCTCTTAACAAACAAGGCATGGGAGGGATTCATCTGTATAAAAAAGATGACATATATGACTGACCAGCCTACATATGACTAGCCTACAACCAACATCATAATCAATGACCCCAACCTGGAGGCTTTCCCTCTGAAGCCGAGAACAGTCAAGAATGCCTGCTCTGCTCACATCTATTGGCATAATTCTGGAAGGTCTAGCCAGGGCAAGCAGGCAAGAAAAAGAAACAAGCAGCGTTCACATCAGAAAGGAAGAAGAAAATGATGTCTGCCCACAGATGACACTCTTATATGTAGAAAGCACTGAATATTCAACAAATTTAAATGATCTCAAGTGGAGCCGCCTTGTACTAAATCAAGACCCAAACTCCAGCTGCATTTTTATGCACTGACAACAAGCCATCCAGAAGGAAAACTAAGAAAACAACCCACTTCAACAGCATAAAAAGAAGAAAGTGTTGGAATGGATGTAAACCAGGCGGGGAAAGGCTTACATGCTGACAGCTACTGTGAAGGAAGAGCAGAATTATGAGGGAAGACATCTGGCATTAGTGGACTGGAAGTTAAAATGCCCACACTACCCAAAGCTGCTCCTAGATGAAATGCTACCTCCAAAATCCTAGTGGCATTTGTCACAAAAGCAGAAAAGCAAGCCTAGAATACGGAACCACAAGAGAAACTTAGAAATCAATAAATCTTGAAAAAAGAGCAAGGCTGGAAATATCGTGTTCATCATTTCCAAATACATAAGAAAGCTACGGTAATTGAAATTACATAATACTGGCTTAAAGATAGATGGGCTAATGGGAGGGGGCAGACAGCTGAGAAGTAAATCACGGCCAAGAATACACACTCGGGAAAGGACATTCTTTCCCACAAAACTCAATATCCACATGCAATGGAATCAAAGTGAGCTGCTCTCATACGGTACCCCAATTAGCCCAAAGAAGATTCAACTTACATGTAACTCAAGAACTGATATGGCTGCAAGAAGAAAACACAGCCATAAATTAAGCTTTGGGGCAGGTATCTCTGAATGCGAAACTGAAAATACAGTATAAAGTAAAAAATGAAGCAGAATGACATTCAACTAAAAAGCCTCTGCCCAGCAAAAGAGATCATTAGAAACAAAACAGAATGGGAGAGGGCCTTGGCAGACCGCATGTCTACTAGTGGTTAATGTTAAACATAAAGGACTCTGGGAAAATTCAGGAGCCACAAAAGCACCAATTGAAAAATAGGCAAATGACCAGAACAATAATGAAAACAAGACCTAGAAATAGGCAGTGCCCCAGGAAAAACATCCAATATCACTGACACCACCATGAGGTCTCACCTTACATTGTTAAGTGTTCCCAAAGAGGAATGGGAACTTTTGTCCATAGTTAGTAGGGATGTGAGGTCGTGTACCTGCTGTGGGAACAGCATAGGATGGCTGCATGATTCAGCACGTGCTGAGCATGAGTCCAGAGTGACTGAAATCAGATTTTACTCCTAAGTTCACGGGCACATCATTTACAACAGCCAGGCTAGGGAAAAAGGACCAGGTGTCCACTGACATATGGATAAAGCAAGTGTGACATAAATGCCCTGTAGAATATGATCCAGCCTTAAAAAAAAATATGAAGGAGATCCTGCAGTAAGACACAACATGATGAAATTCAAGGACAGTAGGAGGGCAAATACTAATTATTATACTTTTTATGAGTGTTCTATAGCAGTCAAAGCCATAGGAACAGAAAGTAGTAGGGTAGTTTGCAGAGAGTGGGAGAAGGGAGAAATTGGGAATTATTTACCAGAGATAAAGCTTTACACTTTACATTTGAAACTTCTCTCTCTCTCTCTCTCTCTCTCTCTCTCTCTCTCTCTCTGTGTGTGTGTGTGTGTATGATGTATTTCAGTGTGGCCTAGAACTTGCTATGTAGTCAAGGATGTTGTAATTTGATCCTTTAGCACTGAGGTCCTTCATGCTGGTATTACATGTATGTGCCGCTATTCTTGGTTTATGAAGTTCTAGAAATCAAACCTAGGGTTTTGTGGGTGCTAGCTCTAGCAAGTAAGCTATGAGACATACTTAAAATTATATTCTTATGGGGGCTGGAGAGATGGCTCAAAGGTTAAGAGCACTTGCTGCTCTTGCAGAGGACCCAGGTTCCATCCCCAGCACCCACATGATGGTTTACAACTGTCTGTAACTCCAGTCCCAGGAGACTGGATATCCTCATGTGACCCTTGTGAGCATCAAACACATGTGTGGTATACACACATGCATGCAGTCATGCATGCAAATAAATAAATCTTTTAAATCATGGTCTTATAACACAAACAAGTAGAAGTATAAAAGGACACAAGAAAGTGTTTGACAATGATTCCTAGATTTTCTACTTTGATGGTGGCAATAGTACTACAGGTACCAGACTCATAAAGCTGTGCCCCTTAAATATGCATCTCTTTGCATGTTAACTCTACTTCAACAAAATTATTAGACTATTTTTGAGATCCTACCAGAGCAAGAGACTTTTTGAGCCTTTGGTTAAAATCAGTCATGGCCAGGGCAGGAAAAGGAGGTGGTTACCTCTGCCAATGTAGCTCCATCCTTTCTCCTAACTCTTCTCCTGGCTGCCAATCATTAGTCAGGTTCTCAGCACTTTCTGATAACTGAGGCATAGCAATTGAGTTCAGGAACTGAAAAGCGTTTCAGTTTCATCAGATGTCACAGTGATTCCAAAACCGACTGCTACCCTAGTCACCAAGAAGTGTAAAGTTGCAGAAAGGGCACAGATGCTTTATGGAGAGAAGGTAGAGCCATCACATAATCTCACATAGTAGCCATTAACAGAGTCAAAGATCTACACCACAGTTTCTTTATTCTTTCTCACAATCCAGAATTTCCTCCATTTTCCTGCCTTATCTATTCCAAGTCTGGCATGCATGAGGGAGCCACTGAACAGTAATCTTCAACAATCGAGAATAGTCTGGAAGTGATCTGTGAGTACCGCCACAGTGACTTAAAATATATATACAAATGAGATGTCACTGTTGCTTAAAAATCTTCCAATGGCAACCTTTTACTTTACATAAAATTTGTATTCCTCATGGTAGGCCTCAATGTCTTCCAGGGTTTGGTTCCTTCCTGCCTTTCCAGGTCCCTGTTCTTGCCAGCACTTGCCAATATGGTTGGCATTCTGTTCCAGCACCAAGCTTATTTCTGCCAACTGCCCCCTTCTTCACTCTCTTGGCGCAGGCTTCCTCGAGGCCTGGCATCCCTGCCACATTTTTGTTCTTCAACAGTCTCCTCTTCACAGAGGTGTGGCTAGACTGGCCACCCCAGCTGCCCTCAGTCATGTGCCCCCCTCTTCCTTTTGCTCTCTTTACTGAATTTATCACTTGAGCGGCAGAAACCCAACATCACTTGCATCTGTGGGATGGGGATAACATGGGAAGCTCTTAGATTTGGCTAGTACCCTGTGTATTCTTTTAGCCTAAGTAAGGGTCTTGCTGATTTCCCACCTTTCAGCTCATCCCCCAAGTCTCACTTCTATGTTAGCACCCTATAACTATCTCTGCGTTAATGGAAATCAGTTAACTTTCAGGAAATGAGTTCGTTGGGACCATGTTTACGTTTCCTGTCACCGACTGAGCATCTGCCTACTTAGATGTTTGTGAGTACAATGTCATCACCATCTGTCCTAGTGAGATAATATGCTTGGTTTAATGTTGTAAGTCTATGAACTGGGGACTTGTATTTTCTGCTGGAAGAGGGATTTGTGAAGTCAGAAGACCCAGGCTGAGTCTCACCTTTAACGCTTGATAGCAGGCTAGTCCCAGGCAAGGCATCTCTGCCTTAGCATTTGGTAAAGAGAAATGGCAACTACCCAGAACAGAATAAATGTGAGATATGGCTTTTTTGATATTGGGCATTGAGAGATTAATGACACATTATTTGCTTTCTTTCTGTTTTCACTCCATGGTCACTCCCATGAGAGAAAGGTCATTGTCTTCACTCCTTCACTCTCTTCACTCCTATATCCCCAGTGCAGGAAATAATGCCTGACATATAACAGGTACCCACTCTATCTGTTGAGTGAGTATATTAGTAGATAAGGTTTTTGCAATTGTTCTGTGAGATAAAATCATTGGTGCCATTTCCCAGGGATACAGCATGAAATTGTGTGTCTCAGCTATACAACCTGGTCCACGTGAGACTGGATTGCCAGACATACAGTCTTTGAGCCATAACCTTGAGGGACTCGGGACCGATTACTCTATGATTTCATTCATGCTACCGCTGAAATGGGTCTTAGTAGTAGTTTTGCTCCTCCAATCACTGCTATTTGGACAACCTACTCATCTATTAATGTTGCACTTCAACTTTTAGTTCCAAATTGATCAATATTATCATCTGGCCACATGTGAAGGAACAGATCCATTACTTATTTTGAAGAAAAATACAGGTGACTATTATTAATGTTTAGTGGCCTGAGGAGACCGACTAGTGTGTGAAGTGCTCGCTGTACTCCCATCAGGGCCCGAGAGTGAACCTGTAGCACCCATGTAAAAGCTGGATGTGGGAGCATGCACTGATAACCCCAGTGCTGGAGAGATGGGTGGGTATTGCGGACTTGCTAGCCAATTAATCTACACCAAACAAAGAGCTCCAGGTTCAGCAAGGGGCCTTGTTTCAAAAAGTAAGCAGACACTAGAGAGGTGGTTCAGTAGTTAAGGGTACTTGCTGCCCTTGCAGAGGATCTAGGTTTGATTGGCAGCACTCACACAGTGGCGCATAACTAAGTGTAACTCTAGTGGCAGGGGATCCAATATCCTCTTCTGGACTCTGAAGACATCAGGCATGCTATGGCTGGACAGACATGCATGAAGGCAAAACACCTGTACATATAATTTTTTTAAAAAAGCAGAAAGGAGGTTGAAGAAGACATCCCAACATCAACCTCTAGTCTCTACTAAGGCCCAAGAGGGCAAGAACTCACACACACACACACACACACACACACACACACAGACACACACACCCCACACTTATGGGGGCACATACACACCCCCCCCGACCCACACACTAAAGAAAAAATACACAAATATCTTTAGTTTTTAGGCTAGACAGTAGGAGGGGCAAGGACGAGGAACTTTATTCTGATGTGTTAGGGTAAGTTTTCTGTAGCTGTTAACCTGGGACATGGCTAATTCCGAGGAAGAAAACCGGGTAAACTATGTTAGCTTCTCACTACCGCCCAAACGCGATCAGTCACTTAGTGACTTAAAGGAACACAAATGTATTGTTTCGCTGGAGATGAGGAGTCTGGCATGGCCAGAGAGGCCGAGTCCCCTCCGGAGTTCCTAGGAAAGACTGGGTGGCTTTGCTCTCCGCAGCTCTCAAGGCTGCCTGTGATCTTGCACTTCGGGCCTGCCTTGTTTCAGCCACAGCTTTTGCCATCCAGCCTTCTCTGGCTCCAGCTTCCCACCCACTGCTTAGGGATTACTTTGGGTCAACTCATAGCATAGTTCAGGATAATATTTATATGTAAGCTAATGTAAATTTTTTTAACATAAGGTACCATAAGCTCTGGACATTTGGTTATGGTCATTGGGAGGCATCATGCCAGCTATTTATTGCACAAGCCTTGGAAAGCCCGAAGGAAAGAATGTATTTTTTTATTGTTCTGTGGCCTGTGAGTTCACTCTCAAAGGAATGCCAGGACTGGAGTGGTGCAGGATGGATAGCTGTCACTCGCTTACCAAGGGCTGATGCTGGAGTCTCTGAATGCATTGTTTTAGTCACTGCTGGGTTACATGGAGAAAACAAAAGTCACAAGCAGCCATGTCTAAGGAGTGACATAGGAAGAAAAGACCCTTCACTCAGATCTATGGTGATCTAGGACAGTGATCCTCAACCTTCCAAATGATTCGACCCTTTAATAGAATTCCTCATGTTGCGGTGCCCCCCCCCACCATAACATTATTTTTGTTGCTATTTCATAACTGTAATTCTGTTACTGTTATACATTGTAATACAAATGCCTGATATGCAGGATATCTGATATGTGACCCCTGTTGGGGGGTGGTGTTGCAAACCACAGGTTGAGAAACACTGGTCTAGGCAGAGCCAATAGTGTAAACTTTCCTAGCCGTCATCAGCACTGTTCTGTGGGAGGATGCCTGGCGGTTGAGTGTACTTCCTAATCATTCTACACAGTACAGAGGGAAATGGCTAGCCTCCTGCAGCTAGAAAAGGTCTGCGTGTCTTCTACTTCCATGAGCAGGGCAAAGGACATCTTTCTTTTTTTATTATATAATTTAATTTTTTATTTTTGTTTTGCATATCAATCCCAGTTCCCTCTCCTTCTCTCCCTCCCTCCCTTTTTCCCTCTCTCCCACCCTCTCATGCCCCCTGACCACCCTTCCTTCCCACCCCCCTTTCCACATGTAGGGTGATGCCCTCCAGGAGGGGTCATCTAAATCTGTCAAGTCATTTGGAGTAGGGACTAGGCCTTCTCTCCTGTCTCTAGGTTAAGGGAGTATCCCTCCATGGGGGATGCACCCCCAAAGTCAAGGACATCTTTCTACACCTGCCTTTGGTGATGCCTTTGAAGATGGAGGTAGCCCTGTGCTGCTACCAAAATCAGTGGTTTCAGATCAGTTCATAGGCACTCAAAGCTGTGACATTTCCTAGATGTTCTTTAGGCCCACTCTGGAAGACAAAGGTTACCTTGGAAGATTACCCTGGAGGTATTAGAAGCCAAAAAGTGAAACTACTGCCTTTTCAGGGCAGGGTTGTGTATTGGCTGCTGCTACCCATATTTTCTCTCATCTTTTATTACGCTCCATCTTAATTAAGGCCCACTGAACTATTCATGTATGAATACAGGCAGCACAGTGGCATCGTTTCCCATGTATGTACATACTACTTGCTAGCCTTGCTTCTATCCTCATGCTGGGTTAGCTATTGATCGAATTTAATGCCTGGCTGGAAATGTTTCTCTCTGTTATGATTAAAGGGGAAGAAGGAATAGAGAGGCAATTCATAAATGTGTATATGTAAAAGTCTTTGATGAAAGGAAGAAAGGGAGTGGTGGTGGAGGCTAATGGTCCATGGACTTAGGATTTCATTTTAGGCTTGAGATTCTGACCCATGATGCAGTTGTTGTTGTTGGAAGCCTGGGAGGCTTACGATCGATTATATGTGACCTCATATCTCTGAGTCAATTTTTCTTAAAGCTGTATTTTGTCTCCAGAGCCTAGTTAAATTTCTTATTTGACCAAATTCCCTGGAACTTCTCTTTGGGGCCACTTACCAATTAAGGGGGAGATACAGACTAAGGTAGACTATGTGCTTGCCATCATTGGGGAAGGAGACACAGACTGGACCCAGGAGAGAGCTAAAAGGCAAAGGATTCAGACTAAGCTCTGTACCATATTGCATGTTGCACATTATCCCAGCATTGGATGCAGGAACAACAGCACATGTTCATAGGGCAGCCTCTCTAGTGTTCAGTACATCATACAGGTTATAGCTGCAAGGGGCGTTAAGACTGCCTTGTCTACCACTGTCATTTTTAAGGAGGAGGAAATTGAAGTAGATAACTGGTGTACGGCCCAAGGTTCACGGGACTGGCTCAAATATAGATTAATATCATTTTATTCGGGGAGAAATCACTTAACACGAGATGCAGATGACCGCCTCAAGTCCCTACTCTGAGGATCCACACCAGCTGCCCTCTGTGACCTGATCAGGAGCAAGAGAGAGCAAGCCTGTCTGGACCCCAGACCAAATACCACATACTCACTTAAGCACCTGTGACCACGCCCAAACAGGCGTGGTCAGTGCTCACTACAAGGAAATAGACACCCAGAGTTATTCAATAACCCATCCAATCAACAGTTTGTTCATAGAAAGAAAAAAAAAAAAAAAAAAAGAATGAAAACCCGTATGTCTAGATGCTAGGCAACTGGTCCTTTCATTTAGCTTACTATCCTGTTGCGTCATGTAATGGCAGCTAGCACACAGAACAGAGAACTCAGGCCGAAGCCAGGTAACCTTGGTCACTCCTGAACCTGAAGGTGCTTGTCTCCAGCACTGATCATTATGTATTACCCCCCAGTGAGTAACTGTAGAGACTGGGTGTGAGAGGATGTGGTAGGAATGTGTCTTCCTCCTCCCCTACCCTTGAACCAGCCAGTGTGACACAGAGAGCTTAACTCAGTCAGGTCACATGACAAGAAGAAATGAGGGCTGACAATGGCTGCCTTTACAAGATGAAAACTATCCAGGAGAATACCCAATTTGGCCCAATGACATCATAGGAACCTAAAAGATGATGAAGAAAGTGTGTGTATGGGGGTGGAGGTTTCAAAGGTCATTGTGATACCATGTAAGAAGGATTCTGCTTCCTGGGGCTGGCTTTGAAGGGGAAGGGACAAAGAGCCAATGAAAGGTGACAACTTCAAGAAGCTTGGGGAAGCGCAAAACAGATTCTGTTTGGAGCCTTTGGAAGGGAGCCCAGCCTATTGGCATCTTGATTTTAGCCCCAAGACACCCTTGTCAGGTTTTCTACCCTCTAGAACTGAAAGACGACAGAGCTGTGCTGTCTTTCAGTGCTGAGGACGGAACCCTGGAGTCTGCTAAGCCTCTGCTCTATCACTGAGCTCTGCCTCTGAGCCCAATGAGTCACTAAGTGTGGTCATTTGCCACAGAAACCAGAGAAGATTGACACGGGGGTTGCAACGCCTATATCAGGCCATCTGGCTGCAGTTGAGAACCCGTCTCTTACCTAGAAGCTATGACCCTATTCTTTCAATGGCTCATTTTCCTATTGACTAGGTTTGGACCTGGTTATATCTAGAGCATGTGCTTCGTATGGACACTATCTGACTGTCTTCTACACCCCCATTTTAGTATACTATCATCACTGATGCACCTCTATCATTGCTGATGTTCCTCTAGCATCCCAAAACCTAGACGAGAAACATTGGCTTCCCAACCTCAACCCAGCAATCAATGTTCAGAGGTGACATTAAGTCTCCAGAGAACCTCTGTGCATGGCTGAAGGAACACCCCCTGTCTTCTGTGCTTCCCACAGAAATATGTGCACAGAGCACACAAAAGGAAATCGATTCTGCCAGGTGCAGCAGAAAAAAACTTTAATCCAAGGATTAGGGAGGTAGAGGCATGGGATCTCTGTGACTTTGATACCAGTCTGGTCCACGTGGTGAGTTCCAGGTCAGCCAAGACTGCATAGTGAGGCCCTGTCTTGGAGGGAGGGAAGGGGAGGGAGGGGGAAGAAGGAGAAGGAGGAGGACAGGGAATGATAAGAGACAGAGAAAAAGAAAAAAAATCAATTTTTCCTAATCAGTTAATTAATGCAGAGCTTCTCAACCTTCCTAATGCTATTGTGACCCCTTAATATAATCCCTCATGTGGTGGTGACCCCCAACCATAAAATTACTTTGTCGCTGTTTCATAACTGTAATTTTGCTACTGTTATGAATTGTAATGTAAATACCTGATATGAAGGCTATCTGAAATGCAACTCCCTGCAAGAGGCCATCACCTACAGGTTGAGAGCTGCTCAGTGTGTGTGTGTGTGTGTGTGTGTGTGTGTGTGTGTGTGTGTGTGTGTGTGAGAGAGAGGGGTGGGGAGAGAGACCACATCAAGTAGGGGGGTGCCTGCCTGTAATCCCAGAACTTAAGGATATTGCTTAATGAACAAGTTCTTGCCCAATATGCATGAGGCTCTAGGTCTAACCCACTAAATAAACAAATGAACACACGAACAAATAAATATGAGATTATTTATTTTTGGTAGCACAGTGGCTTGTGGTTAGGGTCAGCTGCACAGAAGGCAGAAAACGGGGGGCTTTGATGCACCCTAACATCTCTAATGACTTTTCCCTGTCTGGCCAACAACAAATGAAGATGTCTTTGAAGGCCTGGTTGACAGACAGTGTTGGAAGCAGACTGCTGTTGCTACAGTGGGACAGCTTGTCATGGCAGCATAATTTCTCTTTCTCTGAAAAGCCTGGCCCAAGATCTGCTCCCGAAACTGCTTTTGTTTAAGACCCAACCGTGGCCACCAAGCAAGCCAAAATGTGTAGTCACTGTGTGTGTCTGGCTGCATGTTAATTGTTGCAGTGTCCTCGGGTGACATTTGAAAAGCTGGACAGTTGACAGGGGAGTCTCTGCCAGTTGCCCCATCTCCCAGCCTCTCACATCAGTGGTTCCTGGGACCATGCCATTTCATTTTCTTTCTTTATTTTTCCCTCTGCCCTGGAGGACTCCATTTGTCCTGGGAGTCACCCAGCTTCACTCCTTTCTGAGGACCAACATTATGTGCAGGTGCTTCATTTTAGGTGATGGCTGAATACCAGAAATTTTGCACATAGGCTGAAACTTGGCAAATAGGAGCATTTGGAATGCAAAGATGAGCCATGGGCATGAGAGAGACCCTGATCTAAACTGTCCCCATCTGTCAAGTTTCCTTCTCTGAATCCCTCCCCAAGGAACCCCCTCTGGATTTCTGCCAAAGGTCTCCTTGCACCACACCTACCTAAAACTTTTATGGATTATACTCTTAAGGGACCAGAACTGTATCTGGATATTAAATTAAAGCTTTATTGCACGTTACTAAGACAAAGTGTGTGTATGCGTGTGTGTATGTGTGTATGCAATTCCTCCTATGTATGTACATGTGTGTCTTGTGCCTGTGTGTATTATGTCTGTGTATTTGCAGGTCTTTCTTTTTGTGTATATACATCTGTATTTACATGAATGTGTGTGTGTGTGTGTGTGCATGTGCGCACATTTCTGTGTATGGGTCTCCCATGACCCTTTCTCTCTTTGTTTATGTGTATATGTATGTATGTATGTATGTATGTATGTATGCATCTCTCTACACCCCCTCTCTTGTATGTACATGTGTGTGTATGTGTGTCTGTGTGTATACATCTACCCCAATGCAATGTGTGTGTGTGTGTGTGTGTGTGTGCGCACGCGTATGTGCATGAGAATGTAGGAAGGGAGAGACAGAGAAGGAAAGGTATTAGTTCTCATTTTTCTCTATCAAATTGAGAATGTACTCTAGGAAGAAAATATTCTATCACACTGTATAATATTATCTATAAAACCATACCAAAATAATGTACATTTTACAAAGCTTTCCTATTTAAAGGTAAATCTACAAATCATTGCTAAAATGTATATCTGCTTTTTTGAAACAGGGTCCCATGTAGCCAAAACTGGCTTGAAAGCCATTATTATGTAGCTGAGGATGACATGACCTTGAATTCCTGATTCTTCTGCCTACACCTCCCCAGTGCTGGTATTACAGATACATTACAAACCACAACTGGTTTATACAGTGCAGAGGACTGAACTCAGGGTTTTTTACATGCTATGTAAGGACTCTACTAACTGAGCTACATTCCAAGGTCCCCAAATGTGATGATTAGAACATTAAACCAGACTGGATCTGAGTTTTCTTCCATTGAAAATGGCAAGGAACAATAACAATGCACTTGGTAAAGGTCCCTCAAGACAGGAAGCATTTTAAGACCAAAACAATTTAATGTGTTTCCACGTTTCTAATGCCTCACGCTATAGGAGGCTGAGGTTCTAGGTCATGGAATGGCATGTTCTTTTCCATTTTTCTTTCATTTCATGTATTGAACAATAGTTCTCGGGACATCAATCAAGACAAGTTGGTCCAAGCCTTAGGCAAAAATCTGAATTTAGATCCCCTCACTTAAGATGCCTTTTGAACTTGGAGCCTCACACCAATCCACAGATTGCAAGAATTCCCACAAAGCTCCATTATTCCCTGGTATCCCATAGCAATGGCCAGAAGCATCTGCTGATCAGAGCGACAATAGTTAAAAGCAGTATATACAGCCAGGAGCGGAGTGGCTTCTGATGTAGGCAATGCAACTAGTCTCCTCCAACCACTTTACCAAACAACAGACTTCAGGCTAAGGGAGAACTCTGACTTCAGTGCAATTGACCGTTAGTTGGGCCCACAAAGCATATTGGCAACCAGCTGAGTTCAGTGCATTGCACCTTGGACAGTGGGGGAAGAAATCAAGAGACTGGAAACTCTGTTCTGGTCTGCAGAGAGCTTAAGCCATTGATAAACATTCAGAGGGAGGCAGCACAAACTAAACAGCAGGTTGTTTTATTTAACCCGATGGACCAAATGATAGAATTTCTCTCATGTGGAGAGAAAGCAATATTGTCTACCAACTTTCATTTTTCAAAGGCAGAAAGCTAAGGCCCAGAGGCATCCACAGCCCAAAGGTACAGATCTGGGATGCTCACCCTCTAGGATTTTGGATCATGAAACGAGTCTTGGTTACCACAAGTATCAATGTCCCAGTGGAGTTCAGGAACCAGAAGTTAGCTTCCTCTCCTGCACATGCATTCTCTGGTGATTTCCTATAATGAGCTAAACATTCTATTTGTGTAATTATGAGGAAACTCACCAGAGTATCTGAAAAGAGAAGAGGGGTTTGGATGCCTATCCCTAAGACTGACTTCATGACTTTCTGTACTCACCCATTAAAGTTGACTGGGACTGTACCATGTACTGAGTTCTGTGAGAGGCATTAGGGCACCTGGTAACAGGGACAGCAGCCATAGCCCTCAGGGAGCAACTACTAAGATAATGTGAGTGGTCCTGGGGGGGGGGCGGGCAGAGCAGGAACAGAGAATGAGGAGTACTGGGTGGCTAGGATGCTGGACTGGAAGCAGAATAGAATGGTAAGGTGGGTTTTACTGGGAAGACCTGAAGGAGGTGACAGTCATGCCGTCTCCTGGGACAAGAGTGTTGCAGTAGAGAGAGAGAGGACCTACTGAGCACAAGGGCTCTGGCTGTGAAGAGAAGCCAATGAAACTGAGGAGGCTAAAGCAGGAGTGGATGATGGGAAGTTAGGCTAGACACACTTGCAGGTTAGGGGGCAGACTGAAGCCCACCATGGGCTCCCACTAGTATTTGGGGAGAGAGGAGATTACCATGGATAGGCCGACGGTCACAACTACGATCAAGCTTATCTTCTGGATCGAGATTCAACCCTCAGAATGAAAGGGCACAAGAAGGACAATGGATGGAAAGATGTCACAAACCATCAAGGAGAGTGGTGACAGTGACTCTAAACAGGGTGGGAATGGTAGAGGTGATACATTCAGAGCATATTTTACAAAAGAAGCCAACAGATCACTTACTGCAAGGTTAAAAGTCAGACTCAAGGGAAACAAATGAAACAGTTGTACCAACTTAAGAGGCATGAACACAAAGCATTGCCAGTTTCTGAAATGGAGAAGGATGAAGCAGGATGTGGGACCGGGTCTAAGGACCACCTGTGTACCCCCTAACCACTCTATTTAGTGATGTTATCTGATTCTATAGGTTTGTGGGAGTCTCGGTAGACTAGCAGAGAGGATGTGTAAGTCCATCTTTAGTGTCAAGTTATATAACACAAAAATTAGAATAAGCTACTGAAGCCTGATTTCTCTCTCTCTCTCTACACACACACACATACACACACACACACACACACACACACACACACACACACACACACACACACACACACGAGAGGGTGTGTATATATGTGTGTTTCTCCTCATTCTGGTGTTGAAAAATCTAATATCAAGGCTGTGGCATCTCATAAGAGCCTTCTAAGTGTGATATCCCATGGCAGAAGACGAGAGTGTTAGTACCAAGGGGAAGAGTCCCAATTGTTTCTTTAAATAGCACACTTCTACAAGGACAGCATTAGTTTGCTCACTCCACCCTCAGCCTGACCCCTCTTATTCAGCTCTACTATCCAGTTCTGTTCCAATGGGGGTGGGGGGGGACGCTTAGGCTCCTAACACATGACCATAGGGAACACATCCAGTTGCTGTTAAAAGTCTCCCAGTGCAGCATTGTGCCCTGGCTGTTCCACCTTTCTGCCCCTTCTCCTCACCATGGAGTATGTCAAAGATGGGCTGATGAAATTCTGAAAAGTCTGTTACCAGTGGCTAGTCACTGAAATCTCATTTCGGGGGAGAGTGACCAAGTAGCAGCCAGGCAGACAGTTCTCAGCAATCCTACACTACAGAGCAGGCAGCTCACTCCCTGCAGGTAGAGACACCAGGCAGAAGAGAAAGTTCATTGCTTACCAGACTGAGTGTTAAAAGAAAGTTGCAATGGAATTTAAAAGAATAAACAAAGGAACAATACAGAAGAGAAAAACAGGAAAGCAGAAACCTCCTATACCATACCTGGTGGAAAAGCTTACACCTGGGGTCCAGATTATGGTTTTTAAGACAAGAGAGTGTCTCCTGGGCTGGAAAAGTGACTCTGCGTCTAAAGATAACTGCTGCTAAGCTTGGCTACCTGAGTTTGACCACCAGGACTCACGTGGTGGAAGGAGAGAACTGACTCCTACAAGTTGTCCCCTGATGGTTCATATGGGCCATGGCACAAGGCCATGCCCACCCCAAACAATGTGAATAAATAGATGAATTCCTGAGGGCATCGGTAATGCTCCAGAAAGATGGACTTGCCTAGAACCAGAATTGGATCCAGGGTAGAAACTAGAGCTGGCAGCAGAGCTGGCTGCTTTGCATTTGTACTAGACTCCAGATTCAGTCAAAGCTGCCAAGGAATAGAAGACTTAATAACAGAAGACTGTAGGACGACTGGGGGTCTTCAGCAAGGAGGGGAGATGTGAAAGATAAATGTGCTCCTTCCAATGTGATTTCTAAGATACACGTATTTGTGTGAGAGATGTAACGTTGCATCATCAGTGTACTACAATGACATAATATTCACATTCTATTTTTTGGGGGGAGGGGATTAATTGGGTATTGAGACAAAGATCATTTTTACTCTGATATTTAAAGTCACTAAGAACAGTGAGCCCAAGGGAGGGGGTCAACTGTGAGGAATACTTGAACAACTAAAATCTTTATTCTCCTAGTTCACTTAATTCGTTTCTTCTGATTTTTTTTTTTTTTTTTTTTTTTTTTTTGTAAGCCACTTTCGCCAAGGATTGGACTGACTACACCTTTACTGGTAATGTTTTTGATGGTTTTTGCCTTTTCCCCCTGGTCACACCGGCATCTGTGTGATTCATCTTTCTGTTACTGTAACAGATAGTGGAGCGATTAAGCTGTAAAGAGAAAAGGCTAGGGAAGCTCACGGTTTTAGAGGATCTATGATCAGGCAGATCCACTGCTCTTAGGCATCTGGTAAGTGTGCCTGATGGCAAGAACAACGAGTATGTGGCAAAACCACACTCCTCGTCCTGTAGCTGAGAAGCTAAGGGTAAAAAGGGAGAGTCTAGGATCTCATAATTCCCTTTAAAAGTACATACCCAATGATCTAAAGACCTCCCGCCAGAGTCTGCTCCTCAGTATTTCCACTACCTCCCAACAGTGCCAATCTGGGTACCAAGCTCTCAGCACACAGCCCTTGCGGGGGGGGGGGAGGACATTCAACACCCAGGCTATAGAAGCATCCAATCAGCAGAAGTTCTGCCTTTTGTTGTCTTTGCTAAAATTTTGAACCTCAAGTCTAGCTTTGGAAAACATGCACTTGATCTCACGGAGGCCCCATTAAAATAAATATTACCGGTGTGTCAAGAGTGAGAGAGCAAACATTTTGGGATTTGCAGGATGGACAACCTCTGTCACAACCTCTTACCCTGCCTCTGTATTGCAAAAACAGCCACAATAACATGCAAGCAAAGGAAAAAGGGAAATGTGGATTTCATCAGGTTTTGTGTGTGTTTGTGTTTCAGGAAACACTTTTGTTCTTTTGATATTCCCTCACTTATTTTCAGCTTAGGGCACAAACATGGGGGGTACTAAGATACACAGGTTATAGTGTGCTTGCCCTGAGATAAATGAGCTTACTTCTGCTTGGTGGGAACTGCTCTTGTCTTAGCCTTGACTCAGTTGACCCCTAGGCAGAAAGAGTAACACCGCATATCCCCTAACCTGCCATGACTTGGAAGGAACTCATACATCGTTATCAGCTTAGTTCTGAGTCCTAGGCTGTGATCATCCAGCGCTCCTCAATTTGCTTTCCAAAGCCATGATACTTCTTCACAGAAGTGACTGGGGGCAATTTCCTTCACTATTTTCCTTTTGATTTATGTTCTTGACAAGTGCCCCAAAGACCAAACATGTTTTACTCATTCCAGTTTTGGAGAATTGGAACACAAAACTACCCCATGTTTTCTGATGCTAGAATAGGGCACCTGACACTGAGTAATTCACATATAACAGAGGGCGATTCATCCTGGTTCTGGAGGTTGGCACATCCCAAAGCTTAGGTCCAGCATCTGGCACATCTTTCTTGTTACATCACATGGTGGGTGGGAAACATCAAGTGGCAAGGAAATGTCCACCCAAGTCAAGGAGTTCACTGTTACAACAAGGTCACTCCCATGACACCGACTCGCGCAATAATGACATTGACCAACTCATGAGGGCAGAGTCCTCAAGGCCAATTCAGTTTTAAAGGCCCCACTTCTTAATGCGGTCACAACGGCAACCGAATTTTAGTAGGGGATTTTAGGGGATATTCAAATCATAGCAGACACAATCCAATCAAGAGGAGTGCTGGATCAAGCGTGGTGTGAACCCTGCTGTGCTATGCACTGAGAGGTAAAGCCAAGGCTCTTTTCTCTCAAACCAGGACTTTGCAGAAGTGACACCGGCACCATCTACTGCCTTTCTCTGCAAATCCCCAGCATCAGGGAAGCCAGAAGGACAGAGAAGCCTGACCCCTCTGAGACCACCATGTGTGGGCACTCCAGTGGACAGTCCTAATTGAGTATGCCTTCCGAACTTTCCACCGAAGTGCCAAGCACATGATCCAGGCCATCCTGAAGCCTCCAGAAGACCCAATTGACAACTGAAGTCACTGAGTGGTCTCAACCGACGCCACAAGAAAAAAAAAAAAAAAAAAAGGAAGAAAAAAAAAAAAAAAAAAAAAAAGAAAAACCCCAGCTGAATCTCATAGGAATTCCTGGCCACAAAGCTACAAGATATGATAAGTTAAAATATTTAAGTTACTAAGTTTTGAAGTGGTTTAATATGTACCATGTAATGCAGCACAGATAAATAAGACAGGAAATAGAAAAGATAGATAGATGTTCATCCCCTCCCCAGAGGATGTGGCTGAAATTCAGCGAGGTATGGGAAGGGCCAGTCAGAGGTTGGTGTAGCTGGCAAAGCTCAGAAAGGAAAGAGCCCAATGCTGGACAGAGCTGGGAACCTGAGGCTGAATGGAACTGCAAAGGCAAGCCTTATCTAGGACAGCCAGAAGGACATGGAGGCAGCTAGAGATGGACCAGGCTAGGACGGGGCAACTGTGAGAGGCAAATGTGAGAGGCAAGTGTGGGCAAGGAGAAAGGGAGAAATGATTCCTAACAAGGAAAGCTGTTGGAGTGATACAGCACAGGTCAGTGTGGCTCTTAGTGAAGGCTGTGATGGGAATGCAGTGGGAATAGGGTGGCCATAAGCCCCACCTAGGCAACTCTCTCCTGGTGGGATGACATCAAAACTCCTGTTATGTGGCATCAAGCACAGAGAACCCTAACACCTAGCAGTGGCTTTCCAGGAGGTGTTTTCTGCCCTGGAGCACACTGAAAAGTCCCTGGCTGAGGATATCCCATACCTAAGGCTGATCCAGGTGTCAGGATTCCCCAAGAAGTAGAAAGACAAATGTGGGGGTCAACAGACTTGGACGGCAAATGCCAACTGCTAACAGTGTTTGGCTTGCAGGTTTACACACCTTACTCATGCGAGAGCAGCTAGTCCTGCACTAACAATTCTAAGTAACCACACACACTGAACATCACTGCGTCAATCCTCAGGAGTTTTTCACGGAGGCCTTTTCATAGGCACTGAGCTGACCCGAAGTCTTCACACTGGGCATCTGCAAAGTAAAGTCCCAAAGTTCTAATAACATAACTCTATTCTCCCATCCCCACAGCATCTTACATGTACTTCTCTGGATAAATAAGATCTTTCAGGCCCCTCCTCCAGCACCCCCTTCCCCCAGCAGGCATCAGGCAGAGGTTCCTGTCATTCATCCTGGACAGTTGGCAAGCACCAGCATGTAGCATTAACAAATTACTGAAAACATGATTTGTTAAAGTACATCAAAGACTCTGGAGCTGACAGATGGGATAACTGATGTGGCTATGATGGAAAATGGTTGACAGTAAACGGTTGACACAAGCTGGCAGGGATATTAGCAAAACACAATTGATTCTGCCCTCTGACTCTCCTTGGGAGAGACCAGGCAGGGTAAACGTGAAACAAATCTTCAACTTGAGGATTCCAAGTGGGAAATTAAGTCACTTTTGGATAGTAGAGTGGTTTTCATGTCTGTCAGTGTATCGTCCTTTGTGTGGA
>NW_026126515.1:4065000-4522500 GCF_943737965.1 Phodopus roborovskii | reverse complement strand
GGGTGTCTTTGAGCTTTTCTGAGGAGAGCTACCTCACTGTAACAAGAGTCTCTCAAATCCAGGCCTTGGGGCGGCTTTGCGAGGGAGGGAGAACACAAAGGAATTCTTTGAATTTTTTGGTAATCAAATCTCTGGCGAGCCCTAAAATGAATCAGCTGTGTACAAAGCCGCTGTTTGCCTCAAATTGAATTATGGTGCTGCTCCAATGTATTTGGATTAAATTATAACCGTATAAGAGAACAAGATGTTCCCAGGTCTTAAGGAATTTGCTGTTCAGACTCAGTGTTGTCCTTATCCTTAGTTTCTTTCCCCATAAATAATGTTGAAGTAGCAGGGCTTCAAGTCTGCTTAAGTGGTACAACCCCTCCCCACCCCCCTTCCCAAGCACTTTTAGCTGCAGGTCTCTGTGCTGGGTGACACAGGGGGTCTGTGAGCTGGTTATGGGTGTGCTGGCCTTTTGACTAGAGTCCTGGCAAAGGCCATCACCCTCTTATCCCTCATTTTAAGGACTAAGCTCCTCAGCTATTGTCCAATTCCTAAGCTATCAGTGGGACCAAAATGTGTAGGGGAAATGCTCTAAAGTGGTTTGGAAGAGTCTAAGTGTGTGTAGAACTTGGCTCAACCCTTGTCAGGGCATACTGTCCACCTGGAAAGCATGCATATGGTCATCTACTAGGGCCATCACAATATCATAAGAACAAAGAAAGACACAGTGCCAGCTAATTCTGGTCCTGAGAACAACTTTGAACACTACTGAACATGGAAGGGTTTTAATACAATTCTAAGCAGTTTGAGGGCACACACATACTCTTCAGAAGTCCTGGATAGGCCTTGATCTAATCCCCACACCAATAGGTTAACAGTTGCCCGTAGTCACTAGTCATTCAAATGAAGTTCTACAACTTAATGAAGTAGAGTGTTGCACTGTTCTCTAAGAGCAAGGGGTTACTTTGATCATTTAAAATTTAAAACTTTTAATATGAATCAAAAGAATTTGAATGCTGCCAAAATCACTCTTACCAAACAGCAGATCTTCAATAATGGAATTATGGTAGCTATATGGCTCCTGGCATTTTGGTATCTTATCTTATCAAGTTGTGAGTGGTGTGTGTGTGTGTGTGTGTGTGTGTGTATTTAGTATAGTCTAGGAGGTTGTTTTGACCCTAATTACAGGAACCAATCAGGTTCTCTTCTTGAGTAATCAGCTAAAACCATACTCCCGACCTCTTTACTATAACTACTCTGGACCATTGTATACCTACTGTGATTGCCTTATGGCCAGCCATCAGTTAATCTGTTCAAGATGGCCAGTTGTAAATATGCCCACTATGCTCTCCTTCTGATAAAGGTGCTTGCCCTTCTTCTCCTCTCTCCCACCTCCCCCTTCCCTACCACCTTTCTCTCTCTCCCCCTTCACCAGGTTTTTACCCGAGTGGCCTTGTATAGGCAGCTGTCTTCTTCCTAAGGATCTTATGGTTTGGATACATGAATCCCAAGCATCCTCTCATGGCACTGCTGGGTGGTGGTAGAACCTTAAAGAGGTAGAATCTGGTAGGAAGTTGTCAAATCATTGTAGACATGAACTAGAAGGGGTTACTAAGAACCCAGCATTTTCTTCTTCTTTCTTTTCAGGGCACGGGGTGAAACAGTTTTACTACACATTGCCACAATGATGCACTGCTTTACCATAAGCTCCAAAGCATCATGTTCAACCAGTTATGGACTGCAGCCTCTGAAACTGTGAGCCAAATTAACGATTTCCTTTCCAATGAGCTTATTATCTAAGGCAGTTGTTACAGTTTCGACAGACTAACATCATCTATAAACTCAAGTGTGTCTTGATCTGTATCCAGACTCACCTGTGGTGCTACGACTAAAAAGCTAGTATGCAGCATTTTATGATAAAGACCTTTATAAATGATGATGAGAAGAGCATACAGGAAGCATGACTACTGCTGAGTCCCTCATTGGGACTCAGAACATGATACTTTCAGGTAGTCTTGATAAGCTGCTTAGAATCTAGCTTTCTCTGACACCATCTCAACTTCCCATCTCTTTCCCTTCAGTATCAACTTCCTTGTTGTGAAGGTATAGGAGACCTCACTGCCTTAAGACTTGAATCCCACCAAAGAGAATATAATTATTTCCCCTCACTTCCCTGAAAACTTGGGTCCCACCGAATAGAGTCTATTTACCTTCCTTACTTCCCTGGAAGTTAATTATCTACAGAATAAAGAACTAGCCACACCTGGATGGACTCTTTATAAAATAATGTCTGTCTCTTAGGCTTATTCAAATGCCAATGAAAATAAATTCACCAGTTCATTTCTGTTTCCACGGTCTATTCCTTATCCCTAATAGTCATTTATAATCCTTCACAATTGCTGGCATTTCCCCTTTCTATTTTGTCTTACAAAGATGGGATTCTAAGCATTCCCCCCTCATTGAGATATTGATTAGTCATACCCCACAATTCTCCCTTGGGCATATTAACAAATTGTACATCCTTTTATTTACCTGACTGTTGTCAGCTCATCCTCCCAGATGGGATGGGACTTTCCCCTTCATGCCATGGGGACTTTATGGTCCCCGAGTTTTCTGGGGGAGCTTCTGCCATTTGTCTTGGAGTTTCCCCAAGATTTAGCTTTGAGACACAGAAAGATAGTTTTTCTTCATGTGTCCTCTCTTAAGCATAAGGAACTGAGAAAAGCTCACACTACACAATAATTTAAGGTTGCTGGCTAACATATCACACAGAGAAGCAAGTGACCAGAACTGCAGGATGGGGTTTGTAGAAAAGGGCTCTCCTCATGCACGCAATGCTAAGTTATGGATGGGCTGTCTGTGTGAAAAGTGAGAAGACAAAGGGAGTCACAGGTCCAAGCTATCAAACAAAAGGCCTTATTGGGCTTGATGATAAATACCGGCAATGGCAGCATTCCATGAGGATAGGCACCTACATCTTTTCTGCTTACATTTTACTGCCCAAAGACAGTCATACAGCCAAATGTTGCTTGATTGTGAAATGTCTGTTCCAGGCTCATGTGTTGGATGTTTGGTCCCTAGGTTGTGGGAGGATTTCAGAAGATGGTGGAAACTAGGAGGTGTGCCCAGACTAAGGAAGTAGTTCTTAGGTTTCCTTTTCTCATTTCCTTCCTATTGCTGGGATGAAACAGGTTGACCAACAGCAACATAGGAGAGGAAAGGGAGTATTTCAATTCCAGGTCACAGTTCATCTTGAAGAAAGTAGCGACAAGGGCTTATGGAGGAACTTAAGTATGCTCCCTCAGTCATGATATCCTGGCCAAGTACAACTATGGCCTCAACCCTCTGAGATGATGGCCAGTTCTTCCTTTCAAGTTGCTCTGGCATGTGTCCTGTTACAGTGGAAAGCAAACTCACTGATATAGAAAAGATCCCATGAATGAGACATGACATGTACCCACTATAAGTCTCCTACTTTTCCGAGCATATAATATTCTCAGGAAAAAAAAAGTATTTGGGAATAAAATCACCACTGACCATACTTGTCATACTGAGCTGTGTGACAACATGTATGCCTAATACAAGACCTTAAGAAATAATCCTATCTCTAATTCTAGTACTCAAAAAGTAGAGGCAAGCAAATGAGACTAGCTTGGTTTACTATTCAATCACACTATGAACTCCAAGTTTAAATTTGTACTAATTAAATAAAAATCAACCTTGGGTCAGGAGACAAAGCCAGCAACTAGCTGATAGAAAATCATAGAGAGTGAGAGGGAGTCTGGAAGATGGATAGAGAGATGCACAGTAGGGAGGGGCTTTGAGTGTGACAGTCTTTTTGTTTTTGTTTTGTTTTGGTTTTTGGTTTTTGGTTTGGCAGAGCAGGACAATTTCTTTCTGAGACTCCAGAGAAAAGGGAAAGTCAGGTAGTTGCTCTTCAACCTCTCTGAGCTAGCAGATTTTCACCCCAGCCTCTGACTCCCACGACTTACTGACAAATAGAACAATAGAAACTTAGTTAAACACTCCATTTGATGGCAGTGGCAGAAGGCAGATTCATGGTGACATAAAAGTCCCGCATGGCTGCTGCCTGAGATACAGGCCAGTAACTAAGAAGCCACAATTGCTGGCTGAAATAGCAGTGGACTCAGGTGTAGCCGCTGTGCTGGAGGAAAAACAACAGTCTACACAGCAGGTTCTAGACCAGACAGGAATACAGTGATGCCCTGACTCAGAAAACAAAACCAACCAACCAACCAAACAAGAAAACCACCAACACCAAAAAACAAAACAAAAACAAAAAAAACAACAAACAAACAAACAAACAAAAAACTAGACTGAAATTTAATAAAGCACCGGTCCAGAACAAGTCATTTCATCTCTTCATCTATAAACTGCATCATGATTTTCCATGTTGCATGAATGCAAATGCATTTTGGTCCTTACTAACTTCCTCCTCCTTCTCCTCCTCCTCCTCATCTTTTCAAGACAAGGTTTCTCTGTGTAGCTTTAGAGCCTGCTCTGACACTCACTCTGTAGACCAGGTTGGACTTGAACTCAATAGAGCTGCCTGTCTCTGCCTCCCAAGTGCTGGGATAAAAGGCATGCACCACCACTGCCTAGTCCTTACCAACTTTCTGAACCATGGTTATTGTGCTTCTTGGAGCAGCACTATACTGAGGATGCATGTTCAGCTAAAATATCTTAATCATTATTGTAAGCAAACACTCTTTCTGATGGCAACTCTGAGGAAAGTGTGAATGACAGGGCTTTTCTCCTGGGGTTGCTAATTCACACTTGAACAGATCTGCACTGGCTCACAGAGAGATAGGGGCATACTTGCTAGCTTTATAGCCCTTTTTTTTGTTCTAGAGGTATGAAATCCTGAATGTATACCACAGACAGACATGATAAGACCGATACTAACATCGCTAGTGTCGTAGATTATAATTACCTGTTTATCTTTGTGTCTGTCTCATTTAGAGATACCTTGCTAACTTCTGTAACACTGGGACTTAATGCATCAGTCATTATTTCTAAAGTAACTAGTAGAAATTATTTGCTTGTTTGTTCATTTATTTAGGGTGATCCCAGGAACACACATATTACAAAATCTACTGCTGAGCTATACTCAACCCTGTGAAGCTTTTAAAATTTAATTATTGTTTGTCAATCAAGCCCACACATACATTTGAAAATAAATGTTGGTTATACACAAGAGCAAATCATATTCCATGTTTAGCCTACAAATAATGCTTGATTTTTGGATGCATTACAATTCCTAGTGATTTTGTTTCTTAACCCTCCAGGGATTTCTACTCCTATTCAGACCTTTGGACAGAAAATAGATAGGCAACCCCATCTTATAGGACAAGAACTAACATCGTATGTTGTTGCTAGTTCTTCAATCCAGTGATATCACTCACCTAGGAATTGGCTTTACTTCCCCAGCAAACTTCCCAGTAGGGGTGGTAGTCAGTTATTAAAATAAAATCATGTCATAAAATAATCAGTTGTTAAACAGTACTTGAGTTCAGATCTGCAAATGGCTCAGTCCTGGGTTAAAGAAAACAGTTGAAGTTTGAAAATCAGAATATGCTCCCCCTCCTCTCCCAGATCCTGTGACTTTCTTTTACATCACAAATATACCCACCTGTCCCATTGCTGATAAGGGGGCCGGTTATTTGGGCTTATGGTTCTAGGAGACACAATGTGTCATGGCAGGGGGGTGGTATGAGTAGGAGAAGGCTGGCCATACTGCATCCACAGCCAGGAAGCAGCATGATGAATACTTTTTTTCAGCCTGAGTTCCTCTTTTCATGCAGACTGGAACCCCAGCCCACAGAACGGTGGCGCCCGCATTTAGGGAAGAACTCCTCCTCACTTCACTTTATCTAGGAATCTCCCATAGTCTTGTCTCAGAGCTTGCCAGTGCTGGAGCTCTTCTAACTGATGATCAATGCTAACCATTATACTCACTGTCAGGATTTTCCTTCTGTGTTCTCTGGGCTAGCCTCGAACTCACAATCTACCTACTTGGGCCTCCCGAATAGCTGAGACCATAGGAGGGCACTGTGTCTCTCAGCTATGCTCTGCTGTTTTGAAAACTCTCGTCAATATTTCACATCTCTTGGGATTTTTGTTTACTTCAATTACACATAAAAGAGCACAAAAGAATCATTTTTAAGTGTGTGTGTGTGTGAAAATTCAATACAGAAAAATTCTAAGAGAATTTCCATAGGACAAATCACAGGAGACTTTGTAGAAGGAGCTGACGATTGTGAACAAAGGGAAAGACACGAATTTTTGAACAATTGTTTCACTTTTCTGTCCTCAACCGACTCAAAGTGTTGGCTGCATTACCATTTTACTGCACAAATCTAAACCGAAAAATACAAGTGGATTCCTCGCTCTGTTCACATGGTGGGTTGGATATGTCCGTGCTTTATCAGAGTTCATCAAGATATTGCCTTAGTTCATTTTGTGTGGCTATCACAGAAATGGACAGACCAGGGTCTGTCCATGATTATCAAAGTTGGTTCACCCAAGATCAAGAGGCTGTAGCCGGTGCGAGCCCTTCTTGATGTGTCACACGTAGCTTGGCGAAGGCACCGTTCCCTCTTATCATCATGGTGAGAGTCAAAACATGATGGTGCTGAACTTGCTTCACAGCAATCGACTTTTGTGATAACTGATACTCTTGTCCTTAATAACAAATCAATAGCAAAGCCTCATGGCTTGATCTCTTTTACCAGGCATCATTTCCCAGTACTGTTGCCTTGGGGATTAAGTTTACAAAACACCAATTTGGAGACACACAGAGAGAACATAGAAGTGATGGGGTTCAGAGTATGTGACCCCCAAATGTGCCACCTCAAATATGCTTGTATTAGCATAAGGTTTATCTTCATCTGGTTATTGTGAGCAGTTGGATGTAAAGGAGAAGCTCCAAAAAATTTGCACTTTTATAGGAACTCTCCCTTTGTAAGACTGTGTTCCTCTCTCACTTGGAAGAGGGTGAATAAACCTTTAGGGACTCCTCAGTGTAGAAGACTTGGGTTTAACTCTGCTTGACCCAAGCCTTCCCAGACTTCTGCCTTCAGTACGCTTTTCCCCACATCCTTCTTTTAATTAACTCTGAAATCAAAACAGTTTGAGAATTTCTTGTATGTATTTTTCTTGTTCATCTGTGCCTTTTTGAAAGAAGAAGGTCCCCATAGGCTCACATGGAGTGGCACTATTAGGAGGCATGGCCTTGCTGGAGTAGGTATGATTTTGCTGGAGAAAGTATGTCACCTGGGGTAGGCTTTGAGGTCTCAGATGCTCAAGCCAGGCCCACGGCTCACAGTTTTTTTCTGCTGCCTTTGGATCCAGATGTAGAACTATCAGCATCCTCTCCAGCACCAGGTCTGCCTGCATGCTGCCATGCTTCCTGCCATGCTGATGATGGACTAAACCTCTAAACTATAAGCTAGCCCCAACTAAATATTTTCCTTTATAAGAGGTACCATAGGCAGGGTATGTCTTCAGAGCAATAGGACACTAACACAGGAGTTGGTATCAGGACAGGCCCCACCCTAGTTTTGTTTGGAGGAATATGGCCTTTGGGACTTTGGATTAAAAAAGCAATTGAATGCTTTAAGTGGAGCTTAGTGGGCCATCCTGGTACAAACATGGAAGGTAGTTGATTTTAACTGTGGGGCCTAGCTCAAGAGGTTTCAGAGAAGAATATTTTTATGTGGCCTAGAGACTATTCTTGTGGTATTTTGGTGAAGAATGGGGCTTCTTTCTGTCCTTGTTTAAAAAAAAAATCTGCCTGAGGCTAAATTGAAAAGTTTTAGATTAATTGAATTTGCAGAGGAGATTTCAAAAGGCCCTAGGATTGACTCTGTAGTGTGGTTATTGGCATGCACTCTTATGAGGATCTATACCAAAAAGGAGCAAGCTGAGCAAGGAAGAAAACACAAAGAGTACAGTTCAAGGAGAAGAAAGGGCACCAGGAAATGGAACGGCAGTGAACTCTGTGCTCAAGGAGATACACCGATTAAACAAAACCCTGATGTTAAACGGGATAACGGGAGTGGTGACCACAGGGCAAGATCCCACCCAGATAAGCTTCCAACTTGTGAAAAGGAATTAAAAGAAAAGCTTAGAGCCTGGTGTGGTGGTGCCTATCTTTACTGTCAGCATTCATGAGACAGAGCCAGCTGGATCTGTGTGTCTGAGGTCAGCCTGGGCTACAGATGGAGTTTTAGGACAGCCAAGCTTAGGCAGTAACAGAAAGCAGAAAGCTGGCGAAGAAGTCATTGAGTAAGGGGATCATGCTTCAGCCCCAGAGCAAGCAGCAGAACTTGGCAGCTTTGGCCATGTGGTTCTGGCTTTAGAGTCAAGGACAGAAGAAAAGAGTTGTGGTATCTCCCTCCAAGACTAAGGAAAGCCCCCAAGGCCAAAAGTATGGCAGGGGCATTCTTGCATAGTAGCCTAGAGAGAGCTTTGTGTGAAGCTGAGAAGCTGAGGCAGGCTCAATTGCCTTGGAGACCCCAAGATGTTGGAGATGTCACAGCCGTGGATACCTGCTGAGGAGAGCTACTAACAGGAAATGGAAACAGCCAGAGAGAGAGAGAGAGAGAGAGAGAGAGAGAGAGAGAGAGAGAGAGAGAGAGAGAGAGGTGTTGTAGGCAATAAAACTGAAAGGAGTTAGAGATCTGAAGAGCACTTTGACACCAGATACAGATGCAGAGTTTGCCCAGATGGTTTTCAGTCTTGCTTTGGTTCATTTATTTCCTGTGTTCCCGTTCCTCCCTTTTGGAATGGTAAAGTGTATCCTGTGCCAATGTATGTTGGAAGTATGGGATCAAGCTTTTTATTTAAATTTTATAGGGGATTGTACTTAAGAGACTGCTGTAAGTCTCAGAAGAGACTTTGGACTTTTATAAACTCTGGGGACCTTTAAAGTTGGACTAAATGCATTTCTACATTATGATATGGCCACAAGCCTGGGGGGGGCAGGAAGTGGAATGTGGTAGCTTGAAAGAAAAAGTTCCCCATAGGCTCACAGTGTGTCACTGTTAGAAGGTGTGGCCTTGCTGGAGGAAGTGCGTTACTGCCTTGGATCCAGATGTAGAACTCTCAGAGCCTTGCCAGCACCATATCTGCCGGTGTGCTACAATGGACTAAGCCTCTGAACTGTAAGTCAGTCCCAATTAAATGTTTTCCTTTATAAGAATTGCTGTGGTCATGCTGTTTCTTCACAGCAATAGAAACTCTTGTTATAGGGAGTCCCAGTTCAGAAATGGTAGATGATGGGTGGGTTAGAGTCCTTTCCTATCCCTTCAGAAGATAGCTTTACCAAGATGAATTGCTGAGCTTTAGCTGATAATCTAGTGAGGAGAGAATCAATGGGAGATGGTGGGATCTGTGTGGCTGGCAGGAGCTCAGCATCAGCAAAGATCTCACCAAGTTTGAGGCCAGAGGGACGGTTCGGTGGTTAAGAGAACTTGCTTCTCTCACAGAAGACCTGGGTTCACTTCCCAGCACCTACATGTGGCTCACAACCATTTAACAGCTCCAGTTCACCAGGTTCTTGCCTCCAAGACCACTAGGCACTGATGTGGTCACACATATAAATGCAGGCATAACACTTATTTTTAAAAACAGAAAATGGAAAACATTTTCTAAAAATTTCAGGAAACCAAAATGAATAAAACTGGAGAATTTAAAACATGAACTCCCAAATTTACTTAAAATCAACAGCAAAACTCAATACACATTGATGGCAATATAGCTATATAATCTTGTGAATTATAACTATTTTTTTCTAAATAACAAAAAGAAACAATCAAAAAAACCCTGAGGATCCTGGCACTGCTTCTTCCTTCCTCCCTTTGTTTCTTTCAAATCTCTTCAGTGGCTGGCTTCACTGACCATAGTTGGATTCTCATATCTGTTTCCACACTCCATGCATTACATGCATTACACACATTACATGCATTGGGAGGTCCATCTGTACAATTCCACCTAACACATGATAGAGAGCAGTAGAAAGGCAAATGTTATGAAAACCACCAAACCTCATAGAACCTCTGCAAAGGTCACAGTGACTCTTGAAAGCCCCTACATCACTTTTTGAGGACTTCTGGCTTACAGGATACATATAAAGGCAACTTCCAGTACTGAGTCCATGGATACCTGAGTATCATGAAATCACACTGGGGAGAGGGGGGTTTTCAAACTAGAAATTTAACCACTGCAACTCATTTACTCTATCTTGTCTTTGGAGTATTTATAGCTTTAAAGATCAGAGAATACATTTGATTACTCTGCAAGGTTTCAGAAGAATATGATAAAAAGAGAGAAAAATCCCACATATGTTATGGGAACACAGTGAAGTTTTGAGGGGTAGAAATGATTCAGAAGGATTTGAGTTGCTTACTACAGAGCATGTCTTTAAAAGATAGTTCCATGAGATGTGTTTGAGAGGGCTCAGGAGAAACAGACTTTCTGGGAGCACACTTTGTGGTGCACTGAAGATACTAGAAGCATGAGCATGACATTGCGTTGTGCTGCATGTGTTAAGTGAATCCACAGAAGAGAAGAGAGCTGAAACCATCAGGAGAACCATGGCGACCTTTTGTAGAAATTTAGGAATGTTGGTGTGGGGTGAGAGGAGTAGAGAATGAACACAGACTATCAAGGGGGCATCATTTAAGATTCTCTCTTGCAGTTAACAAACTTATGCCCAGCAGACACCATGCATTAAAAGGAACTGACTCAGCAGGTTAAAGTACTTGCCACCAGTCCTGAAGACCTGAGTGATGGGAGATGTCATTCTGTAAATATGTTTCTCATATTGGTTAATGAATAAAACGCTGTTGGCCAATAGGAAAGCAAGATAGGCGAGACTAAGAGAGAAGGAGGTTTCGAGGAGGAGGTAGGAGGAGATTCAAAATGTTGGACCGAGAGAGAACTCTGGACCCTCTCTCCAGTAAGATAAGACTACACGGAAATACTTAGATTAATAGAAATGGGTTAATATTTAAGACAGAGCTAGCCAATTATTAACACTAGTAATAGGCCAACAGCTTTGTATCTAATACAGTGTCTCTTTGTGTTATTTGGGGCTAGTGTGGCTGCGGGACCAGGCTGGCAGGAAAACATGCTCGTAACCCGAGTTTGGTTCCTGGGACTCAGATGGCAAAAGGAGGGAACTAACTCCTGCAAGTTGTCCTCTGGCCTCCACACACATGCTGTGGTCTGCATGTAATATGTGCATGAGTGCATGCATGTACATGTGCCTTTGCTCATGCATACATACATACACTCACAGATGCATAACTTAAATAAAATGCAATCTTTTTAAAGGATAATTATCCATGAGGTGTGTTTCTGGAATCCAGGGTCAGTGCAGGAGAGAGTGGGCCAACTAAACCAGATGCTAAACAAAAGCAGAGATGCCAAGTCCTGATTCTGACCATTACAGGCCCAAATGAAGCCACTGCTTGGAGCAGACACAGTCTCTGCCCTTGCTTCGCTTGCAGCCGTTTCCTTAGGGAGGTTCTGTCACACAAACATACGTGCCATAAACTGGCATGCCAACGAACCTAAGGCAGTTAAAAGGAAAAGACACTGTTCTTTACCTATGCTCATACCCTCTAGAACTGCTGGAAGGATCTGATAATACAAAGCAGACAACCTCAGAGGCTGTTTTATTGCTGCTTTAAAACTTTGCACAGTGTGTCCTTATTGCCTGCACCAGGGACCACTGGCCACCTCAGCTTGGCGTCCCACCAAAGCCTTGGAAATGGAAGCTGGGTTGCTCCCTCAGGATGAAGTGAGGGTACAGGCACTCAGGAGCATCACCACTCCAGACAGGCTGAGACTAATAGGCTCCTAGCATAGGGGAGGGACCAGTGATGGTGGTAGGTGGACTGTTGTCCTTGGAGCCATTTCTACTAGGAAGCAGAACGGTTGACATTGTGAGCTCAGGTGCAGCCAATCCCTTCCACCTTGGGAGGCAGGGACTGTGGAAAGCACCCACCCAGAAAGAGCCAGAGAGAACATATCTTCAGCCCCATGGAGATATAGAAGTGCAGCCCCTTTGCTCAGGGTGGGTGGAGGGACAGCTGAGAAGGTTAGTCGGAAAGAGAGTAGCTCTAAATCAAGGAAAAGAAACAACAGGTAAAGAAGAAAGGCATGGGACACATACTGGAGGTCATGTGGGTGGCCTCTGCTGTCATATTCCAGCTCTGTCTGGTCCTTGTGCTTTGGGGCTTCAGTGTTGATATCACTCACAGAATAAAGAGCCTTCGGGGGCTCTGCATGGCTCCATATGCTTAGCTGTTCTTAGGGTAGACTGTGGGACTCTTCCTACTTGCTAAATACAGCTGCTATTCTGTCTTCTCTATATAATTAGATTCACTGATCCAAGCCAACAAGATATTGAGGATTGAAATTCAAAGTGAGCCTCCAGGAAACCTTCAGAGAGCCACATGTCTCATTTCTGGCCCTGAGCTCCCAGGCTTCCCCTCTCCCTCTCTCTTTCTCTCTCCCTCTCTCCATCTATTTCCTATCTCTTCATCCCTCCCTTCTCCATCCCCTCTCTCTGGTGGATTGAATTGTATTCTCTTTATAGCTTTCTCACAGTGCTGGAGCTTGCAAGTCACTTTGTCCTAGACTGAACGGCTGAATCCACAGCACCAGGCACCAGGGTTATCAAGGTGGACACAAAGGTGCTTTTCTGAGGACATGATTAAGTGACCCTTCCTTGAATAAATGGACAGGAACTAGGTGGCTCACTGAGAAGAATGCATTCAAACTCCAGGTTAAATGTGAATGAGGGGAAGTGAGTTTGTCTGGTTTGAAATACCTTTTCACCCAAGTGACTTACTTATTTATGACTAGCAAAAGGCAAGAGTCAGAAAACACTGAATACAAGCTGGAAGGTATGCAACAGAGGGCACTGTTCTAACAATGAACCTTCCTTTAAAGAGGTATAACCCATTTTCTCCCATCATGATTTTTCCATTGCAGCTTTCCTACTGTATTAGCCACAAAGCTCCTAGGGGATGCTTGAAGTAAGGGTGGCTCTGCAGGTCAAGACTCAAGGAACTGGCGTTTGCTTCAGTGATAACTATTTCCTAGTGGAATGCCAAACGAGACGTTAGGTTTGCTTTTCATCCCTCGTGTTTTTAATTATGGTTCTCTAGTCATGTGACTCACAAGTTTTACCATTTCCCATGACATCAGCTTGAAATAAATGAACTTGGTGTTGGGGAGTATAAAATAAATTCTTTGAGAGCTGCAAGCCCTGTTCAGTCCTCTATAGATATATGCCCACATCTGCCTATTTTGTTTTCTTAAGTCAATGGTCATTCCAAATGAGAAAGGCTGTAGTTAATCAGGAAGTCAGAGACCACCAGGAACCATGGCCAATGTCCTCATTCTACTATCCTCTGCTTCTTTTTCATATGGAGAAAATGGCCCTTCCCCCTTGCCAGTCAAAGAAAGGAAGGAGTAGCAGATCTTAAAAATAGTTGTCAGCTTCACAAGACAAGGGGATGAGCAGTTTCCTAAAATTCCTACCAAATGATGCATGTAAGACCTTCCACTGATGGTATCCTACTGCAAGGACAGACTTAGGGAAATTATGGCTATGCTAAGCAGGTCCCATAACATGCATGTACCCTGGGCATTCCTATATAACTCACCATGTGACTTAATTACCATAAAGGATGGAACTAGTCAAATGATCCTTCATCAACATTATCTGAGTCCACAAAACAAAACAAAAAGCCTACCCATAGTGGTGTCCTCAGAAGGTGTCCTAGGCTGCTGTCTATACATAGGCATCCAGTTTCTCAAGCACCCTCGCTTCTAAATAAACTTTTTGCAGATTGGTCATTTGTAGCCCTATATGAATTCTTTTATTGATGAGAATAAGCATCTGGACCCAAAGGATCAGCCTTGTCCCCTTTGAAATGAGCAAAATAATGATACTGAAACTAGAGTTTTAGGCAAAAGTTTGGCTTCTGATAGCACAAACAAGATTGGCTTGGGGACCAGTACTCAACCACAGAGAAAAACACTGTTGAAAGCCAAGAGAGATTTATTCAATGTGGTCTCATTGGAAAGAGGAACAAATCAAGTGTTCAGTGACCACCCTCCCTTGCCAGTCTGTCCTTGGGTTACTGCTATATCAACTAAATGGGAAAGAATTGGGGCCAGGAGCAGGAAGCATGTGTGATTAAACAGTCCTGGTCAAGGGATTCTCTTGTTCTGCAAAATGGTCTGAAGATGTCACGTCATTGCTAATGCTTGCAATCTGGTTACTTATCAAAATCATGGGGTTGCTGTAACTTTGGCCTTGCTCTGGCTTGAGTATGGGCCCGCAGGCTTCCCGTGGTGGAAGCTTGTCCCCCTGTGTGGTAGCAACTAGAGGGGTTAGAACATAAAGTTTTGGGGCCCGGCGAGGTACTTTGTGAGCTGCCTTTAGGAGGAATGTTGGCCTTCTGTAGTGAGTCAGCTCCTGTGGGACTAAGCCTCTACAAAGTGAGGCCAGCCCAGCCCACCCTCTTGGCTTGGCCCTCCTTCCTGTATACGGCAGGCATGTTCCCCTCTTTGTTCTTTCGTCATGTTGTGACACAGCCAGGGACACCTTCACCAGAGCCTGGCTCCAGGGGAGCCAGTGTTGAACTTCCACTCTCCAAACTGTGAGCTAAGTAAATCTCGTTTGTTTGTAGTTCCTAGCTTCAGGTATTTGGTCATAAATTAAAAAAAAAAAAAAAAAAAAAATCTATGAGTCATATAGGCCCACTCTTGCCTTCTGTTTCATGACTTCTACTTGCCCTTCCTCTGGGTTACCACACAGCATGCATTCCCTGCCAGAAGCTGGAGCCATGCTCTTAGATGTCCAAAACATCCAGAACCCGAGCAGAAAAAAAAAAAATGTTTATAAATTATCCAGTGGGTTGGGCAGGATTCTGGTTAAACAGAAAAAAGGGGACAAACACTAAGGGAGTTTCCCATACATTTAGCAGCCATGCTGGCATGCCATATATTCACTAGCGTACCGAAGCCCAACAGGGCTAGCACAGTACTAAGGCTCCTTCTCACTGAGGACTGGATCTGCACCCATTCCAACTTTTTTTTTTTTTTTTTTTTTTTTTTTTTTTTTGCCTCTAGCTCTTTACTGAGTCACTATTATGAGCATCTAGACCCAGGTAAATAAACTCCCTTCCTCCTATCAATCTGTCTACAGTCAATTAATTTATAGCTCACATCCCCACCCCAAGTTAGGAGAAGAAAAAATATTTTTCATTCAATAAAAGCAAATTGAAACTTTGAAATGAAATAGAACATAATTTGTCATTATGGTTTCTCTCACCCATCAAATCCCTGCATTTAAAACTATGGAACATTAGCATTCAAACATCATCTGGCTCAATACATTTAGCGGAGTTGCTGCAAGGAGACAGACACTGGGAAATGCTTTTAGTGGACCTGCAATTGGCACCGTTTTCTGAAGGCAATTTTCATGTCTTTACATCTAGATATTATAGAAGGTAGCCAGAGAGGCTCTCAAATATTTATTTGAAAAACTACTCAACACACTACTTACTGAATAGAACAATTAGAAATAATTTATGTCTGGTAATAAAGATCAGTTAAATTAAATGCCATGGGCAAAATCAAACTATACAATTGTGATGTAAATTGTCTGACCATACATACTTGGGAAGGTGTCTAGAAGGAATTATCTGAAAGTGTAAGCATTTTATTTTCTATAATTTAGAAAATTAAGGTGAGGTTCCCCCCCCTTTAGAACAACAACAACAAAAAAATATTATCAAAAAAGGAAAAGACCAAGCCACAGGCAAGAGAATGAAAATGTCTTTGTTAGCATGTACCCAGTGAATAAACACTGGAGATGAGGCTCAGAGTCCAGAAAGGGTTAAATACATTTTCAGAGTAAAGCACAGGGTCTGGGGTACACCTTGTATAGTCTGCATGTGGCTGAATCACACCTCTATTTGCCCAACATTATTCAAATCCCCATTGCCCACCCAATTCCACCCCAAGCCTTCCTTCCCCTATTATGTTTGTTGCTGTTTGGTTTGGGTTTTATCTTGAGAATGGGTCTCAGGGATTCCAGGCAGACCTCAAACTCAATTTGTAGCAGGGGATGGCCTTGGACTTCTGAGCCTCCTGCCTCCACATTTCCAGTGCTGGAGATTATGGTCGAATGCCACCATGCACACCATGCTGCACACAGGGCTTCTTCCTTGCTCAGGAAGCCCTCTTCTGACAGATCTTCTGCCCTAGCCCCTAAGGCATACTCGGTTACCACCAAGTATCATGGTATCAAAGTAGAAAAGCACCTGCTCAAAAGGACAGGCCCTCTGGCCACATTCCAGGTGGTCTGGCTCTCACATCTAGGGGACCACTCCTAAGAAGGTGGGCTCGCCTTAGACTTACTGAAGAGATGAGAAGACTAATTAGTTCTTAACCTAGTGTAGGGGCTTAGGGGCTGCATGTCTGTCTGCTTTTCTGATTTATTAAAAAAAAAAATCCTGTTGCTTTTCCTTTACTTCTTTCTTCTACACAGGCTTTCCTCAATACTTTGAGCTTTCTCCCCAGGAGTTTGGGTTTCCTTACTCTTTCTCTAGAACAGTCGATCTCAACCTTCCTAATGCTGCAACTCTTAAATACAGTTCCTTGTATTGTGACCCCCTAGCCATAAAATTCTTTGTTTCTTAACTATACTTTTGCTAGTGTTATATGGATTGTAATGTAAGTATCTGTTATAATGGATATGTGACCCCTCCCCAAAAGGGGTTGCAACTCATGGGTTGAGAACCACTGCTTTGAAGTATCCCTTCCTACCATGTGCCTATTTGTCTGACATGTGTCTAATCCATATTGGTTTTGGTGGCGGGGACTTTACCCCTTTCTTCCATTTACCTCCTCCATGCAATGCTGAAGCCTTACAGCTTATCTGCCCTGAAGTTTGTTTTAGCCCCCCATCTCTAATAAAATTATTACTGTGCTTCCAGATGTTCTTAAATTCTTTTATTAATTTGACAAAAACCCTAAAGAGGATGGTCCCAATTTCCCATGTATTGATTTAGATTGATCAAAATTTTAAGTACTCAGCCACAAGGTAAATATATCATAGAAAGTCTGTCATAAACCACGTTTTAATAAAGAAAGGAAGGTCAGTTAAAAGGCATTCTGAAAGTAGCATATACTCTTACAATATATGGATATAAAACATTAAACTCTTGATATAATGATTTTTTTTATTACTTCTCTCTCTCTCTCTTTCTTTCTTTTTTTCTTTGAGACAGGGTTTCCCTGTATTGCTTTGGAGCCTGTCCTGGAACTCACTCTGTAGACCAGGCTAGCCTCGAACTCATGGAGATCTGTTTGCCTCTGCCTTTCAAGTGCTGAGACTAAAGCCGTGTGCCACCAACACCCAGCTACTATTTCTCATTTTAATATACAGTGTAAACACTGCTTGAGTATGGGCTAGCTAAATGTCTCAGCAGGTAAGGATGCTTGCCACACAAGCCTGATGACCTCAACTGAGTCCCCAAGAGCTCATAAAAAGTTATAGGAATAGAACTGACTCTGTAACATTGTCCTCTGACCTTCACATGCTCCTGCCAACATGGGACTTGTGGGGACACACACACACACACATATCCACATACACACAATGATGATTCTACTACATAAAATTTTAAAAAGCTTCTGAGTAATCTACCATACTACATTTGTATCAACAAAATTAATCAAAGCAGCAGAGCAAGGCGCCAACAGGGTTATCAATTTAATTAGCAGCAATGACTACTAACTGGGTGCTGTTCCCATGGCCTGGAAGAGTCATAAAAAACTCTACGTACTTCAAGGTGTTCACAAGTGAGACTCATGTCTACAAGAATGCACATAGCACCTTGTAACTATATACCATATGTAACTACAAATGGCAAACAGCCCAGGTAACCATTGACAAGAGAACTGAGAGGCAAATTGTGGCCTATTCATATAGTAGATCTATTTAGTAGGTCTTACTTACATAAGTAGACTTAGCATAAAATGAGTGCAAATCAAGGACATACATAAATACAAGAGATGAATTTCAAAAATATGCTGAGTTAAAAGAGAGAGAGAGAAGAACTTTCCCCAAACGATACATACCGTATGATTCTGGAACTATATGTATTTCTAGACAGGCTGAAATAATTCATGCCAAGAAACCCAAAACATTGGCTGCTGTTCTATACAGGTAGGGTGGGAATTGCCTTGGAGAAGTCATTAGCATAAACATTAGTATCTGGGCAAAAACAAAGTCTGTAATTCAATAAGGACCCACACTGTACATTTGTATGCACTTGTCAAAATTTATTGAATGTACAGCTTAGGAGCTATGTATGTCACTATATGTAAATCTTACCTTCAAATATATTGAACACTACAAAATAATATGCACGTTGAACTGCCGAGTGACAATGTGTGCTGATTTGTGCAATTTAATTCATAATACATGAGAGAGGATGAATACGTGGATAGCAAAATGAACCACAAAACTTACAATATGACCACCTTTGATTGTTTTGTTCGTTTGAAAAAAATGATCTTAGTGATATATTGGGATGGCCCCTAGGCATTCCCCCTTTCATTCTGGTGAGTCATTTAAAGATAAAGATAATAAGAAGTGTGTTGCTGAATGAACATGTGTTTCAGTGTGTCATGGAGATCTTTGCAGTAAATATCTGCATTTTATTTGGATCAAGATACTACTTTAAGGGGCTGGAGAGATGGCTCAGAGGTTAAGAGCATTGACTGTTTTTTCCAGAGGTCCTGAGTTCGATTCCCAGCAACCATATGGTGACTCACAACCATCTATAATGAGATCTGATGCCCTCTTCTGGCATGTAGGCAAACCACTATGTAAGACAGACCACTATACATAATAAACAAATTTTCTTAAAAAAAAAAATAAATAAGTAAAAAAGATATTACTTTAAGGTCCTTTGGCAAATTTGTAGGAAAAGAGTTATTTTTCTAATACAATCCATTCAATACCTTCTGTAGAAGAAAATCAGACAGGTCATAGCAGGTACTCGAGTTAAGATTTTGTGGATTACATACAGAATAAAACATATAGGATCCATTTGCACATCTACTCTATTTAGTTACTTTGATTAGTTATTACTGTGATACACTAACCAAGAGCATCTTAAGAAAGGAAGGGTTATTTTGGCTTCCAGTTAAGAGTCCATTGTGGCGGGAAGGCAAGCTCTGGCTGTGGCAGCTGCTCACATTGCATTTGTGATCAGGAAGCAGACCCATGCTGTTGCTCCACCTGCATCCTCCGTTTTATTAACTCCAGGTCCCAAACTGAAGAATGGTACCATGCGCGTTCAGGGTGGGTCTTCCCTCCTTAGTTAAAACTTTCTGGAAATGCCCTCACAGACAAACTCAGAGGTATGTCTCCTAGGTGACTCCAAATGCAGTCAAATGACAACAATTAACCATCAAAGCAGAGAGTTATTAACTAGCAAAGTGATAGATTCTCGTGGAGTTGTTTAGTCATAGTCTGGGTTCAGAGCTGTAAAAGAGCAAGCTATTTTCTCTTAGACATCAAGACCTAAACTGTGGGTGGCTGCTGCCAGGAAATGGCATCTGAGTATGACATTATAGACAGAAATGCATGCAGGGAGAAATCATGATAAAGGAAGTGGAAATGGCATGACTCATCTGGCTTCAGATATTATATTCAAAGATATAAAAATGGGACAAATTACTCATCAAGATTAATTTCAATCACACCAGAGAAAGGTCTTCAGCGTTCTTGCTTCTTATGTCACCAGCTCCAGCGTGCCCATGCCAGGTGTGTGTGTGTGTGTGTGTGTGTGTGTGTGTGTGTGTGTGTGTGTTTATGTAAGTGTGCCGGTACATGTACACATGTATGTGCCTATAGAGGCCGGGTCTTCAAGATCCCTCGACCTTGATTTTGAGGCAGATTCTTACTAGGGCCTGGAACCTGATAATTAGTTTAGTCTGGCTGAGAGATCCATCAATCCTCCTGTCTCTGTCTCCCTTGTATGGCTTTTCATATGGGTGCTGTAGATTGAACTCATGCTTGTGTGGCAACCATTTTACCAAATCAGCTATCTCCCAGGCCGGCTATTTAACAAAGGAGCATGAACAAGAGCTGCTGTCAGACACTCCCTACATTTCAATTGACATAATTTCTGCTCAGATCATCTCTGAGGGTGGGGTGAGGTATGATCTCTGAGGTCAGGCAGACTTGAATGGAACACTTGTTGGACCAGTCTTCGTACAGCAAACATTCCTTGTACCTCATGTGCCTTCAGGTGCTGGCAACACAGGAGTGAATAAAACACAGACTTGTCCTTACCAAGGGGACAGTCTAATGCAGACTTAGACCACAATGAACGACTAATAGAATTCCAAGGGGAATGGCTTTTGGAAACTGTGAGAGTATAACAGGCCAAAGCAATGTAAGTTTACTTAACTGTAGAATGCAGAATAACACCATGACTGAGGGATAAGATGGTAAATGAGACAGTACCTCTCTCTCAATTTTTTTTTTTCCTTTTACCTCCCCCACAGATTGATGGATGGAACCATAACATTGTTCTGGAAAGCTTACCATACCAATTCAAATGCAGTAGACAGGCAGAATAGTATGCACATATTAACACAGCAGCTGACTCATCGCAGCAATAGAAAAGCAACTCAGACACCCAGCCTGGGGAATCTGATGGACACCATCAATCTAGTGACTATGAAGAACATGATTTCCCCCCAACTAGGATCAAGATCTGCCTGACCAGGTGCTGATCCTTGAGAGCCATAAATGCATGTCCAAGGAGATGACTTGTGGGGGACTGGGTGAGATAAGGAAGCGACCATTTAGAACTTGCCATGAAAGCATACAGATGTTTAAGTCAAAATTATTCACAGATTGTAACATTTTAGAAGATTTGTTTTTATAAGATGCTACCATGCAGGGGTGGGGGTGGGGCAGATATAGTAAATATACTTCAACTCATGG
The DNA here is from genome assembly GCF_943737965.1 of Phodopus roborovskii. NCBI lineage: Eukaryota > Metazoa > Chordata > Mammalia > Rodentia > Cricetidae > Phodopus > Phodopus roborovskii. The sequence goes on along the minus strand of NW_026126515.1, from coordinate 4,501,430 downwards.
TGTTTTCAACTTACAATGGTTTTAATTGGATGCAGCCTCAACATGAAAGGAGAAAAATGGGTCGTTTGTCCAATGGCTGGTGTGGGGATAGGGTACCAAGGCGTTTAAGAGTACCATCACCCCAAACACTGATTACTACAAGGAAAGAATGAGGAAGATTACCATCAAATATGATCATGAAGCCCAAGGATCTTGTCCTTCAAAATGAATCCCATTTTCTTAGAAGGAAGACATGGGTGGGAATTATGAACCCATTGGTTTAATCTGATTTATTTGGTGTTCTGGGATACAGTGCATCTCAAAATGTCAAGTGTTTAAGAATCACCTGGGAACCTTTGAAAGACCCTGATTCAGAGGTGTGATGTGGGGTGGGGCAAGGTTCTACTTATCAAGCTGCAATCTACTGAGGCTTCCAGTCCACTGACTACATTCGCACACCTGAGAAGATGTAGTGTTTACAGGATGTGTATGTGAAACATCAGCTCTCAGGTCTCCAAATGTGGCATCCAGTCATAGCTAATAGGAAAGTTTCTCCTTTCTCTCAAAATTCCATCCATCCAGGCATACCTAGACATGATCTGTACCTTAGCAAGCTAGGAGACAGAAGGAATAATGTTCTTAATCAGCCACACTTTGGAATGACATCTATTTCATAGCTGCTAAAATACACTAAGCAAGAACAAACGTATTAGAACTGGAGAGATGGCTCAGTGGTTAAGAGTGCGTATTTCTCTTGAGTTGGATTCCTAACAACCCCATCAGGCAGCTCACAATCTCCTGTAACTCCAGCTCCAGCGAGATATGATGCTGTCTTCTGACCTCCATGGGCACTGTACTCAAATGCACACACCTTCCCTCCACACATACATAGTTAAGTGCAATAAAAATAAAATGTAGTGAGATATCCATCCCACTCACACAGGTTGCACCCCACACGCATTGGAGTGTAGGGACAGGTATGGAAGTGACAGGGGGTCTAGGTCTGGGGTCCTGGACTCCATCTCACCCTCTTACTTCCTGATCGGGTTGCAGAGAGTATCCGGGGCCATCCTTGGAGTAGGAACCCGTGGTAAGTCATGTTTTCTGGTGTCAGTGATTTCTCTCTGAATAAACACCAATTAGCCTATGTTGTGTCCCAGAATCTTATTTCCCATGCAATAATAACTCTTGGAAAAATTTTTAAAGAATATACCAATTAAAAATACAATTTTAGGAATGGCTAAGTGCCTAATTAAGAATTATTTCAGTAGTCTTTTCAGTTTTTTTCCCTTTGAAATTCTGGCACTGGGGTCAATTATTCTTGGGAAAGGAGTGAGCATTTGCTATAAGTTTGAAATATTTACTCATTCTTAGTTTTAAAGAATAAAGTGCAAAGCCAAAATTGCACCTAAGCATCCTTAGCTCTAAGGAATTTGCTTTTAAGCCAGAAAACTAGATTCTACAAGGTGCCCATTTCTTCAGAGACTTCAAGAACAGAGTTCACAGCATCAAAAATCCTAGATGTTAATGATCATAAACACAGGAAGATATATTTTTAAAATCTCTTTATAGAATAATCCCAGGTGTTCATTAATAGTCACTCTTATAAATAAAGTATATATAAATGTTACAGAATATTGGGAGCCAGTAAACATGATATAACAAATGTAACTTATTAAAATAGATACTTAAGTTCACTAAGTAAAAATAAAAGATTTGAGTACATGTCAATATTTTATTTTTTAAATAAATATAGGAATTTTGTCATGGCTTTACATCAGGTGTCTTTAGACATGATACTATAGGTTATTGTATTTTAATTTTTTTCTAAAGTGAATAATTTTAAAGGTATGATTCATAACAGACCCAGATCAAACTGGAGCAACCTACTTGCATCTCTAAATTAACAGAAATGGCAACACACACACACACACACACACACACACACACACACACCCTACCTCATTCACCAAAGCAGAATATATACAGAAAAGCCCAGAATGACCAGAAGTCAGTGGAATCCCACTGATTAATTACAAATGCCTTCAACTGGAGTTTTGCTAAACATGGCTCTAAGCCATAGGGAAGAGGGAAGTTGGGGGCTTGTCACCCAGTACAGGTAACCAGTAATATTTTTATGTCATTAGGAAGCAAACATCTTGGTGTCATTTCTGACAGATTCAAAGGCGTGTGTCAGAGTGAGAACTGTTGAATTCCTGTACATTGCATTCATCCAAGTCATCCACTCCCAGGCTATTTTTCTCCTTGCTAAGAAGGACCATGTGAGTATACAGAGCAGTGGACTGAGTGTTTTCAGCTCAGGTCAAAGGTTCTTAAATTAGAGCCTGTAACCAGGGACCTGCTAATCCTTAGAAATGAGGTGTGAAACTCTGCATATTGAGGCACACTCATGTCTAGGAATCAAGACCCAAGCCTTTCATAATTTTCAAAGTGTAAGATGCTTGGAAACATGTTGAATTCCTAATGCACGGTTTTCAAAAGTAGGAGAAATAAATCTCTGTGCATTCGTAATTTGTAGCTGTAGTATGTGTAAAACGGTTTCACACAGCCAGCTCAGAAAGAGAAATAGCACACAGAGCCAAAACCTCAAACCCTTTGAAGTGCACACACAATTCTCTTATCACTCCTTGCAAATTTGACCATCCTACTCCATTAGCTTATCCAGCTGGTGGAAGCAAAAATCCCAACACTACATAAAGATGAGATGTTTCTCTGTGCTTCATGACAAATGTTCTGATGCCTTCCCACACCTAGCCTGTTTCTCTTCCTGTTCTCGAAGGTGTCTGTTGAGGTGGCTCCTGAGCCTGAGCCTGGGAGGAACCTTCGGTGCTCATTAGCCCTGTAGATCATGGGTACTCCGACCCCACCCCACCCCAACCAGGTCTGGACCAAAATCTATAGGTTTCTTTTTCTGTTTCTTCTTCAGTGCTGGGGATCAAACCTAGCACAATCTAGTCAAACATTCTACCACTGGGCAACATCCCTCAGCCCTCAGATTTTCCAGGCAGGGTGTCTGTAGCCCAGGTTGATCTTAAAGCTGTGGTCACCTCTGCTGGTTTCCTGAGTGCTGGGAATAAATTTTTAAACTTTCCCTTTATTTATTTTTTTGTGTCTTTTATATCATGCCTCCTGACCTCACTTATTTCCCCCCTCAATAAAACGAAATAAAATTTAAGAGGAAAAAAAGGAAGAAAGGGAAAAATCTCATTATGGAAGCTGCCTTGTGACACAGTAAGTCACACAGTAAACCCCGCTGCCCATACATTTCTACATGCAAGCATTCATTGCTAAGAATCATTGGTCTGATTGGAGGCCCTTGGTCTCTGCTACACCGTTGATGCTGGGCTTTCACTGGGACTCTTCCTCGACATCCTGTTGCTGCCCTGTGTTGTAGAGAGTCCAGCAGATCACAGATGGGGTGGATGGTGAGGTGGGCCGATACATAACCCTGGTTCTGGGCCTGGGTACTTGCAGGGTTGGTCAGCCCACCAGCTCTCCCACTAGGGTGAGCTCTCCAGCATTGCCCTGGCTAGTTCATCCCTTGCAGTGAAGAGTAAGGGGTGGAGCCAGTTCTCTGACTTTCACATCCCCAGGGTCAATTCTCCCACACCAACACCTTCAAGACCAACTCTACTGTGTTGCCCGGGGGCAGTGTAGGGGCCATTCTCCAGAGTGCTGCAGCTGATGAAGGGCAGGGACAGCTCTCTTGCTCTTAATGACCTCAGGTGAGCTCTTATACTTGCCTCAGGCATTGATTGGGGCGTCTTCCCCCCATCCATGCTGCCACATGACAGATGAGAAACAGGGCCAGCTCTGTCATGCTCACAACAACCGGGCTGGCTCGCCCACATCTCTGCCAACAGAATCAGCTCTACTGTGCTGCTCAGGTGAGGGGCAGGGTCCACTTTCCCCACTGCTGCGGCTGGTAAGGGGGAGGGTCAGCTCCCTCACCCACCATGCATGGCAGGGTGAAGGGAGAGGAAGGCACCTTTCCCTGCCCTCACCACTACGAGATCTTCCTCAGGGCTATCTCTCTCACACCTCTGCCAACAGAGTCAACTCTACTGTGCTGCCCAGGTGAAGGTCAGGACACTTTCCTAAGTGCCACCATGAGTTACGGGGAGGGTCAGCAGGTGGTAAGGGGTGAGGGGTAAGGGGGCAAAGGCTTCCATTTTTAAAAAGCTTCCTAAAGTGACCTGATACAGGTGATCATCTCCTACCATTTGTGGAGCAAAGTAGCCAATTATAAACCCTCTTTCTGGATCTACTGAAGCGATGCCCTCTCTCCTTCAGAATAATCATCTCCCTTCCTTCCCACCGCTGGGGTGAGACCCATCTGCCAGCTAAACGGCCCCTGTTTATTACTTGACAAGGGGGTATCACCCTGTCTTGTTTATTTCGGTCAAACTTTGCAGGCTCCATCCTCATGAAAGGAATTTAAATGGGTCACATTGAAGCACAACCAATCTGTGTTCAGAGCAGAGATGCCACGTAACACACTAATTAGAAGTGGGACACAAGCAGATTTCTTCGCAACCTCATCCGTGACAAGGACTAATGACTGTAATGAGTGAAGACTTTAGTACATTCTACTAGAGGTGAGGACCAGAGGTGTGATTAAGTACCAGCTAATGAATCTAATCACGGAACATTAATGCTACATTACCCATTGGTTTGAAACAGCCACATGGATCTCTTAAGAGAGAAGATAATGTCAAGGCCAGGTTCATTAGACTGTTCTATCAGTGACTTCCACTAGGGGAGGGGACTATAGAAACTGTCAAGAATAGCAAGGGGTTCTCCTTGTAGGGCAGACAGGCCAATCGTTTGTTTGCCAAGTTCAGTGTGAAGTCTAATGAGAAAATTTCATCAACAAATCTGAACTCTTGAGCAGGAGCTCTTCACAGAATTCTAAGAAGTTTTAATTAGCATGCAGCTAAGCCTCATTAATTGGGATTCTACAAACAGAAAATTTATAATTTGTTCAGAAACCACAATAAAGGAGAACTTTGTGCTGTAAAGAACAGCCTTCTAAAGTAAATTAATGGGATAAATAAAACTGTTCAGGACACATTTAGGCTTAATGAGCACTAAGTTTTGGTACTGACGGTCGTTTAGTTGAGATCATCTGTTTGTGGCTGCAGTCTCAGGAAACAATTCAACCCTTCGGGCTGCTGTCTTCTGACCCAGAACTCTGTTCACTGCACTGCTTACTTAGGATGAGCCCTCTGTGAGTCACATGTTCATACTACAGCACTCAGTATATATGAGCGAGTTAGCTAAAGCCCAGATGTACGACAGCCATACTTCATGGCACAGAGTTCACACAACTGCTCTGCCCCTTGTTTTGCAAACTTACCTATGCTCCTTCAGCTGCTACTACAGCCACATCCACCACTGTACCCTGAATCAGACCTGAAGCATTTCACAGTGGAACTAGATTTGTAGATGAGGGTTCTGTTATCTTTCTTTCTTTTTTTTTTTTTTCCCCAGTGCTAGGAATTGATCTTAAGGCTTCACATATGTTAGGAGAGTATTCTATCACTGAGCTACATCCCTAGCCTGCACTGTGCTGACTCTTTTGGGGATGGTGGGCCGGGATCTATTCTATCATGTACTATATCTCAGGGACCCAGTGGGATGAATGCCAGGATGGTTCAGAAGGCAGCATTTGCCTAGAGAAACCCTTGGCCTTGGATCTGACCCTCACCCTAAAAAAAGTATCACCTGGCTTGTTGTTAGCAGTAGACAGGGCAGATAAGTTTGTGGGAGATGAAGAGTAGAGGATCACATTGATCAAAGATTAACTAAAGATGCTCATTCACAAAGTCTTATATATAAACCAGTGACTATCACGCTGACAGGCTTCCTGTCAGTAGATCAGTTCCCACCTCTCTGACATAAATTACATGGAAAGTCAAATCCAACCAGCCTGCTGCTCGGGAACCACAAAAGCAGAACAAAAGTGAAAACTAATGGATTCTCATATCATATCTACATCAAGAATACAATACACTGGGTACTCATCTACTCCCTGCCTTTCATGGTTAAAGTTAATTGTAAACTTGACAGAATCTAGAATCACCCAGGGAAATGGGCATCTGTGCATGTCCGTGGAAGACAAGCTTGATTACGTAAGTTGAGGTAGGAAGGCCTGTCCACTATGGGTTGTGCCATTCCCTGGCTTGGGTCCTGGACTGTGTTAAGTGGAAAGAGGGAGCTGAGCAGCATGCCTGCTTCAATCTCCAGCTGCCTTGACTTCCCCACCACAATGAACTGTTCCTTGAATTGTGAATCAAAACAAACCCTTTCTGCCTTATTTTATCATAGCAATAGGAAGGAGCTCAATACATCACTATATCATTCTTTTCCTTCCCTTGCCATCACTTCATTGCCACAGAACTACACACAAACAGATTTAATGCAATTGACCCCAACCCAAAGAAGCAATTCTACTTGTCCATGCTACTCAACATGCAGCACACTTCTTTAAAATATTATAGAGAAGCAGCACTTGGATTCACTAAAACATGTTTTTCAAGTACTTGACTCCAATTAACCATAGCCAGTGTTGAAGAAAATGTTTTCTTCACATGTCTTCAAATGCAAGCAAATAAAATAACCCCAGATACCTATTTCCATGACTGTGTGCATAAACATTTCGAGCAGTTACTATTCTTAGCTGTAAAAACATAATCAATTTATAGCTAAGTAGAAAGGGATGGACGGAGGATAGAAGGTGGCTCAGAGAACCTCTGTGATGCCCAGAAAGCAGGCCTGGATGCTGCAAAGCCAGGAACATGAGATAGGAAAATGACCGTCAATTATATCACAGACAGCATTGGCACCCATCATGCAACACCAGCCTTGCTTATTTCCAGGTTGTATAAACATCATAAGCACCAGAGAAGAATCATAGCAGTGCATAACACCCACCACAGCCACCTCACACATGTGAGGCAAAACCTTGTTCTCACTGATGCTGGCAAACACCTAATGAACAGGAAGAAAGGCAATGTTAGGTTCAAGGAGATGCTCAGGAAGGACGAGCATCAGCAGAAAGCAGCAGAATCCTTAAAACTGGGCCAAAAGAGCAGAAAAATATAAATACCCATCCTGGTACTCACTATGACCACACATGCATTAAAATTAAAACAATACATGGAAGGTTAGCATGGCCATTATACAAGGATTATAGAAACCTATATGGATTTACATCTATTTATCTATCTATCATCTATCTGGTCTACCTATCTACCTACCTATCATCTATCTATCTACCTATATACACATACACATGAATGTATAGAAAGCATTTAAAGAGAGGAAGAGGACCAATGGAAGCAGGGACAAAAGGGTAAAGGTGAGTGAAGTATAATGATGCATATATATATGAAAATGTCATAAAAACCCATTACTTTATACTATTAGTTAAGGCAAGAACCCACTCTACCTTGGTTTTTCTATTTTCTAGCAGAGTAAATGAGTGCACAGTTACTTATATCAATCACCTGGCTTTGTCCATGTGGTGCTTTCAGAAGCATCATAATTAACTTGAGATGTACCTGCCATGTAGTCATACATCCTCACAGTCCTTGTGCTTGGATAATTTTTCCCTGCATGGTGCCAGAAGACACTACATGACATGACCTCCAGGGTTTCCATTCTGTTCCATGGGCTGCCCTGTTCCAGACTTTAATTAGCATCAAAACAACCAGAGATGTCCATCTGGAAGGATGCAAACATAGAACCCACCTGATGCCATACACACAAAACAACCCAGATTTTGTTGTAAATATACATCAATCAAATTTTCAGGATCAAAGTAGAAATTTCATATAATTCTGGAGACAGAAGATGGGAAGCTTTACATCACAAAAAGGAGACAGATATTTGATTATTAAAAGTGTAATATCAAACTCAGAGAAGCAATAAATATAATTAAAAATACTTGCATAACCAATGGCAAAAGTTATGCAACATGCTAATTAATGAAAATTCTACAAATGGTTGAGAAAAAAATCCACTTTATGGAGCAAAGGGGACAATATGTAGACAGCAGCTTGCATTGAAATGCACAATAAGGAAGAAAATGTGCTCAAGCTTATTAGCATTATCAAGAAGGAAATAGTCTTCACACATTTGCACACACACTCACTCACACACACACACACTCACAAAATCACAAAGTGTAGAAAGTGACAGCATTGAATAAAGGCAAAGGATAATGGAGAGACAAGAGCTGCAGGTGGAAATGTGCAGTCAACCCTCATTCTTTGTGGATTCTATATTTATAAATTTGCCAACTCACTCAACTTTATTTGCAAACCCTGAATCAATTCTTGCAGCACTTCCATGGTTATCTGGGTCCCTCACAGACATGCTCAGAGTGTCAAAAGTATGAGTCACTCAATAACGGTGTCCCCAGCTAACATGGAAAACGGTGACACTCTGCCTTGTTTCAGACCCCATGCTATAAATGGGTATTGCCAATTTTGTCCTTCTATTTTCTGTGTTGGCGTGTCAATGTTTTAAAATGACTGTCACCCCCCAAGCCTGGTACTTCTGAGCTGCCTGGTGTTCCCAAGTACAAGAAGGCTAGGCAATACTTTATGAAGAAACTATGTGGGCCAGAGGAGCTATGAACTGCATTAGTGGATCAATATTGTGCATGAGTTTCTCCCTAATGTAAGGTATGGCTAGAGGCTTGAAAGGACCTCATCTGTATCTCCTTTGGGGTTAATCAGTGATATATTAATTCAATGTATTTTATACTACTATAATGGTCTCATGTTTGGCTCTTCAGCATTCAAGGTAGTTTTTATAAAATGTAACTAAACATAATGACAATAGCTGACTAAAATTTGCCATAGGCTTTTAGGAAATTAATACTGTCATGTGAATAAAATTGAAACTGTGCCTTCTAATCCCAGAAATGTTCATCATCTCTGCTAACTTTTATCTCCCTAGTAAAGACATTAATTATAATGGCAATAAAATGAAATACAAATGACACTAGGAAACACTCTGGTGTTTGTCACTGGGGCAATGCATCAATATTTTAATATCTACAAACTTTGGGAAATTACAAGGCAAGTAAAAATATATGCACATAATTCCTCAAATGGTCTTCAACTTTCCTTTATGCTATTTGTTGATTATTGGGCTAATACTTAGTCTTAGATTGAGTTTATCTTCCATGCTGGACTACATTTCTAGCAACCTGAAACAGGTGTGTGTGTGTGTGTGTGTGTGTGTGTGTGTGTGTGTGTGCATGTGTGTGTAATGGTTTTTAAATTTTAATGATTTTTCTTTATGATTTAAGGAAAGCAAATTTTAATACATAGTATGACTGAGGTGTGTGTGTGTGTGTGTGTGTGTGTGTGTTATACACATATTCAAATGGAAGAAGGTAAAACAAAATAACCATAAAAATAAATCCTACCTTAAATGCCATCCTAGAGCTTTCATCCAGTAGCTGATGGAAGCAGAAGCAGAGATTCACAATTAAGCACTGAGCCAAACTCCTAGAATCCAATTTCAGAGAGGGGGGAGTGACAAACAAAGGGGTTAAGGGGGTCAAGACCATGCTGGGAAAACCCACAGAAACAGCTGACTATACAGCAAGTGGGAACTCATGGACTCCAATCTGACAGCTGGGGAACCAACATAGGATCAAACCAGACCACATGAATGTGGGTGTCAGCTAAGAGGACTGGGCAGTCTATGGAGCCTCTGGCAGTGGAACCAGGATGTAGCCCTAGTACATGAAAGGACTTTGGGAGCCCATTCCCCATGGAGGAATATTCCCTTAGCCTAGAGACATGGGGAAGGGCCTAAGCCCTACTCCAAATGACTTGACAGACTTTGATGATCCCTCATGGAAGGCCTCACCCTTCCTGGGGAGTAGATGGGGAATGGGAAGGGATGGGAGTGCATGAGAAGATGGATTGATATGTAAAATAAAATTGTTTCTAACTTAAATGAAATTTATTTTAAAAAACAAAACAAAACAACCTACCTAACTATACACTATACCAAGTTCTGTCTCTTGGACCTGTGGGCCCCTGGTGGGTATCCACAAGCAGGACAAAGCTGTACATGCATGCCTTTATCTTGTCACTCTGTTTCCTTTGCCATCATAAGTCTCTGGGTCAGATTCTCACTCAGCTCTGTCCATAGACATATTAATAGTTTAAGGGGTGGGTGACCATATAGAGCTGTAACCTTCCCCGCCAAGGCTGAAGACAACAAGATAAGATGTGGGTATTTTTCAAGACTGAGTAGTCAACAGATTGTAGCTACCAGCTTTCATCATGTCCTATTTGGGACATAGAAACAGCCCAGGGTTCCCTGTCATTGTCTAGTGGGGTTAATGTCTGCTACAGCCACTTGGATCCCAGGACCTTTGTAGACAGGTCATCCCAAAATGAAACTGACCCTTTATTTAAGTGGGAGCAATGACTCCATGAAGGGAACTCGGGGTACTTCCCCTTAGCAAAAGCAGTCAGTCATGATGAAAACCAAACTTCCCCCTTCAAGTAGTGATGACTTCTCTAGGCCCTGGCATAGACCAGACCTCAGATAATGCTCAACCAGACCCTGCATGATCAAAGAACCAGCCACAACTTTCTCCTGTGTGAACCTGAAACTCATGACAGCTCTGTGGCAGACACACAAAGATGACTGGTCTCCTTGTCTTCCCAAAAGGGAGACAGTGACTAGAATCCCTTGCATGCTTCCCACATTACTATCTGCCATTTAATTTGGGGGAAAGGCAATTGGTTGGACTTGGCACAGCTCCCTGAAATCGGACCTCCTTTGACCTAGCAAAATCATACGTATTCTTATCTGATTATGGGGAATGAGATGAAAAGACCTTATCACTGATGCTCAAAGTAAAAGTATTTGTCTTATTGAAGGTAAGTAGACACAAAGAAGTGAAGTGTACACACAAACAAGAGGAATAAAGCACCTTGAGTTTATCGGGGCTTATTAACTCTCTGTTATTTCTACAGGTTCATTACTTCGCCAGAACTGTTTCCAGCCAGAGAGTATCATTTCGGAGTTAGGGTAATTACTGTTTCCTTAGATCCACCACCTGTAAGACCTGCAATTTAACATGCACACATTTGCACTCTCCTCTACCTGCTAGTAAAACGATCTTTAAATATCTTATTGCTTTTCACACTTAAAGAGCTTGGAAAGATATTTGCCTTATATGGTAGGATCCTTCTTTTTATGAGCCTGATAATTTATTGTGTTGGGGCTAGGTATTACATTTGTTTTGTGGTTACCACGGTAACTAATAGGTATTAAAATCAATGTCATGGTCTCCAGGAACACATCTGTGGTCTCCTAAGATATCTACATTTATAGAAAGTATAGTTCACAATGAAAGTACCAGAAAGGTGAGCTAGACCAAAGGCTTCTTGCTTTTGGGGAAGCACATGCCTTCCCTAGTGATGGTTTGAGCACACCCCTCAAGGTGCCTGGAATGGAAAGATGGCATCCATGGGCATGCTACATATCAGTCCCCATAGTCCTTGAGATAATTGGAGACAAGTACATAAAACATACATGTCTATGAACTGCCAGGAGATCTTTGGAGGACTGTAGTGAGATATTGACCTTGTCCGCATCTGTGGCACTGACCATGCCCACTGGGGTGGAGACAGGGGTGGAAGTGACCTGGGGGACTAGGTCTGAGGAGGAGCCTAGGAGCGCTCTCTTGCTAGCAGGACACAGAGAGGAGAGCATCTGGTGGAACCTGCTGGTGTTCATCTGTCTAGGTTGTGAGTTATTTCTCCTTAAATAAACATCTGTTCAGCCTATTTGTTTATCCTGATCCTTATTAAACCACGATAGAGGACAGTACAAGCAATAGGGTGGAACTGTATACTGTGTTTGTATTTGGGATTCCCTCCCTCTTCTAGAACATTGGGAAGATCTTCATCAGATCTGAGTAATACTCATGTAGCAGGTCTCAGAAGACCACACCTCTCTGATTGACTGATACACCGGGAGTCAGAAATGAGTCCATGAGTGTTTCAGTGTGAATGCTGGCTAGAAAAGGAAGACACGACTGCAGGGGAGGCAATCGGGGAAGGACTAGATCCAAACACATTACATGGATGCATGAACAGTAAATAAACTATTTAACCAGAAAAGGGGTGGGGGCGGGGAGATCCGTGGACAGCAGCTCCTGGTGCTGAAAAGGCAACAAACTGCCATGGTCTGACAATAAAGCCAGTAACACAAACAAAGTCACAACTGTCCTTTGGTTCTGACTTCATGGAAGTCCCTAGAAGGAAGGCTTCTTAGTGCAAATGGGGAAAGGACTGGACCAGAAAATGGAATAACTCAACTCTGATCACAGCTACTGAGCTTGTGAATTTGCTCAAATCCCAACTTCTGTTCTGTTTCTCATTGACTAATGGACCTGCATCCTCACAGCACAGCCCTGGAATGGCTCCCAACTGCAGGACTTTCTTCTAGCATCACCGCTGCCTGCCTTCCCCATTCCTGATAACAGGATGGCGTGCACGTGTTCATTTGGTGGATACACACAAAATCCAGCAGCCTTACTACCAGTTCCTGGTTGGAAGATTTTTTTTCTTTGTTTCCTTGTTTCTTTTTTTCCCTTTTTTTTCTGCTAACATTTGAATATATCACAGGGAAAAATAAAAGATGGTCCAATGCCTACATCACACCATAATAGCTTTTCAGAAAATCGGTTCATGGTATGTGTTTTCTTGGGCAGGGATTAATTTGTGAATAGGAGAGTGTATGACTTACGTACATGCAAGTGCAAGATACATAATATGCATTCTAGGACTTTTTGTTTTTTGTTTGTTCATTTGCAATGAAGTCTCATATGTGTTCCAGGTTGTCATCAGACTCATAATCCTCCTGCTTCAGCCTCCTAGTACACAGACTTTAGGAGCATACCTGGCTAGGATTAATTATTTTGTTTGCTATTTGACCTATACTAACCTCAAACTCACTGTGCAGCTAAGGCTGGCCTTAAACTATAGACTTTCCTGCCTTCACACCCTTAGTGCTGGGATTACAGGTGTGGGCCAATGTACTCAGTTAGGATTGATTTTTAAACCATGCTGTTTAGAAACTTTCCTGGTCAAATGAAAGGTTTCCATTAAACTCTATCTCCTGAGCTCCATATAACCCCCCTAAATTGCATGAGAGATAAATGGATAATACCTCGCAGAAATAAATTGGACCCCATGATAGTACCAAGCTAGGCAGCTTCTTGCCCAGGGCTTCAGCATTGATAGACATCATGTGATAACAGGCTGGAACAGGGACACACTTAAGCCATCACAAAAAAAAAAAAAAAAAAAAAAAAAAAAAAGCCGTGTTCATTATACCTGGTTCTAAGTCATGACTTCTAAAAAGTGGTGTCAATTTAAACAAAGCTTCCAAAAGGGAACAGTATCTTCTATTAATATGATTAGTGTCCTTATCGTAAACCTCTGGATGCCCAGATCAGACAGAAATAGATTCTTTTTTTAATCGGGAGGAGGCCAGTATGGGGGATGCTGCAGTTTGGAGTTGAAATGTGTTCAAAGTTTGGTTCCTGGGATGTGGCTTGTGGGACCTTGTGGGTGGTTTCTAAGTCATTGAGGGGATCCCTTGATGGGGGTTATGAGGTACTGGCCCATTTTTCATTTACTTTTCTTCCTAGACATAAAGGGAAAGGTTCTGTTCCAGTTATGATCATTTCACTCATCACAGGCCCATAGCTGTGGGACAGCCATTCAGGGCTGGGATTTCAGAGTTGTGGGCCAACACAAACCTGTTCTCTTTGCAACTTTGATATCTCATGCATTTGTGTTCACTATGAAAAGATCAGAGCACAGAGAAGGAGCAAGTGGTCTGTCCTGGCAGGGAAAGCATTTTCTCTGCAGTCAGTGGAGATGATCTGGAAGGATCATTAAGAACGGAATGCATGTTTTGTAAGTAGTTGATGGTGGAGCTCAAACACAGCCATGAATGATAGGTACCAAGAAGTATTCACTGTTGGGGTAACAGCTGAGCTAAGAATATGAGGGAGCAGGAAGATTGAGTCATGGGAGCAATAGAGAAGAGCAAGAAAAGATACCATAATAGAGGGAGCCATTATAGGTTTGAAGAGAAAATTGGCACTGGGGAAATGTGCAGAGCTCTACAAGGATGACTCCTACTAACAATCTGAACAATAGTGGAGAGGCTACCTTAAATGCCCTTCCCTGATAATGAGAGTGATGACTACCTTATATCCCATCCTAGAGCCTTCATCCAGTAGCTGATAGAAACAGAAGCAGACACCCACAGCTAAACACGAACTCCTGGAATCCAGTTGCAGAGAGGGAGGAGTGATGAGCAAAGGGGTCAATACCAGGCTGGAGAAACTCACAGAAACAGCTGATCTGAACAAGAGGAGCTCAAGGACTCCAGTCTGATAGCTGGGAAAACAGCATAATACAGACCCAGACTCCCTGAATGTGGGTATCAGTTAGAAGGTCTGGGCAGTCTATAGGACCTCTGACAGTGGAACCAGGATGTATACTTGGTGCACAAAAGGACTTTGGGAGCACATTCCCCATGGAGGGATATTCCTTTAGCCTAGATACACAAGGGAGGGCCTGGGCCCTACCCCAAATGACTTGGCAGATTTTGATGATCCCTCCTGGAAGGCCTCACCCTTCCTGGGCAGTAGATGGGGAATGGGGGTGGGAGGGGTCAGGGATCTTAGGAGGATGAGAGGGAGAGAAGACTGGGATCAATATGTAAAATAAGAAAAAAATGAAATAAAAATAAATTTTAAAAAAAGAATGGAATGCATGTTGGACAGTGGTGGTACACACCTTTAACCCCAGTACCTGGGAGGCAGAGGCAGGTGGATCTCTGTGAGTTCCATGTGAGTTCGAGGCCAGTCTGGTCTACAGAGGGAGTTCCAGGAAAGGTTCCAAAGATACATAGAGAAACCCTGCCTCAAAAACAACCAAACCAAAAAAAAAAAAAAAAAAAAAAAAAAAAAAAAAAAAAAAAAAAAAAAAAAGAGGAGGGGGTGTACAAACTTCAGTCTAAAATACTTGCGTTTATACAAGTGCTACTCTCATCTTTAATCAGAAAAGGCTTCTCATTGCAGTAAATACAGACTCATGGCTGCTCAGGATGCTTAGAATGAATGGCAGATGAGTGCTCAGCCATTGACAGCACACCTACACCACTTCCCATGAGGCATGGGGAACAACGCGGAAGAGTACAGAAGAGGGAGAAGAATGAAGGTAAGAGCGGAAGATAGGGCAAGGGGTTCCAAATGCTGTCTTCAGGGCATGACAGAGTCATGGCAAGCTTGCCCGCAGCAGCCATGATTGCCTCTAATGGACCTGCACATGACTGGACATGTCAGCTGCCAATCAAGAGAATAGGGAGGATTCATGGAGACCCCACTTCTTGCCGAACTACTCACGACAGATTCTAGGGGAAAGATGGTCATTGTTTTCAGTTGCGTACCAAATGGTGAGGGATAGTTCAAAACCCTTGGGTGTACTGATGGTCCTCGTTAAAAAAAAAATCAGTGGGTCACCAAACAAAAAGCACAAATGGGGGGGAGGGAGTGGCGGGAAGAAGAAAACAGTGAGGAGTGAAAATAGCAGAATGGAACCTCAACGGACAAACAACCAATAAAAACTAAGAAAGAAAGAAAGGGATGCCCCACATCCAGTACTGACACAATCTCAGGGATGAACGGAGCTCAGGGGCCTTTGGGAGGAGAGTGGAGCTTCAAACAAGTTTGGTCAAGTCAAACCAGTGTCAGCTATGAAACAAAGAATGAGAATTTGAAGGTTCTATATCTGGCATTACAGGTCAGCAAGAGGTTGCTCTGTGGGTCTGATACCTAGCCTGTGGGGTGTATATTCCTGGCCTATGGGGATGGAGATTATTTGTAGCAAGTTGGTTTTTTTTCAGAACAAACAAACAAACAAACAAACCCCCCCCCCAAAAAAAAACTATTTTTCTAGAATCAGAAGACTCAGGGACAGTTAAGTCTGTCAGAGTCAGAAGTGAGCATAAGCCCAAAACTACTGATGCTGGCGACTAAACCTCATTATCGAGGACCTTGCATTATTTCACAAAGGCAACTGTAGCTACTGCTGTGGCCTGGCAAGGCTCTGATAGAAATCCAAGAGGCTACCCTTCTACAGTGACTTGAAATGGCATCAACAATGAAACATGGCAAGGCAAGTATTTTTGAAGTAGGGCCTGTTTTCCTCTCAGAGGATGCTTCTGTGCAGATCCAGTTCATAGGACTCCCTTGAATTCAGGGGACTCCAGCTTGAATGCCACAATAAAGGGAAATTAGAGATGAAAAGAAGCATGTGACTTAGCTGAAGATGCAAGGAGGTCCCATAACATCCCTTCCCTCATGTTCCAAGCTCCCAAGAGTAACATCCAAGAAGCATTCACAGGAAGCCTTAAGAGGCAAATCTGCCTGCCCTGTGCTTCCAGTGTAGAATAAAGAGAAGACTTGTGAAGAATCAGGACAGCAGCCTGAAGGAACTCAGCCAACCCCAGAGCTCAGGTCAGGACTAACATGGAAAAATATAAAACAGTTCAACATGTTTGGAAAAATCTGGCCACTAAAACAAGCATCAGCCACCAAGTGTAGAAGTACCAAAAGATAGAATAAAGAGAAGACAAACCCAGGATTGTTTGAGGTGGAATTTATGAGGGCCTTATGGATGAAAGGGTATCTGTGGGACCATCAAGGTAGAATGGCCCCTGAATCCTAAGAAAGGAGGAAAAGGCTTTTTTATTCAGAACCAACCAGAAAGTACTGGGTTCATTTCCCAAAATATGATGACTGTCAGTAAAGGAACAGCCTAAGCAAAAATAGCCAGCAGGAAATGCTTGACTAACTATCTTGACTTAGTTTTACTTGCTTGGTTTGCGGTGCATGCCAGGGTTATCTGGTAGCCAGATGGAAGCTATGACCAAGATGGCTGCTGTCACAGGAAGCTGGATCCCTACACAGGGAATTCTTGTCTTCCTTGCATCCACTCCTCTCCACTCCTCCTCATTTTCCTCCTTTACTTGGCAATGGGCTACACTTAGTTCACTGGGGCCTTACTCGAAGTGACACTGGTGAGATACATGTGTTCAGTCCTAGTTTTGTGTATTTGCTTTATTCTGAAGTGACATGAAAAGGCCAAGAAAGTGTGCCTGCTCCAGTGGACAGCTTGCACACTGACAACCCCTAGAACTGGGGTTATCCCGCATCTATGAAAGCAGCTGAACCCTACAAAGGGTGTCCTTTTCTTTCCACTGAAAAGACTAGAGCACTCCTAGGGGACGGGTACCAGGTCGGGAATTCCTTATCCCTTTCAACTTAAGAAGAGTGATAGACAGAGAACTAGGAAACAGATGCTGATTGAGCTTAGAGGGGAGAGATGCCACAGAAAGCAGGGGCACAGAATTGCAAAACTTCACTCATTCGCTGATGTTTCACTGGAGAATTTCCAGATGAAATATGCTTGCCAAATTCTCACAAGTGCCAACTCTATTCAGCTACCTGCAACATCTATCCACAGCCCCTGCTGACAAACTATTGCTGCTTGCCTCCATAAATCAAACAGAATCTGTCTCCAATTTCCCCATTACCCTCCTCTCTGATGAAACTGCTGGTGGCTGGCTAATAGGCAATTCAGAGAGGTCGACTGGGCTGAAATACCTTTGATTGGGTTCAGTTATCAGTGTAGGCACAAGGCTACACAGCCAACCCTGGGTATTTAGCTTCATTAACCATGCTGTGTGCCCCAGGGCATTACACTTAGGGATACATGCTTCGGAAATCCTGGTGCTAAGCCTTCAAAATGGAGGGGTCTTTAACGGAATTAAGTGAAGACTTTGTGACCCTGGTCTTTGGTAGGTATCTCAAGATCTGGAGCTTGGGGCTTTCTTCCCTAGGGAATGTATTGGCTCTGCTTTATTTTCTTTAACAAGAGTTTCAGATTTTCTATGTCCACCTTAGGGTAAAATGTGTTAGATTCTGCCATGCCCCTCTCCAAATAAGCTAGATTCACCTGTCGTGAATGTATCAGTCATGTCTAGTAGATTTGAAAAGAAGAATGAAAAAACTATAACAGAACAAAACATGGATATACTTGGGGATATTTAATTATATATTTAAGTTTATTTATTATTTATATCCCATGCATGGGACCAGTAAGAGTTGTAGAGTCCCAAAACCCTGTAAAGAGTAGGAGACAGTCCCTGTTCCCACTGTTAGAAGTCTCACAAGAGGACTAATCTACACAACTTTAACATATATGCAGTGGACCTAGGTCAATCCCACGCAGGCTCCCTGGTTTCGGTTCAGTCTCTGTGAGCCCCTATGAGCCCAAGTTAGTTGATTCTGTGAGTTTTCTTGTGTCCTTGACCCCCTTCCTCTGCAGGATTCCCTGAACTCTGCCTAATGTTTGGTTGTGGTTTTGCATTTGTTTCCATCAGTTGCTGGATGAAGTCCTTCTGATGACAGTTGGGCTAGCTACCCATCTCATAATAGGAGATGCCAGTTCAGCCTACATACCTGCTATTGCTAGGAGTCTTAACTGGGGCCATCCTTATAGATTCCTAGGCTATTCCCTTGCACCAGTTTTTTTGTTTGTTTGTTTTTTTAATCTGACCCCCAAATGTCCCATTTCTAGTGGTTCCCCCCATTTCAGTCCTACCCCCTTTCTTCCCCCACCTGACCTGATCACTCATGTTTCCATTCTCACCCACCCTCAGCCTACTTATGAAATCTCTTCTATTTCCCCTTCCAGGGAGACCCAGCAACCTTCCTTGTTACCTAGTCTCTTTGGGTCTGTGGATTGTAACACAGTTATCCTCTGTTTTACAGCTAATATCCGCTTATGAGTGGATACCTACCATGTTTATCTTCCTGGTCTGGGGTCAGGGTTACCTCACTCAAGATTTTTTTTTTTCTAGTTGCATCTACTTGCATTCAAATTTCCTGTTGTCCATGTTTTTTTTTGTTTGTTTGTTTTTGTTTTTTTGTTTTTGTTTTTATTTTGAGCTAAGTAATATTCCACTGTGTAAATATACCACATTTTCTTTATCCATTCCTCATTCCTCAGTTGAGGAACATCAATGTTGTTTCTAGGTTCTGGCTATTAAAAATAAAGCTGCTACGGACATAACTGAACAAGTATCTTTGTGGCATGATTGAGCATTCTTTGGGTATATGCCCAAGAGCAATCAATATGTATAGCAGGGTCTGTGGTAGGCTGATTCCCAGTTTCTGAGAAACTGCCACCCTGACTTCCGAAGTGGCTGTACAAGTTTGCACTCCTACCAGCAATGATGCAATATTCTCCTTGCTCCACAGCCTCTCCAGCATGAACTGTTACTTGTGTTTTCAATCTCAGCCATTCTGACCAGTGTAAGATAGACTCCCAGAGCCATTTTGATTTGCCTTTCCCTGATGGCTAAGGATGTTGAACATCTCCTTAAGTGTTTTTTGACCATTTGAGATTCTTCTGTTAAGAATTCTCTGTTTAGATCGGTACTTCATTTTAAATTGGATTATTTGGTTTGTTGACATCTAGTCTTTTGAATTCTTTATATATTTTGGAAATCATCCCTCTGTCAGATACAGTGTTTATGAAGATGTTTTCACCTTCTGTAGGCTACCATTTTATATCCATATCTATCACCATGCACAGAACTCAAGTCCAAGCAGATCAAAGACCTCAACATAAAGCCAGATACACTGAACATGATAGAAGAGAAAGTAGGAAATGATCTCAAATACATTGGCACAAGAGACAACTTCCTGAAAAGAACACTAATAGTACAGGCACTAAGACAATTAATAAATGGGACTTCATGAAATTGAAAAGTTCTTTAAGGCAAAGGACACTGTCCATGAATAGACTTTAAAATAATCATTATATTCTAAACAATACAGTACAACAACTATGCACACAGCATTTAGATTTTGTTAGCTATTGTAAATAGTGAAGAGTATTTAAAGTATGTTGGAATATGTGCATAGTTTTGATGCAAACACTCTGATATTTTACGCAAGGGACTTAAGGATGTTATGGTAGAATCCTGGGACCAGCCTCCATGTACACCAAAGACAGACCAAATTCGTATCCACTGTTATATTGAGTAATTGCATAAGAAGGACAGTTTTCATTTTTCTGCTCAAAAATCTAGCCTAGAGCAATATAACTTACCCATGGATGGAGGACTTCAACCCCCTTGCTAGTGCCTGGCTTCTGAACAAAATGGGTCAGGGCACAAGCAGAGAGAACCTTCAGGGATATAGACTACTGAGTGCTTCTATTCCCCAACAAAATATGACTGGCATGGAGAATTGGAGGATTCCCTGGAAGTTGTGGAGAGGGGAGGGGGCTGCC
Organism: Phodopus roborovskii; assembly: GCF_943737965.1. Taxonomy (NCBI): domain Eukaryota; kingdom Metazoa; phylum Chordata; class Mammalia; order Rodentia; family Cricetidae; genus Phodopus; species Phodopus roborovskii. The sequence continues at coordinate 4,480,995 of NW_026126515.1, read as the reverse complement.
CATAGCCTACTGTTGGCCTTCTTTTACATGATTGTATCACTTAGCTCAGATCACTCAGGACCTGGGTTCAATTACATCAATTTTGTAGAATTTAAAGGTACCAAGAACACAAATATTTTACTATGACAATGCCATGTTTTAAGAAGTTGTACATTTCAGTTGTAGGGATTTATAAAGCAACAATGTCTTAAGGTCAGAAGAGCAAATAAATGTTCCACTGGTGTCTTGTTCTTCCTACATGTTCCACTTGGAAGGCCTGTTAGTGGCTATCAGGACACAGGGATGAATTAGGTTTCTGCTTCAGTGACATAATGTACTATAATTACCTAGCTCTGGGTAGGCACCCCACAATGTTGATTCCTTCCCCACTCCTGTTTTACCTTCCAGATTGTATCAGTAGGTTTTAGCCCTATCTTAGCCAGCACCATTGGACAACCCATGTTGACAGTCAAGGCATTTTGTTCATTCAGTAGAAACTCAGCAGTCACATGCACTGCTTGGAACTGGAGATGCAAAGGTGACAATGACCCAGGCCCAAGTCCTGTCTGCAATGAGCTTAAGATCCAGTGGGAAGGCAGACCAATAAAAGCATCATGGCCTTTAGACATAAAGTTCATCTCTTGCACTTCTAGATTACAAGGATGGCAACCCCATTCCTAAGTGGTCTAACCCAAAGGGAGTATTTTGGATAAACATGTCTAAGGAGTTTTTAGAGAACTGGTCAGAAGTGGATTGATAAGAGCAGAGTGTATGACCAACATATGATACCTTTCCCCCTTGTCCCCCCTCTGTCCTATTTAGTTCTGTGTTAGCTTGGCGCGCCTAGACTCTCAGACCAGATCTGTTGCCTGGAACAGAAGTGAGTTGGGTCTACATTAAGCCTAGAGTAAAAATTTCTCTCTCTCAAAGCTGGAAGTCTCCAGTGACTCTCACTGTTCAAATTTTGTTCCTTCTCCCAAAACAGTGACAGAATCTGGAAGGGTATTGGCCAATTACTTCGGCAATATCCCAAAGCTGTGAATGGAACCAATCTCAAAAAAGCAGACAGAGTGAAAAGCAGGCTATTCCAGAGACAGCAACTGTAGAGCCCTGGCTTTGTCCAGGCACTTAGGAGCCATTTCTCAACAGTCTTCAGGGCAGGTATGATCAGTGTGCAACTAATAGAACTTCACCATAGGTCTCAACCAATGTCACATCTTTTCAGGGAAGAGGAAACCTTTGTTTTTAATTCCTAGTTTCCAGCAAACCTGTGCTTTAAAAAAATTATATAACCACTCAGAATATAACCAGTAAATACATAATAACACATACATGTGTTTATTTCTAACTCCTTAGGAAATAATCACACTGATTATTTATTGTAAAATAAAAGAAGTCCTTACTAAATAACCCATATAGGAGAATTCGAGTTTTAACAATGCATATGTAGAAAATGAAAGATTAATGGTAGGCATATTTTGGAAGAGAGTTTATTACAGGATTTTTTTCTTTTCCTTTCTTTGCTTAAAAATAAACATACACTAGTTCTGTAACAAATTCATGAGGCAATTTTAAATTGTTTTATAAGAGTTGCAAAAGCAATAATAATAATAATAATAATAATAATAATAATAATAAGGTTAAAATACAAGCAGTATAACTGAAGGCAGTCTTGCCACACTTGACAACATTTTATTCTTTTCCAATAGAAAGAACAACCCCTATTAGTGATTAGTGTGTATCTGTCCAAAAATATCTATGTTGGGGTATGCATATAGATTTTTATACATATATACAGATAATATCATGTAAACTCATATAAAATATAAACATATATATATACATACATATATACATACATACATATATATATGGGTGCATGCTAAAATGAATTCTTTAGGACTTCTTCCAAGTTAACAAGATGTTACAAACCTTTCATGTAAGTTCACAAAGATCTGCCTCATTGTCTTAAATGTTACATGCTACTCCAGGGTAGGGAAACAGTATAATTGATTCATCTGGACTATTGTGGATGAATATTTGCTTGAATACTACCTTGAAAACATCACAACAATCATCCTCATCAAAGCAGATGTGGCTGCTTGCAAGCGACTCTCAAAATCAAACCTGATACCTGTTGATGGTCCCTCCTTAAGGAGTGGGTAAGGAGGGCCATTGGACCTTCATCTGAGATTCCAGACACTTAAGACTGAATTTTCTTGCCAACTGTATATAATTCTGCCCTGACTGTACGTAGTCCTGTGATCTCAAGAGATTCTGGAGTATATAGCTGTGTGATTTCATCTATGCAGATATGGATAAGACATCATCTTTGCCAGGCTGAGACCTTTCAGTGGTGTGACACTTTGGGGGCCATTCACATTCCTGTAAGCAATGCTCACTCATGCTCTGTAAGTAATCTCAATAAACTCATTGGGTTACAAAGTTGGGCTATGGTGGCATCATAATTTGATTTGTCAGTGGTGCCCTATAAGGAGGGAGTAGGCATTTGTCTCTGTTTCCCCAAGGGCAGACTCATGACAATCTTTGTTTCCATTTCTTTATTAAAACCAGCACCACACTGAAGACAAACATAAATAGGATTATATATACACTTTTGTGCAATGGGGATTTAAAATTAATCACTGTGAATTACTAGAACTGCTGGTGGGAGAGTATATTTTTAAAACTATAATAAATACTGTCAACATATCTCCCAAGAGGCAAGCACAGTTTCTAGTCTAGCAGTAATCAGTCTATGCTTGCTTTACCACATTCTCATTAACCCTAGAGATTGGCAGCTTAATTTTGATTAGTGGGTAGACACATAGTATTTTATTTCCTGAGTAAACTTAGGAAGATAGAAGATACTACTTAGTGGTTATTTTGGGTTTATTGAGCATTATCTTATAAACTTTTTAAAAATTTCAAATACATTTTAATTTAAATTAATTTTAATTAAAATTTCAAATACATTTTCAAAATATTCATCACTGGAATCCTTTATACAGAGTATCAATTCATATGTTTGGCGTACAGGCAAAGCCATATGAACTAATGTTCAGCTGATTAATTAAGAATCAGAACTTGTAGCAACCTATGGGTTATCAAAAAAAAAAATAACAAAGATACAAAGAGACTGTATGGTGACTCAAAGTACCATAAGCTGGTACTTTGGAATGCAGCCTTGCCTCATTGATTGCTGATGGATGAAGAAGGATAAGAATGGGATAATATATGGCTAGTTTGGGGGAAATTTTAAGAACACCTGTTAAAGCATCCCTCTTGCTCATACATAACCCCAAGCAAGAGCTCCAGAGGAACTGTTTCTTATTCACTGCACAGGGCAGCTCAGCAGGGAAGAGGGAGATGGGAATTTGCACTGAAGAAAGAGAATAAATCACAGAGCAAACAAGAATAGTATCTTGGTGGTGAAAGTGAGCAAATAAGTTAGGATGGATTTATCCCTAGAGGTGACACAAGGAGAGCATATGGACCAAATACACCCAGGGCAGGCTTCCCCTTCCTTAGAGGATAGCTCTGTTTTATATGAAAGATATTCACATAGATTTAGGGATTATACTCAGATCTCCAGATAAATGTCTGTCCTCTCTCTGCTCATGGTGCCAGGGGTTTAAAGATGTGACACTGCTGGGTTTCATGGGGAATCTAAGGGACAATTCACGAAGACACTGCCATCATCTTCATGACTCACAGTGGTCAGGTGCCAGTAAGGACTAGGTGGGGCCTTCCATGGATGTTGAGTGTAGCTCTATGAGATAGGAACTATCACCTGTTGTGATATGAATGTGTATATTCCTCCCCCCAAAAATCATGTTAAAATCCTAGCCCCAAAGTGGTAGTAATTGGGGGTGGGGTATTGGGGAGATGATTAAATCTTGGGGATAGTGACTTTTGCAATAGGATTGATGTCTTTAAAGAGAGGCCCGAGAGAGATCCCTTACTTCTACAACTATATAAAGGCACAACAAGAAACAACTAACTGTGAGGGATAAGCCCTTACAAAACACAGATTCAGACTTGATTTAAGTACTTAAGGTGATAAGTAATGGTGGTGATAGCCGCAGAACATTGTACGTCTAAAGCCATTGATTTATACACTAAAATGATTGAAATCAAACATACATACCTACATACATATATACATACATGTACATATATCTGAGATTGTTCACTGTGACTGACTGGATCTTCAGAGTGTAAGCAATGCCAACTAAGAAGGCTCTGGGATTATTATATTAGATACTCCCAACGTCATTTAGTTTTTATTTACTCATTATCTTCTGGCAAAGTCCATTTGTCAGTGAACAACTCCTTTTAGCTATTGTCCCTGCATCACATTCTGCCTTATACTGCTCTCTGCTCATTCTCTAAGCTGCCTAAAACCCTCTCCAATTGAGAGCTCCAAAGAGCCTTTCCATCTCCCTACCTCACCCAACTTCATGTTCTCTCTCCGCCTCTCTTAAAAACAAAATAAAAAAACTCATAAGACAAAAACATAAAAATAAAATAAAATTCCCGTCCTGCCACATAAAAACATGGAGTCTGTTTTGTGTTAGTCAACCACTCCTGGGCATGGAGCTGTTTGGGAATGTGGTTGATATAACCCGTTACAATCCATTGGAGAAAACTGATGTTTCCTTTTCCTAGCCGGTATCAATTTCAAATGGCTTCTTGTGAAGGGATACTCCTTCTCAGTGCTGAGATTTCATTTGTTTTCCACCTATATAGATCATGTGTGTGTTGCCACTCTCTGAGTTCATATGTATCAGTCATGTTGTACATATAAGACCCTGCTTCTTATCACCTCTCTTTCTGCTTCTTTTTTCCACATAGATCGCTGTGGCTTGAGGAAGGGTCTTGATAAAGACACCCCATTTAGGATGAGTGCCCACAAAGCCTCTCACTTTCTGACATTGTCCAGTTAAGGGTCTCTGTGTCCATTCCCACCTACTGCACAAAGATCTGCTTCTCTGATGAGGGTTGAGCAATTCACTGATATATGAGTATACGATAGGTCATTGGTAATTATTTTACTGCTATGTTCTTTGATGCAGAATTGCAGTAGTAGGTTTTTCCCTAGGAATCATGACTTATCCACTCCATTTCTGTGCTACTTTAGCAATGTCAGGAATGGGCTCCACTTCATGGACTGGGTCTTAAATCCAACCAGAAAGTGGTTGGTTACTTCCACAACATTTGTGCCACTATTGCAATGGTTTGACTGTTGTTGATAGCAGAGTTTGTAACTGGATATATTGATGATTATTTTTCTCTTTTAGTATCATGAACAATACCTCCCAATACCATGAATACTAGTCAGTAGGGGTGCCTTTGTAGTTGGGTGACACCTCAATTTCTCCATGTTTGATAACATAAGTGGTGCCTTTTAGCAATAGGGCCTTACTATAACATTGTGGAATGTAACCAATAGCCTTGGTAATAGCCTCCAATGTTTGGAGTGGCCTATGGGGCCCCTTTGGCCAATGATTCAATAATATGTAACCAATTCCTGGAGTTGGAGGCATAAAATATCCAGTTGGGGTATTCTCTCCCCCATTACATGGTCACTCTATTTAAACTCCTTTCATATATGTATATATTTTGGAAAGTTTCTATAATAATAGGCTTCCATATGGTTTTTCTCTTCTCCTATTCCCTCTTTAACCCTGCTTTCATATTCCTTTCCCCCATTTAATCTTTGTATTCTACTTCCCCCTTCATCTCTTTATAATAATATATTCTATTTCTCCTTCCTTGAGAGGGCCCCTCCTCTACCCTGGTCCTTTATTAGCAGCCTATTCTCTGTGGTTATTTGTATTGACATTCTCAACAGGACATCAAAAGCACAGATTTTCAGACCAACACTTAATAAATGGAACCTCATGAAACTAAAAACCTTCTGTATCTCAAAGGACACGACCATTTGAGAAAAGCAGCAGTCTATAGACTGGGAAAAAATCTTTAAGTCAATTATATAGAGACTGACATCTAGAATATATAAAGAACCAAAACATCAAGCAAATAAAAAAGAACTGAACATCAAGAAAACAACTCAATTAAAATTGGGATGCATGACTACAGAAAGTTTTCAAAAGATGAAACGCAAATGGTTGAGAAATACTTTAAAATGTCCAACATCCTTAGCCAGCATGAGGAAACGCAAACTAAAACCACTTAGAGAGTTCAGCTTACCCTAGTCAGAATGGCTGAGATCAAGAAAATAAATGACAGCACAAACTGGTGAGGATGTGGGGAAAGGGGAATACTGATTCATTGCTGGTGTGAGTGCAAATAGGTACAACCAGTATGAAATGAGTGTGGCGGTCCCCCAAAAATCTAAAAGTCAATCTGCTTCAAGATCCTGCTTTACTATTCTTGGCTATGTACAGAAAGCACTCTGCATCTTATTACAGAGATACTTGCTTGTCTGTGTTCATTGCAGCTCTATTCTTAACAGCCAGAAATTGGAAACAGTCTAGATGACCATCAACTGACGAACAGATAATTAAAATGTGGTACATTTACACAACTGAATATTATTCAGCTGTTATGAAAAATGAAATTTGTGGGTAGGTGGATATATCTATAAACAATCATCCAGAGATAACATAGACCCCAAAAGACAAATATTTCATGTTTTCTTTTATATGTGGATGCTAGCTTTTAAGCTTTCAATATATGTATTTCAAATTGCTTTAAATGGATACAAAGCTGAGCTATCAGAGCCTTGGCTGATGTGGTTATGAGATAGAAAAGTAGACAGACAAAAACCCATGAATGAAAGGATAGACAGGAGGGGCTATTGATGAAAACACAAGCATCTAACCCATGGTCCAGCTTAAAGCCAGATGAGGCAGGTAGGCAGCTTGAACAGAGCAATAGCTTGCCAGTCTCCATTTCCCAACTATTTTAAGTAGTAGTGACTGATGTTTAGAACAGACTGAATTCCCTCATTAGAGAAATCAACACATCTCCCACAAAGCAATAGCTATGTAGAATTTTTCAATTATTCAAACAGGACAGGCTATTTAAACCACTTTAGAAAATCAAGCAAATTAAATGCATGTGAGCCAAAAACCAGTGTGGAGACAGTCTTATTTAGACCGTGCAACAGGACCCATCCAGATGGTAGACAGATTAGGCTCTGTGGGTCCTTGGCCTCAGTCTAACCATTGGTCTAGGTGTTGGAGCAGCAACTTACACACAAATGGCTACATTCCAATAAGTTTATTTACAAGAAAACACAATGAGCCAAATTTGGTTCATGGACCAGTGTTTTGACTTCTAGTTTACATCAGTCCTGTTAACTGGAAACTCTTCCCCTCCCCAACCTCAGGCCTGTGCAGCATAGCGTTTTACCAAAGACGTAGTCCTCAAGTCAGCCAAATAACAGAATTCCCTCTCAAGCTTCAGAATTGCCTGTGGGAACAGCCACCTGCTGTGGGGAAAGCATAGTGAGGCTCCCACACTGAGGGCCTCCTAAGTGACTGGCTTGCTGACAGCAAGAATTCAAATTGCTGAAATCCTCCCCCATGCCAGCAGGTTCTTATAACTGTGATTCACAGGCTATAGAAGTCAGTGTTTACAACATCCCTGAATAATGCATAGGCTCCTATTAAGCCATTTTTCTTTAGATCTCATGGACCTTCAGCATTGTCCTAGGTTAAGCAGGCCTATCATAATGGTTCTCTCTCTCTCATATATATATAGGCACTTATGTGTACATATATATATATATATATATATATATATATATATATATACAGGTTATAGATACATGGTGCAATACACACATACACATTCACTGAATATATTATTCACTGAAATAATGTAATGCATGAGAGTACTTTGCTTGCAATGTAAAAACATAATGATCACTGTCTCAAATGATAGCAGAGCATCCCATCATGCCATCGCTGGCCCTTCCCTTACTGTGCACACTCATTTATAAATCAATTCCCTTTCTTGCTCCTCATCATTGGCTGGGACACTGCCACATTCATTCAGACTCAAAAAGAAAGACTGAGATTGAACAGCAGCCAGGACAGAGCACCAAGACACCCATCTTCAAAGGGGATGCAGGATCCCGAGGTGTACCACAACACCCCAGTTTGGGAAGCACTACTAAAGACACCAGTCTCTTAACCCATGTATTTCTGCAGTGACGCCTGGTCTCCCCCAAAGTACTGCAGCATTTGTTGTTTTCACTGCTCGGTACTTTTAGTCCTTTTGAATATATTTCTTTCCCATTGCATTGGTCTCAGAATCTTTGATGCCAGAGAAGGCAGGGACCGTGCACTGGAGGCTCAGGTCTAAACCTGAGTTACAACTGCCACAACCACTCATCTTCTCTGAGCCTCAGTTTATCTGTTTGCAAACTACGTAGATTTAACTCCAACGTCCTGTTTGCCCATGTTCTCTATTACTGTGAGCTGAAAGAAGGGGAAGAAAGCAAAGCAAGGCATTTCATTCAGGTTTATGTACAGGCAAATATCACACCAATAAGAGCTCCAAGAATACACATATTTAAGGAGAGATAACAGAGCAATGGCGTATTACAACTAACATGAATCCCAGAGGCCACTTGGTCTATTGGCCTTATTTTGTCAATTTATTTAGATATCTGCACAAGGATTGTACCTTATTCTTATGGAGACAAGATTATAGGGGAGGGAAAAGGGGTTCTTCAAAAAAAAAGAATATAAAATAATGAAAACTACCTATTTACTATATGATCTATGCTACTTTGGTGCATCTATGGGAATCTAACCCAGACCTGGGGAGTCAGGGGTGGCCTCTGAGAGGATGTTACCCACCAGTGAGTCCTTCAGGATCCCACAGCTATACAGACAGTGAGGTACGGTGCAGCTCGTGGCCCTCTAGGGAGCTGCAACACCATCCCACAGGCTGGGACTTTCTCTCTGGATAGAACAGTGGAGAGTAAGCTGAGCACCCAACATTCACTTCTCTGTTCTGACAGTAGAGTCAACATGACAACTGTTCCATGCTCCTGTGACCACAGTTCTGCTTGACCTCCACCACAAGCATGCTTGGAACTGGGAAGTGGAAAGGGATGCCCTGATCACTTCTCCCAAATCCACAATTCCTCACTGCTCCAACTAGAGTCCAGAATGTACCTCATGCATTCAAGCAACTTGGGTCTCTGGGGGAACATAATAAGTTTTAATAACATCAGCCACGCAGCTTCAGGTTGTTCCCCAGCATTTCCCACCAACTGCTGCATCAGCCTTGGGAACATTCATTTTATAGCAGACCAGTAGTCTTCAGGAAAGCCAAAGTCCAGGCAGAGAGAAGCAGAATGCAAACCATAGTTCTAAAGTGGAAAATTAAATTCTGGTGTTCGCCTCACAGGAGCATGGACAACGAATGCCACATGTCTGAAGAAACAAGTTGCCATGGCATCTCTGCAAAAGCCACTCCTGAGAATTGTTGCCCCGTGCTATACACAGCTTTCCTTTCCTCTGACTAAACAAGAACCGTGGAGAGCTATACAAAAAAGAAAAACCTGGAAAAACCTGATATTGAGGCTAATTCTTCAGAGTTGTGTGACTGGGACAAATGGGTGCCACCCCTGCATAGACTCCAAGTAACCCCTCCAAGATGATACTCAGCATCTCGGGATGGCTCAGTGCCTCTCTTCCCACACCATGGGGAGGTAGGCTAGTACATTAATCAGTCAGTGCCTAATTACCAGCTAACTAATTATTGAGGAGGAGAGCTCCCAGTCCCTGCTGATTCTTAATAATTAATACATAAACTAGTCAATGTGACAACTCTTCTCCATCTCTCAGCAAAATTCCACTGTGAACTCTATCCCCCAGTCACAAGATAGAGGCCCCAAAGTTGTCGTCAATCCTTCCTCTTGGCAACCCTGTCCACAATCACTCAGCACGTGTTACCATGTCTACTGTCCAGGGTCTCTCAGGTCCATCTACTTGATAGAGTTTGGCCCTTGAATATCCCCTGAAGGCTCATATGTGAAAGTGGTGCTGTTGGGAGATGGCTGAACCTTTGGGAAAGAAAGCCTTATAGAAGGCCCCTGGGTTATTAAGGGCATGCCTCTGAAGGATATTTGTGGATCCTGGCCTACCCAATATCTTCCTCTTTTGCCTCCTGCCCATAAGGAGAATAGTTTAAGTTTACTAAATATGCTTTCCACTGGTAATGTGTGAGACCTCAAAGCAATAAGGCTGCTCAACTGTGAGAAGAATTCAGCCTTTCTCTGATTGAGTTAATTGCCTTGAGTATTTTGTTACAGTAAATGAGAGCTGACAAAGGCTCCCCCCTTTGAATCTGTCTCTCCTGTAGTTCAGGCACTCTCTGGGGTAGACTTCAACTACTGGAGTGGTCTTTCTTCCTGGAATCTTCCTTTTTCCAACCTGTCCTTTCTGTTCACCGAGATTCCTATCTTTAAAAGATTCCATCCTTCTGCATATAACATACAATTGACAGTCGAGTCTGTGGCCTTCAGTGCCATCCTGCCTGGTATTTATCCTTAAATCAACCACATAAGTTTGACCCCCAGGTGAGAAGACACCTTTGTTACCCTAAACACCACCGTGGCAATGCTACCAATGGATAACTGCATTGCCCGCGGTTCAAGAAGCCTGTGAAGAAACACTCCTTAGTTCCCCTCCCACACACATGCACACATTTTCTTACCTGCCTTGTTGATGATCTCTCTCCCTGCTCCTACTGTTTCCTCCACCTCTTCCCTTTTACCTCACTTCCCCCACTGTCCCTTCCAGGATTTCCTTTTTTTTTTTTTTCCCTCTCCTTGGAGGACAATAGCCTGTGTCCTGTTTTCTTTTTTATTCACCCATGTCCTCAGAGATCTAATCTAGTCCAACTTCAAAGACCTCCTGGACACTGAAGGCATAGTAATCTGTATCTATAACCTTGTCCCGTCCTTAAGCCTCAGGCATGAACACCTGGGTAAGTCTTTATCAACAGACACCTCAGATCCAGCAAAGATAGCAGCCAACTGTTTATTCTTACCCACCAACCCTCCAACCCACTGTATTCTTCTTCCCAGCTGTATTCATTCATTATTGCCAGATACCTCATTAGACAGATCATCATCCATAGAACTTACAACACATCAAACCTAGATGACCTCTTAAAGATCCTTGACCATCCTAGTTAAAACTGTGATTCTTCCCTGTTCCATATTCTTCCCTTGATGTATTATTTTAGTCTCCACTACAGCATATTTCATTTTTAGGAAGCAGATACACATTCCCCCTTGAAATAAAATTGTAATTAAAACATTTTAAGGTTTATTTATTTTATTTATATGTATGTGTGCATACCCACACAGGTTTATATGTATTGTGTGCATTTAGGAGCCCACGGAGACCAGAAGAAAACATTGGATCCAATTCCAAGAACTGGAGTTATGGGCAATTATGCAATTCTTTGTGAGTGCTTGGAATTGAACCTGGGTCTTCTGCAAGAGTAAGTAATTGCTCTTTCCCAGGGAGCCATCTCTCCAGCACTAATAATTTAAAATGACCTAGAAAAAAATCACCGTTACTCAAGATTCTGACTTGCCAACCACTCCTCAAAGAACATTGCTGTTCTTCACAGAAGCATAGCATCCATCAATCTATTTCTCTCTTAGCTTTGTGGAAGAACTAGGCCTCCAAGAGGCAGCAGGATCTTCCACATCTGTGCAATTCCTATGGAGGTTGCTGAAGATTTGAGTCTAAACTTTTGACTTCAGTGCTTAAGGTCCAAGACATTTGCTTCACCAACCAGCCTTATCCTCTCACATAGCAAAATAGATATCACTATCTGATGCTCACAGGAAGCAGATGGAAGCCCAAGAAACTTCACAACATAAACAAAACCCATCTATCCTCCTGAGCCATGCTGTAGCTGTGTTGCTAGGATATAGACACACTTCATCATGGAGGTAAAGTAGAGGCACAGTTTTCAAGACTGTCCTGTGGTATGTCTCCAAGGCCCGAGCATGTGTCTGCAAAGCGCTTTCAGTAGGAGGAAGTGAGTCTAGCATAGAAGGCTTGGATGAGTTGGGCTTGACCTAGAATTTGGGTCTGGGAAGGGAGCAAGCCTCTGCTGAGTATCCACACCCTTTATTTATCACCACACAACAACTTCAGTCTAATTGGCCAACTTGGAGTGAGCTGGGGTGACCTAATTTTGTCTGGGCTAGCAAACACATTCCAGATGACTGACACCTCTTATTGGGGACACTTTGACCTGATTCTCACCCCCTTGCTCTGCCTGCCAAGGGAAAGGGTCACTGCAGGCCTTAATGCCAACCTGTTTTTATTTTGTCTGAATTGTTTTTCTATTTTCTTGTAAAAAATAGCAAGCTTGCCCAAATGCCTAGCTACTATGGTAAAAAGTGTGATTTAAATAGATGCTAAGCACATGTGTTCCAGCTGCCATGAGTCAGTGGAAGCTGTTGTGGGATCTGACTGCATAAATGCATAGGAACCATGTATAGGGACCTTGCTTATCTCCAGGACAGCAGAGCTTTAGAGCCCTTGAGAGCTGTGTTCAGGTACAGAGAGGTGTCTGAACACACACATACAAGTGTGAGATTACTTTCTCCCCAGATGGAATGCCAAAAAATGTCTCAAGAAATAAAGAATGAACAGGAATGCTACCAAAAGACCTAAAGGGCTTGGCTGTCACTAAAGTACTCATGGGCAATGCTTCAAGACATAAGCAGGGCTGTTTCAATAAATAAACTTTATTTATACTTAAAGAGCAATAACACTGTGCCTGGATGCTGATGCATGCAGTATGTTTATGAATTTGTTCTTCAATTGGACTTGTAGTATATCACAGTGATGTCAGCAAGAGAAAGAATGGACTTCCATCTGGTCCTTCAACAAGCTTATACTGAGTACCACTATGTGCTAAGTGCTTCTGAACCAGGGGGTGGAAGGTGAACTGTTCAAGGCTCCTTGCCCACTTGGAACTGAAACATAATCAAACACACTTTACTTCTTAGCATTAAATTGCCTGAATAAGATACATAAGAAAATATAGTGTTTGTAAAAAAATGATAAAAGGCAGACTGGGTGATCAAAGAGGGCCCCTCAAAGATGGATTGACTTAACAGAGGCCTAATGTGAACTCCTACTGGGAAAGTTTGTCCCACAAGGTACAGGGCTAGACAGACTCACCAGCAAAGCCAAGAGGCCACTGAAGTTGGAAATCTCTGAATTATGAGAAAAAAGGCAGGAAGTGAGAGGTATGGGCAAGGATTAAAGCAAGAGGGATGCCCTAAAGATCTGGGTCTGTGAAAAGATAGAGAGATCTTTATAGAATGGGGAGTGGTACTGTTTATATTTTTAAGGCTAAACTTCAAACAATGAGAGTGGACTTATTTGGGGAGAGACAGGAATAGGATAGGGAGACAGGTGGGGTGGGATGGTACTGGGGTAAGCCAAGGGAAACAGGAATGACCAGGACAGGGGTTCATGCACAGCTGCTGGCCTATGTGCGCTGAAAAGTGTCATCGGTTCTTCAAATAGTACAAATAGGGTATAGTCATTGCTCCAGCTGCTCACATACTTCAGTGAGCAGAGCTATCAAAGACCCTAACCCATGGAGAAGAAATAAGAAACCATAAAGTGCAAAATAAACAACTGAGAAGTACAGTAGGCAAATTACAGTGCATAGTCTAACCAAATGACTCATATCATATATTAGTAACAGAGTCTACAGCCTTCAGATAGAATGTAGCCATTTCATAATCTTAAATATGAACTCAAAATTGCTATTCAAAGGCCCTGGATATAATCACTGTTGTTATCATGCATTTTGATTGTTTGCTTTGCGATCATGTCTCATTACATAGTTCAGGTTGGCTTTGAACTCAAGATCCTCATGGCTCCACTTATGTGGTTCTGGAATTCGGGGTTATGCTCCCACTCTCTTACATTTTGTATCTTCTTTGCAATACCCTCTTTACCCTTGTTGTGTTCCCTTCTGTTTCCAGACTTAGTGAACCATTCACATTCTATCAAACCACACTGCCCGCACTGTATTATAAACTGAAAGACTCTTTATGTTCCAAATAAGAACTGAGCATCCAGCCCTGGGGTTGGAAATTAATAATTGTTCTCTATGAAGGAATGATTTTTAAAAAACACCACAGAGCCAGACAGATATAAAAACCTACCTGCAATTTTGCCTGTATGATTATGATAATTTATATACCTACAGTATAAGTATCAGGTCAGACCAGAGTCTATTAATCACACAAATTACACAAGAGGATCTGCTTGTTCTTAGAGCTACATGCAGGAGAGATGTACGAATACTGTGAATGCAAATGATGGAAGAGCTTGGCATAGACAGAAGCAATTTACCAGACTGGAGCGTTACAATACAATTACTTCTGCTGGGCTTTCCTTGCATGGAATTCTTTATTTCTTGCACTTTTAGCTTGACCTTGTTTGAAGGTGACATAATGCAATGTTATCTCATCCTATCAGAAGACTGCCAAACATGTTATTAATTAGAGTCTCTGAGGGCCAGTTTGAATGACATGTTTAAGACCTCAGCTCCATAAAGCATACATGTTTGGCTGGTGTCATTCTGGTCAAATGTATTGGGGGAACATAATGGAGTTAAAGAAAGTACTGGATTAAGTGTATTGATGCTAATGCATTCTTGATTTCACTTATATATGGGGTGAATAAGATGGGAAAGGGTTGAATTTCATTGTGATACGTCTAAATGTTTTTCCAAAGTTCATTAGGATACATTTTACAAAGTTTTGTAAACTCTTGAAAATTTTGTTCAACAACAGAGGGATGCATTTAAAGAAAGTACGCAGTGGGAATTTTTAAGCCCCAAAGGAGAAGGAAGTGTGGGCTAGGAATGAGGCTCAGCTGGCAGAGTGTTTACCCAGCATGCTCTGGGCCCTCAATTCAATCTCCACTGGCCATGTCTGTAACCCTACCGACTCTGGAAAAGGAGGCAAGAACATCAATCATCCAAGGTCATTTTTGGCTACATAACAAGTTCAAGGCAGCCTGGACTACATAAGATCCTATCTCAATGAATGAATGAATGAATGAATGAATGAATGAATGAATGAATGAATGAATGAATGAATGAATGAGCGAACAAGTGAGTGAATGAATGAGCTATGTTATTTCAGGAAAATGGATTTAAAAATAAGCAAATGAAGCCAGTCTCTGAAAGACAAATACTGTACATTTCTTTTCATTTGTGATTCCTACATCTTATAAAAATGCTTAAAATCCTGTATCTATGTGACTGGAAAGTAGGAGTGAGACTGGAAAACAAAAAGGAATAATGGGGATGGGAGGAAAGGAAGGGCAGGGCATGGGGAGAACATGTTCAGTGTATAATACGTGGAAACTTAAAAGTAAGTAAATATAACCTCAATCTCCCCCAAATCTTTTTAATGCTAAGTGGCCATTGACATGATTTCCCAAATTAGACTTTCTGCTCTTACATACTGGGCAATGCTGCTGACCTTCCCTGAAAGAGTATGTGCCTGCCTCACTTATCTCCAGCTTCTTGGAAACATTATCCATAATTTACTTTGCCCTAAAAACTCCAGGCCTGCATTCTGTATATCTTTCAATAGTTTCTAGAACATGCCACACCCCTCCACCCCATCCCCAGAGAATTAAATAGGCACAGAACTATGGGGGCATGTACCTGCCATAATCTGGCACTGCAAAATCCATAAGTCTATGTTTTCTAAAGGGAACAATAAGAACCAAATCCTTTAAGCCTGCTTTTACCATGGAAAGAACAATAATCTTCATTTCTGAATTATGAAAATCCAAATGGTCAAGCACAGAGTAGAAATCTATGTCATTTTTCTCTGTGCCCTCTGTTTGGGCAAATCAGTGTCTGGTGATCTATGTGCACACATTCATTATAGAGGCTCTATTTTATTAGCACTATTATATATTTGTGTAAAGGACAAACTACTGCCCATTATAACCAATTGCCAACCCAGTCACTTTTATACCGTTTCGAGCGTGCAAATATCATGCAATGTTGATGGGAGAGAGTAATGACATGAAACGAAATTTTGCACTGTTCCTAGGACTGCCAAAGACAGAGTTTTCTAGTTAGCGTTCAAGGTTATAAGGAACCTGATGATTTTCTCCCTGTCATCAAGGTTCAAGAACATACTCAACAGACAACTCTCACTGAAGATGTCTCCTTCCACAAAGTATGTAGGGCTCAGATTAGTCAGTCGTGTTATGCCATGTTCCATAGCATGTAGGTTTCCCAAATCACCACACATGGGGGCTCAAATTACAGCAGTACCCATCTGATTCATTCTCCAAAGGTAGATACATTGAAGGGACAGGTAATTTGCTCTTTTGTAGAGTTCAGAACAATGTAAAAAAATCGGTAACCTGTCTGTAACATAGAACTATGGCCCATACTAAACTAGCCCAAAAGTCCCCTCAAAAGCTTTGAGCAGTACACAACAATTGCAAATAAGAATCCAAATTTTAGTTAGTGACATCCCACTTATTTCTGTAATGTAAGAAGCCACATAGCAGAGAAAATATTTCTTCTATATTCACCAAGTCATATAAGTCAAGAGTTCGAGTCCCATCTTCCATATCAACTGAGCATGCGTTCTCTAAATGGCTTTTATATTATTATAATGATGGGGCAAATCAAGGCAAATATTTTAATTAAAACATTAAAATGTGTTATGAACCCATTTCTATCTTCCTCCCAGGTTTTCCAGAGTTTGGAGAGTATATGAATACAAACAGAATTATAACAGGGTCATGTTGATGTTACACAAGATAGATGACATGGATTTTCAGTTTTTGAAATTGATAATGAACAGAAATAAAACTCAAGCAAAAAGACCCAGGGGCATTTTGGGGAAAGACTTTCCCATGAGAGCCAGTTGAATGATTAGTACAAACTGGATATTCCCTAATGAAGAAAGAAAGGTTATAGATCAAACAGGCAAATATAAAGTTGCCTTTATTGGTGTTTCCATAAAATTTGGAAGGAGCAATCCATTTCCAATTATATTCAATTAAACAAGCATTTATTATCTTTCATATTTTGTTACAAACAACGCTGTCCCATAGAGAAGTGCCTTTATCTAGACCAACTCAAGATTTCTCAATGATAACATTTCATTTGCTGGGGATATATACCTGCCATTTTAGTGTTATACCCAATTAGGTTGCATTGCATTAGTCTTTTTTACCACTCAAATTAATAGAAATGAAATACACTGGATCTTGGTTTGAATCTTAAATGTTCTTGCAAAGGCCCACATGTTAAAGGCTTAGTCTCCAAGGTGATACTATCTAGAGGTGCTGAGTCTTTACATATGGGTCTCCATAAGAGGTTCTTAGGTCATTTGGGGTGTGCCTCTGAAGGAGTTCATAAGTGCCTGGCCCCTTCCTCTTTCTCTTTTGTTTCCTGGAGATAAGGTAGGCAATTTCTGCCATCTAGAGTCCAAAGAATTTTTCTGAACATGTACCCAAGCTTCTAAAACCTGAACCAAAACAAACCCTTTCTAAGTTAACTATCTTTTGTTAGAGTGAAGGACTTCTGAGTAATACATGTGACTCACCCAGACTTCCTGCTCAAACCCCCAGTAGTTTTCTAGCTCTAATCAAAAAATCAGCAGAGATAATTTTCAGGACAAACACTGCATGCCATCCTAGGAAGGGCTCCTTCCCTAGCCTTAGAGGCATTATGACGGCTTCTTAAAACACTGCTCCCTCTAACATGAAGTTGTGATCCAGCAGTTGTGGAGAGGGACCCGATAATGTAAATCTTGATGGGATTTAAAATCACCATGGAAGCAATTCTATGTGCATACCTGTGGTGGTATACCTGAGTGCCCCCCAATAAGCTTATAGATTTGAAGTGGCACTGTTTGGAGGAATTAGGCAGAGTAGCCTTGTTGGAAGAAGTATGACACTGGGGGGGAGGTGGGCTTTGAGGTTTCAAAAAGCCCACGCCAAACCCAAAGTTAGTCTCTCTCTTTCTCTTTCTCTTTCTCTCTCTCCTCTCTGTCTCTGCATATGAATCAGGATGTCATTCTTGGACACTTCTTCAGGACCATGCATACTGCCATGCTTCCTGCCATGATGATAATGGATGAACTAAACCTATGAACCTGTAAGCAAGACCCAATTAAATGTATTTTGTTTTTTGTTTATATTTTTTTTAATAAAAGATGTTGTGGTCATGGTATTTTTTCATAGCAATAGAACACTGCCCAAGACAGTACCAGGAGTAAATTATTACTGGAACAGGCCATAGTATGCTGTTTGTTGGCAGACTGTGGACTTTGGGACTTCGCATTAGGAAACTGGTTCAACTCATCAAGGGGGGGGGGACTTAATGGGTCATCCTAATTAGGAACATGGAAGATAGTACTAGGGAAATTAGAACTATGGGGTCCAACTCAAGAAGTTTCAGAGGGGAAGAACATAACTAAGTGGTTTAGAGACTATTGTCTTGGCAAAGAATATGACCACTTTTCACCCTAGTCCAAAAAAAATTCTACCTAAGGCTAAATTAAAGAGTTTTGGGTTAACTGCATTGGCAGAGGCAATTTCAAGACAGTTTTTGACTGTGTTGTATGGTATTAACGGACAGACAGCTCTATAATGAAAAGGAACAAGCTAAGCAAGGAAAAATACAAAGTATGCAGTTTGAGGAGAGAAGGAGCTCCAAGAAGTGTAATGGAATTAAGTCCTGTGCTTGAAAAGATAAAACGTTTGAAGAAAAGTCTGATGCTAAACAAAGGGAATGATGACCTCAGGACAAGACCCCACCCACTTAAGTTTTCCACTTGTGAAAAGAAATTAAATAAAAGCATAAGCAGTAAAGAAAATCATGGGCAACAGAAAATTGATGCAGATGTAACTAAATAAAGAGATCACATTCCACCCTCAGCAAGCAGAAGAACTGGGCAGTTTTAAATCAAGGACTCAAGAAAGGGGCTGTGAAATCTCCTTCCTCTGCAGCTAAGGTAAGCTACGGAGGCCAAAGGTATGCTAGGGGTGTCTCTACATGGAGGCCCAGAGAGACAATTGCATGAAGCTATGAAGCCTGGATTTTGTTGAAGGACTCAAGATGTTAGAGATGTCATATTCATGGCATACCTGCTGAGGAGACCTGCTAACAGGGTATAGAACCAGCTCAAGAGAGAGAAGTATGTAACAGTCAAAAGAGTTGAAAGGAGTTTGAGATTTGAAGAGCTCTTGACATCAGACATGGAGATGCAGAACTTGGAGTTTGCCCAGATAGTTTTTGGACTTTCTTTGGTCTAGTATTTCCTCACTGTGTCCCTTTATTCTCTTTTGGAATTGTAACATATGTTCTGTGCCATTGTATGTTTGAAGCATGTGATTTGCTTTATTATTTTATTTTAAATGGAGTTACAGTAAAGAGATTGCTGCAAGTCTTAGAAGACACTTTGGACTTCAGCTTTTTACATGGTATTGAGACTGTGACAGACTATGGGGACTTTCAGAATTGGACTGAATGCATTTTTTTTGCATTATAATATTGGTACAAGCCTATGAGGACCAAGGAGTAAAATACAGTATATTAATAACTGTGAAGGATTTTCTAGATTAGATTAATTGAACTGGTCAGACTAACCCTAAATTTGACAGCACCATTCCATGGGCTGGGTTTCCTGACTGAATAAAAAAAGAAAAAGGGAGCTGAGCAATGACATCCATCACATTCTGCTCCCTGAGCACAGAGGAAGTGTGAACAGATGTCCCTATTTAGTAGCCATGATGGACTATATCTCTTAAAACCACGACCCAATAAACCCTTCCCTTCACAGGTTGCTTTGGTCAGGTATTTGGTCAGAGCAACTGTAACATGTGATTAATATAACTAGTGAAACCATTACCCAAGTTCAGGGACTGTGGCTATAGCGCTAGCTCAACTCACAGAAGATCTAAAGACCACCATCCTGCAAACATAGCATTAACAGTACAGTATGGGAAGGATTGGTGCTGGCAGAGGTCTATATAGGCATTCTCTTTTTCCTTTGTTGCCATTTGAAGCTCTGTATGTAGTTATGGCTCAGAGAAGGCTCAGGTATCTGGCCCTGCCATGGTGTTATACTATTGCGAATTATCAGTGCTGCTTCCCTATGCCTGGTGGGAATATCTTCTGGCTTAATAAACCCTGAGCCTTCCAAATGCAAAGCACTATGAACAGAGGTGCCTGCTAGTCCTAGGTATCTGGGTAGAAACTGTGAAAATATGAAATCTAGTCTATGATATTTTCTACTACACCAGTAGATCCTGCCACACTTGAAGCTGGTTCTCATATGCAAATTAAGAATACCTTTCAGCCATGGAAATGAAGCACAGAAATAAACTTGCATAACAGGAAAAAAGATCTTTACTGGGAACTTTTGGAATAATCAGCCCTACAACTAGGGACATATTCCTATTTTCACTTCTCAAGGAAGTTTATTGGTTAGACAAACAAGCAAACAAAAAGCCATTATGAGCTTGGTTGTATAACTTGGCCTTTACCCAACTGACATGAATAAGCATTAACCA
The DNA here is from genome assembly GCF_943737965.1 of Phodopus roborovskii. Taxonomy (NCBI): domain Eukaryota; kingdom Metazoa; phylum Chordata; class Mammalia; order Rodentia; family Cricetidae; genus Phodopus; species Phodopus roborovskii. Next base: position 4,460,404 of record NW_026126515.1, on the reverse strand, counting down.
GGATCCCTGCCTCACTTCTCCAGAGCAGGTTCTACCCTTAGGTGAGCCATGTCACAGTACCTGATGAACATCAGACAGGCTGGAATGGGACATGAAGTCATGGGGCACTGCTCTGTTTTGGTCACTTGGCTGAAGTTAGACTATGAGAGTGAAGTCTGAGTCATGTCTGGAAATGGGGGCACTGAAATTGACAGCATGTCCATGGACTAATGTCAGCAGAGGGACATGCTAGCTCATTGTGAATGAGTGAATGAACTTTGGGTTGCAGGGAATAAGACAGAGGGGCCATCATACCATCAGGGTGCAGTGACTCATGCAGCTAGAGTCCAAAAGGAGATGGACTAACTGGGGTACATGCTCTCTGCTGGGGTACAAATCATGAGAGGCTCAACAGCTCCCCCTGAAGCACTAATGGCAAAGCTGGACTGGTCTAGTGAGAAGAGCTATAAGAAGACATTGAGTTGGCTCACACATCTGTAAGCTCTGTCTCCAAGGATTCAACAAACCCGTGTTGAACGTATTTTGAACAACAACTTTATTTTGCCCCTTTTCATTAGTTTCTGGATAATGCGATGCAACTATTTATTAAAACATTTAAAGTTATTTTATTTAAAATATTTCCTAATTACCTTTTTTCTTGGCCAGTGTTCTATTGCTGTAAGGGACACCATGCCCATGGCAACTCTCATAAGTGAAAACATTTAACTGGGGTGGCTTACCGATTCAGAGGTTTAACCCATTATCATCATGGTGGGAAACCAAGTGGCACACAGACAGGCATGGTCCTAGAGAAGTCGCTTAGAGTTCTACATCAGATTCACAGGCAGCAGGGAGAGAGTGACACCAGGCCTGGCTTGGGCTTGAAATCCTCAAAGACCACCTCCACTGACACATTTGCTCCAGCAAGGCCACACCTCCTAATCCTTTCAAATAGTGCCACTCCCTAATGAACAAGCATTCAAATCTATGAGCCGATGGAGGCCATTTTCATCTGAAGCATCACGCCTGTGTATGCATATGTTGTGGGGCAGTGTATACTCAGCACCTGTCGAGCCAAAAAAGCTGGAGTTGTAGGAAGTTGTGAGCTGACTGAAGTGAAGCTGACTCAGAACCAAACTCAGGTCCTCTTCAACAGCAGTACCCATTTTTAACCACGAAGCCATCTCTCCAATCCCCACATGACAGGTTTTATATTACACTGGACACTGCAATGATACTAACGGGAGCACATTCACAAGTAAACAAAGGGATTGGAGCATTCCGCGTGTGTCCCTGAGGTGCTGAATTCTGGAATGAAATCTACACGGAGACTGAGGCACAGCTTGCACTCTAATCTTCATTTTCTTTTAACGTATAGATGTGTACATTAAGACAGCAGATGTAGGAAACTATGAGCTTTTCTTAGCAAATCATCATAGAGCTTTTATTACTAAAGTTATGTTCACAGTTGTACAACATTGACACAACTATAAGATGTGTCAGTTTCAATGACACTCAAGAATTGCCTCGCACAAACTTTTTATTTTATTAATAAAAACATGGAATCTACATGATCCTCTGGAGTGCTAATCTTAAAATTTTGCCTCTATCTCTTTATGCATGAACAGGTGTGTGTGTGTGTGTGTGTGTGTGTGTGTGTGTGTGTGTGTGTGTGTGTTGCTGGGGATTGAGCATACAGCCTGGTACATGTTAGGTAAATGCTCTCTATGAACTGCATCCCCGGCCTATTTAACTCCTTTTTGTTTATAACATTATTATCTATCAGCTATCCCTAGACCAACGTGGACCACACTTCCTCCAGGATTTCCCCAGCACCCTGGGCTACTATGAACTCCACTCATTTGCCTTGCTCCTAGGCTGTTCTAGCTCCTACAACAACATCATCAGCGCTATCTTTCTCCTGGAGGTAAGAATAGAGAATTCCAGGTAGAAATCTGTGCCTAGGCCTAACTTGGAACCCAGAGTACCCATCTTGGCTACACGTTCATAGCACACGAGTGCCCACCAAAATGGATGCAGAGGAAAGCTCACAGCAGTTTCATTTTAAAGAACCCAAAATTGGAATCTATCCAAATTTCTCTCCACAGGAGGAAAGATGAAATAAAATAAGCAGTGGTTCATTCATGTCGTAGAATTGCACACAGCATTAAAAGATGACTGACACATCCAACAATGCAGACATGTTTCATTATAACAATGTTTAAAAAGTGAAGTCAGAAACAAACAGTACAGGTCACATGACTTCTTTAAGCCAAGTTCATGAACAGAGAAGAAGAATGGTGGTGATAGATGCCAAAACAAAAGTTATTTGGGGGAAAGGCTGACAGGAAAGGGGTACAAGGGAACCTGCTGGGTGATGGACTCTGCTATTTCTTAAAGGATGTATAGTTATCTGTGCTGTGCATGTGAAAATCTGCTGAAACACATGACTGGTGCACTTCGTATTCTCAGCCTCTTCTACTTTTAAATACTCTTTCTATTCAGGCAGATTCCAATCACCGTTCACAGCCTGAGTTTGCTCTTTCCCAGCCTCCTTCTTGCTTCCTGTTCTGGAATTCTCCAAAGGCTTAGGCTGGCTCCTGGAGCTTTCTTGGCAGCAGAAAAAGAGAAGTCTATTATGCACATAAAGGCATGTCCGTAGAAGTGTCTCACAGCCTTGTCCTGAGCTGGCTCTGAGCACAGACTGGAGTCCTCGCTCCTTTTGATGATATCCCTTCCTGTGGCCCTGCTTTTGCTTGGAAGGCAGATCTGTCTGCAGTCCTTACTTAGGCAACCTTAAGAATCCTCTTCTCCTTTCTCAGGGGGCTTCCAAAGGCACACAGGAAGCATGCCTTCTGACACCTCCCACAGACTCCATTGTCTCTCCACTGTGTTCTGATATGGGGTGGAGGGAGAACATAGGAAGGGCATGTCCAAGTGACATTGCATGGCATTAAGACACAGGTCAAGACTTCATTCATCACCATACTGAAGAATAATAGAGGTTAGGGATGTAGCTTGGTTGGTAGGGCAGGTGGTTCACATATATGAAGCCCTGAGTTTAGTCCCCAGCACCTACAAACTGGGCATGATGGCATACCCAAGGCACTGGGAAGGTGAAGGTTAGAGATCAGAAGTTCAAAGTCATTGTAACTTCGTAGTCAGCTCAAGGCCACTCTGAACTACATGAGACCTGTTTGGTTCGGTTCAGTTCGGTTCGGTTTGGTTTGGTTTGAATAGTTGGAACTGGCACTGCCCTCTCCTTGTCTTCCTGGGCATTGTTCTAAGTTTTCACTTCATACACAGGAAGCACAGAACATCTATCAGTTACTACACTGTCCCTGGGGATCTAGGCACTGTCACCCCCCAGGTGACATTGATTGGATTGTCATTTGAATACTGCCTTTCTTGCTTCCAAAGTTCTGCTCAAGATAGTGTGCAGTCTGCTTCCTCTGTTTTACTGGAAATGAAGGACCTGTACCACTTCATCTTGACATGTCCTACAGGGCCAGCTCTATACCTAGAGCACAGCATGCTCTCTCAATAAGGTTTCTGATGAATGCAAGAACGAGTGACACAGACATCATAGGTACAATAGGTCGCAATGATGTACTTTGTCTTTACTAACAGCCCTAAAATATAAGCATGACCAAGTGAAACCTAAGATGGTGAATTGAGACAGAGCTCCCCTTGCCTTGGTTTATTCCCCACCTTTTTTTCTACCGGACTGCTTACCCAGAATGCAAACTTTCTACTGCAAGCCATGAGAATAGCAAACAGAAGGGGTGTTGAAATAAAAAGAGAATGTTTCTCATATAAGCTCCTGGTGAAAAGACAGAATATGCCAGGAGAACATTCAGGAATGGAATAGAGGTTCCACACACTGGATATTGGTGGATCGCCATTCTCTAACATGGAGCAGTGTCCCTACCACAGCAGTTAAAAGATATCCCCAGATGGATGGCCTGGTGCATTCTCTAGAGAACTCCCTGCTGGTCCCCATGGCTCTGAAGTCCCATCTGCCTGCTCTTTCCTATACAATAAGTCCTAGAACCCCTTCCTCCTCAAGCCAGTGGGGAAAACTTTCTTTACTGACAAGAGCACCACTAAAGCTGCTGCCTCCTGACAACATAATAACCCTTAGACTTACAGGACAGATAGCTCTGAAGGATGGGCAAGTCATTCAAAGGTGACCCCAAGCACCAACGTCCTCCTGATATGTGGGTAACTGGAGGTCAAGAACAAAGATGCCTTCTATATATACCATAACAGATTCAATTCAAACTTGGCTAGATGTTGGAGAGTGAACAATATTTCCAGGGATCCCAAAAGTTGAGTTAAATTAGATATTCTGTAAGTGCAAACAATTTTTTTTTCCTGAAACATCCCTTCCATCCCACTGCTGCTCAAACATCCTTAAGGTCCCTGTCTTGGGCTCCTTGGCTCAGAGTGAGTTTCTAAGAAACTCAAGCCATAGAATCTAGTTTGGCATTAGTCTAATACAACAATTATGCCTCCACTAAGACAAAGGTGCACAGGAGCATATAGAATAGAGAGAATGCTACCTGCTGTCCCCCTCCCTGCTCTGCACACTGGGGCCAGGAGAGGGACTGGCCAGTGTGTTCTTCATAGTCTAAAATATTGTGGCCTTCTCTTTAACAGGAAAAGGTTATTTACCTCTTTCTGCTGGCTTGAGAATCTTGTCAAATTTCTCTGAGGATAGGAGATGGTGGAAGCTGAGGGCCAACTATCAAGGGGCTGCAAGACACACGTGATGCACTGTTGAGAAATAAGTAAATCTCTCATCTTCCTGTGAAGCCACAGCCAAGAAAAAGTAGAGACAAGGAGGGACAAGAATGTTCCAATAGATTATTTTGACTCAAAGATCCTCAACATTTTTAATATGTCAGGCTGAAAGTCCAGATACATAGTTCTATTCATATGTCCACCACTCACTCAAGTGACAAGGTTAACAGAGGGAGATTGAAATGGTGTGGTGTCATGAAAGGGACATTGTCCTGACAAATCTTATCCTCATGGCTCTTATGTGTTTCTTATAAATGAATTTTTGATAGGCCAAAAGCATTGAACAGGATCCTAATGTTGCCGCAATCAGTGGATATCTAGGTATGCTCAGTATGACCCAATTCCATCACAAAGATGGCCACAGCAAAGCGAGCCCAGGGAGATAGAATGTGAGCAGATCTTTCTAGGAGAAGTGTAATGAACCAGGAGAAGTGCAATGAACCAGAGAAGGCTGTCTCCATCTTGTCACTGTCACTGTTCTGTGCCAGGTCATTCTGTCACTGGCTACCTTGTAGACCATAGATACTAGCAGCAACCAGTCCCTTTCCATTGAAGTATTAATCTCCATCTGAGTCGGACCAATCAGCAGTGCCTCAAGATATGAAATCTCAACAAAAGCCTGGGATAAGGTGAGGGCCTTAGGAAGACATTCATGCTTGTCCTCTGATGAATTTCTACCTCAGCTCAGCCTGCTTTACTTTTCCTCAGAAGCATGCCAGGCATTTATAATTGGGAAAAACATAAAGTACTGCTTTAACTGTGGAACCCTTCAGATTGGGGATTTTGGGACCAGGGACGTCCAGCTGTTTATGTCCTTACAAACATCCTGGGATCTAAAACACCAGGGACCCAAACCCTGGCTCATCCCTGGCTTTCACCATGTCATATCGTCAAATAGAGTAACTCTGTGTTGGTCATTGTTGCTATTCCAGTTCCTGGAACATGTTTGGTGCTTAGAAAAATGTACTGTGCTCATGGGAGTGGCTCAGGCACACATTTCTGGATCTAACAGCAGTGTTCATTTCTTGAATATTTTAGAGAGGTAAATAAATTTTACCACTGATGATGGCTACAAAATATCAGAAAAGAATCAACATAACACCACTAGACTCCACCTTTCTGTGCCTAGGAGAAGCACATAGTGCCCAATTCATGGATATCGCTGGTGGGTGTGCAGTGAAGCCATCTTTATCACAATCAGCATTCTCTTCAGTGAAAATGAATGGGATGAAATGCAATAAGGCAGAGTTACCACATATACTAAGAGCAAGTGTTGTTTCATGAAGCTTTTATGTCTATATAAGATGTGTGTGCATATGCGTGCATGTACGTGTGTACATAACTATTAGTTTCAGTGGCATAAAAATTAACTTTAACAAGCACAACCTAATTGCTTCTCAAAGGATAACTAATGCAGTAATCCCCAAGGGTGCTTTCAGGATAACATTTATAAGATATGTTGGGTTTCTCCCATAGAACACAATCCAAGCTCGAGAAAAAGAGTCATGGCATCATCTTCACAAGAGTGCTGAGTGAGTCTCTATGGAAATTGAGAAGAGTTCAAATGCATCTTAAATCATCACAGTTCTTGATTTTTTTTTTCCAAACTAGCATGGCCCATTAGCAAGGGAATGAAATTGATTTCCTTGGAAACCCCACCCTGCCAATGAGCCATTTTCATATCTCTTAGCAGCTTGAATCTTTATGAAGCATCTGAATGGCCATGTGTTATCCAGGCATAAAATTTAATGCCATATTGCTTTATCATGGGATGTGGACAGTGTGTGGAGTCCACTGCTGGAGCCAGGTGGCCTGGGTTAAGGGATGTCTCTCTCAGTTTTCTCTTCTACAAGCTGATGTGACAGTGCTAGTCACATGGGAATTTCTGAGGACTGAGATAATGCATTAGGAGCACACAATAACTCAGGTCTCCATATGAAAGACATTACATACTGCACTTAAAGTTCCTTTTAAGATTTTGGTTTATATTTAATTATGTGTTTTTATGTGCATCTCTGTGTGGTGGGGATATGTGAATATGAGTGCAGGTGCCTAGAGATGCCTGGAGAGGAGTTGTTTGCTGCCTGACATGGGTGTTAGGAACAGAATTCTGGTCCTTTGTAAGAGCAGTGTGCTGTCTCAACCACTGAGCCTCTCACCTATCCCTGAACTCAAATTCCATGACATTGTGACTGTCCATCTTCCTTTCCACTGCCTCTGAAGACAACATCAGGGTGAAATTGTAGTGGAGGGAGAACCGTTCCTCTTCAGAAGGATGCTGTCCTTCACCTTCCTAAAATAAAATAGGCAACTGGGCACAGACACCCCATGATGCTCTAGCTGACAAATGAAGGAAAACAACTTCTACCACTTTTCAACAGTTTAATGGACCCAGAGTTGGAAACTCTGTTTATGAATAGTATAGCTCAACGGCCAAGTGTCAGAGAAGCATCTTTTCCCTGTCACTAGATTCATGGTTCATACACATGACATTCCTCTATTTAAACTGTTGCAACAAATGGAAGTTGTCATTCATGTCTACAAGGATTGGCTGACAAAACAGTACAGAAACTGATGGCATTTTTTTGCTCATTCACACATTTTTGTGTGAGAGAGTGTTTTTATTTGTGTGTGAGTCCTTATGTAGGTAGCTACATAGTCTATACAATCCCTTCAGCTTGTCTATTGTTTTCTCTTTTCAGAAGAGAATATGTATGTGTGCATATGTGTGTGTGTGGTGTATGTGTGCAGATTGATATGTATAAGCATGTACATATATGTATGTGTGTATATGTGTGCATGTGTGTATGTGTGTGCATGTGTATATATATGTATGTGTATGCATATACATATGGCTTTAATTTTAAAAATAGTAAGAGTTAAATAAGTAACTGATTTAATAATTTAGTTCTCTATATAATTTAAACCACTAAAATAAAATCTCTCTTGATTTCTTAATTAAAAACTCCTTCATAGAGGGAATTCTGGTGAAGGTTTTTAAATCCTGGCTCTGCTTTATTCAGTAAGACAGTTTTTACTATAGTCACACATAGGCACATGTAGACATCAAATACACACTAACAAATTCATCCACCTTGATGGATTCTGCCATTTCTAGAGCTATATGGCAGAGCATCTTCAAATCTCCATTAACAACACACAAGAGACTGGTTTTCCAGGGCCTTTTGTATTTTCCAGAGGTATATCAGATATACTTGAAGACTAAGTAGCAGATAGAAGACTAAGTAGCTCTGTAGACTAAGTAGCAGATAGATGGACATCTAATCATGTTTCCTGTGTATGTAACAACGCTTTTGAGTATTTTAATCTGTGTAATTCAGCTACAGAAGCTAATGCTGACCTCAATAAACTATAGATATTCAAATGACAATGAGTTAAGAGAGGTGGAAATTTGCACCTTGCTTCTTCATCTCTCACTCTAGTCTTCATAAAAACTGTTCAAGTGGGCGACACTCACAGACACATTGGCAGACTCTACCTCTTATGCTTGCCACAGTTCAGAAGTAAAGGAAGAAATTGAATGGGATGAAATGGTAAAGGGGGTACTATTTACCGAACATCCAGGTAAGTGCAAATTTGTGGGTCAATGCTCTAGCATATTTGTGACTTCTCAGACTGTTTACAAGTCTTTACCAAGATTGTATACAGCTTATGTTAGTCTCAGTTAAACAATTTTTCTCAGGCTTTAATATTCATAGTATTGCCTGGAGATTCTAGTTTAAATGGAGGCTTCCATTCTTTGGTCTAGCAGGCATTTCCAACCTTTGGATATTTCCACACAACCTTGTCACCTACAAAGCCCACACTTGGGAATCACGCAGTCAAGTTATAAAATGCAAAACCACAAGAAAAAAGTCTCAGTGTCTTAAGTAAGTTTACAATTTTATGGCTTGCCTCAGTCATAGCGATCCTCAGCCACAGATGACTGGAGTTCGGATATGATATTGGGTGAAGACCAGATAGCTTGCATTTCTAAGACTGTCCCAGGTGAGGTCCTCATGCTTCTGAAAACCCTGAATCCCATAGATAAGGAAGAAAAAAATGTGGGGAGATGACTGAGCAAGAACAAATCCCTCCTCCTAACTTTCCACTGGCCAGCTGCAGTCACATGACCCCACCGAGCTGCAAAGGCATGGCTCAGAACAGCTGAGTGGTCAAGAGGAGAACCATTCATAAAGAGCCACACTCCTCCTCTTCTCTTTCTTCTAGTTCCCTGCCCACTCACATGGGACTAGGAAGATTGAGTCAGGAGAGGAATAGATGAGAGGAGAGAGAGAGAGAGAGAGAGAGAGAGAGAGAGAGAGAGAGAGAGAGAGAGAGAGAGACCATAAAAGAGGGAGCCATTATAGATTTGAAGAGAAAACTGAATCTAGAGAAATGTCCAGAGACCTATAAGACTGACCCCCAACTAACAATTTGAGCAACAGTAGAAAGGCTACCATAAATGCCCTTCCCTGATAATGAGATGGACGACTAACTTATCCACCATCATAGAACCCTCATCTAGTAGCTGATGGAAACAGAAGCAGACACCCACAGCTAAACACTGAGCCGAACTGGATTCCAGATGCAGAGAGGGAGGACAAGACCAGGCTGCAGAAACACATAGAGACAGATGACCTGAACAAGGAGGAGCTAATGGGCCTGACTCAGACCCCCTGAACATGGGTCTTAGAAGGCCTGGGCAGTTTAAGGGACCTCGGACAGTGGAACCAGGATGTATCCCTGGTACACAAACGGATTTTGGGAGCACATCCCCCATGGAGGGATACTCCCTTAACCTAGAGGCAGGAGAGAAGGTCTAGTCCCTACTCCAAATGACTTGACAGATTTAGATGACCCCTCCTTGGAGGCATCACCCTCCCTGAGGATTGGGGGGGGGATGAGAGGGGAGGGTGGTCTGGGGGGATGGGAGGGTGAGAGGGAGGGAGAGGGAACTGGGATAAAAATAAAATAAAAAAAAGAGCCACCACAGTAAGTGGTGGTTTAAATGTAATTGACTCCCAAATCTCATCAGGAGTGGTACTATTAGGAGGTGTTGCTTTGTTTTGGCCTTGCTGGAGGAAGTGTGTCACTGTGGGGAAAGGCTGTGAGGTTTTCTAGGCTCAGGACATTACCTAGTGTCTCGGTTGACGTCCTTTTGCTTGCAACAAGTAGGACTCTCATCTGCTCCTCCAGCATGCCACCTGCCTGCATGCCACCATGCTCCCCATGATGAAAATGGACTAAACCTCTGAAACTGTAAGCCATCTCCCTCAATTAAATGTTTCCTTATAAGAGTTGCCATGGTCATGGTGTCTCTTCACTGCAAGAGAAACCCAAACTAAGATAGAAGTTGATATCAGGAACTGGGGTATTGCTGTGATAGGCCTGACCATGGATTTATTTGGAGTAATAAGGAGTTTGGAAAGCAATGTAATGCTTTACGTGATGCTGAATGGGCCATACTAGTAGGAGCATGGAAAACAGTGGTACTGAGGGTGATGTGATGAGCTGTGGGGGTCAAGGGATTTCAGAGAAGATGAGCGTTCTATGTTGCCTAGAGACCATTTTTATGATATTTTGGTGAAGGAAGTGGCTGATTTTTGCCCTTGTCTGAAGAGTCTGCCCGAGGCTAAAGTGATGAGCTTTTGGATTAATTTTGTTGGCAGAGGAAATCTCAAAACCGTCTACTATAGACTCTGTTTTGTTGTTACTAATATGAACTCCAATAAAGATATATAATGAAAAGGAGCAAAATGTGCAAGAAAAAACTATTTGAGGAGAAAAAGAGCTCCAGAAAGTAGAATGGAGCTAAGTTTTTTGTTCAAGGAGATAAACAGATTAAGAGATGGAATAAAGGGATTGGATTATTGACCTCGGAGCAGGGTCCTACACAGCTAAATTTCCAACTCGTGAAAAGGAATCAAAAGTTTAGATCCAGGTGTGGTGGTGCACTCCTTTAATGCCAGCACTGAGAAGGCAGAGGCTGGTGGATCTCTGAGTTCAAGGCTAGCCTGGTCTATAGATAGTTTCAGGATAGTGAATCTTAGGCAGTGAAGTATAGAAATTGGGCAAAGATGTAATTGAACAAGAAGGTCATGTTCCAGCCCGAGTAAGCAGCCGAGCCTGGCAGCTTCATCCACATGGTTCTGGTTTTAGAGTTAAGGGCAGAAGAAACAGGTTACAGAGTTCACCTCCACGACTAAAGAAAGCCATTGAGGACAGGCATATGGCAGGGGTGTCCCTGGATGGAGATTTAGAAAGGCCACTGTATGAAGCTGAAAAGTTGAAGCCTGGATTGCCTTGGAACCCCCAAGATGTTAGAGATGCCAGAGGCATGGGATACCTGCTGAACATAACAACAGGGAATGGAACCAGCCCAAGAGAAAGAAGTGTGTCGCAGCCAACAAAGCTGAACAGAATTGGAGATCTGAAGAGCGCCTTGACATCACACATGGAGATGCAGAGTTGGGAGTTTTCCCAGCTGGTTTTCAGTTTTGCTTTGGTCCATATTTCCTCACTATGCTTCTTTCCCTGAGTTTTGTTATGGTAATGTATATATTCTATGCCATTATATGTTGGGAATAAGTAATATGCTTTCTGATTTTGAATTTTACAAGTGATTACAGTTAAAAGATTGAATGAATCTGAGAAGAAACAGCGTAACTTTGGACTTTTAAACATTATTGAGACTTTTGAAGTTGGACTAAATGTATTTTGCACCGTGATATTGTTACGAGTTCATGAGGCCAGGGAACGGAATGTGGTAGTCTGAATGCAATGGTCTCCATAATCTCACAGGGAACGGCACTGATAGAAGGTGTGGGTTTTTTGTTGTTGTTGTTGTTTTGTTTTTTTGGTATTAGGTATAGCCTTGTTGGAGGACGTGTATAACTGTGAGGGTGGGCTTTTTAAGTTTTCTATGCTCAGGATACTGCCCAGGGTTTCAGTTGACTTCCTGTTGCCTGCAAGATGTAGGACTCTCAGCTCCTTCTCCAGCACCATGTCTGCCTGCATGCTGCCACGGTCCCTGCTATGATGATAATGGACCAAACCTCTGAAACTGTAAGCCACCTCAATTAATCATTTTCTTTACAAGAGTTGCCATGGTCGTGGCAAACTAATGGAAACACAAACTAAGGCAAAATGATAAACTAAGGAGGGTCTGTCTAGACATCTAAATCTTCTGCTTGTGAGATGGGATCCCAGGTATTCAGGAGGAAAGGTGGGATCCCCTGCCATCGCTGAGTCAATGCTGATGGGAAAGTTCTAATCCCACAGTGGGAAGCAGTGTAACACCTTGAAAGCAGCACAGAGAAACACACAGCAAACAGGAACTTCTGAAGCAAATCATAAGCCAGAGTCTGAGCTTTCCTACCTTAGAGATTAGATGTGTAAATTTCTTCTTGGAACACATCGATATTGTAACCCACCGGCCTATTAACACCCAGGGCACAAATCAAATTGTTCACTGTCTGGCTACAAAACCAAAACAGTGTTCTTGATCTTTATGTAATAAGTCTTCTTAGAAGAATCCATTGGGAAAGATGAATGTGCGCTCCAAACTGAAGGGAGAGGGGGGAAAGGTGTATAAAGAATTGCTTTGTGACTACACTCTGCCTTAGCCAAAGAATAAAAGATGAGGGCCAACGCAGAGGAATTTATTTCCCCCTCTGTGCCTGGGTGTATTGATTCACAACTGGTGATGATGGCAGCACTGGAGGAGGTGGGGCCCTTGCTTCTCACCTCCGGTTAAATGACAGGAATAAAGAAAGTGACCCGGGGAGGCTGAGATGCCATCACAGATGAGAAAGCTGTCTGGACACCTGCTTTGGAGGACTCTGCTGTGACTCCTCACAGGACACAGGGCTTCAGAGGACGCATGCTGGCGGAGTCATGTGCCCCTCTTTCAGACCCAGCACTGCCCAGTAGACAGGCGCAGATATGAGCCACACAAGAGCGGCCAGCATCATGCTACACACAGATCAATGTCAGTTAGTAATGCATTTTCTTGAACTCAGTGCATCCACCAAAGTATCATTTCAGCACATGTACTCCATGTAACATTATTAATGAGCCATTTGGCATATTTTATTTGTTATGTGAAATCACAATCCTGTGGGCATTTTACATTTATGGCAAATCCTAGTAAGATTCTACCCCACTCCACAACCGAAGTAGCCTGTGAATAAGGCTACACAGAATTCCATGTCATGCTCCGGGGCAAAGGGCGCTCAATTTCCCTGCTGGCATGACTCTATTCCTACCCCAAGCCTCTATGCCTACCCAGAGGGCCTGCAAGTGGTCCCTTGTGAATAAATGGGACTTGGTGGTGCATGACTGTTATCCCAGCACTCAGGAGTTACATCAGAAGTTCAATGTCACTCTCAGCTATGTAGTGAGTCCAAAGCCAGCCCTGCCTACATATGAGCCTATCTATAAATAAGGAAATAAATGTAAGCTTTTTTTTTTAAAGGAATCATCCTACACACCAATAAAGCTAACAATTGTGTGGTCTGGCAACCCCTCTGATGGGATTCAAATACTGTCACAGGCAGCGTTGGCTTCATTCCTTCCCTGTACATTATAGATGGATAATCGAGAGCACATCCTACGGGTTGCCTGTTATTGTATCTTAATAAGAAGAGAGTGAACGCCCAGCAGTTTATGCTGTGATCTCCATATTATAAAGTGATTCAATATGCATTTAATGGTTGCTGCAGAGAAACTGCCCTTTACCTTCTAGAGGCCTCTAAAGTCCTCTACTCAGGTTAACACAGGCACAGTGAAGCCTCCAAGGCAGGTTGCTCCGATGAAGCCAGAACCATCCATCAACACCCTGCTGTTCCCGCTGCTCGTTAGCCCAGCTATCAGCCTCAGCTATTTAACATTAGCTTTGATAGTTTGTACATTCTGACCCATTTCTCCTGGTAATGTTTTAGTTTACCCACAGTATACAAAAGGCTTTTCTTTCATATTGGCTGTTAATTAGATTTCTGGGATAAAGAAGCTATTTTAGCACCAAATGGCCTGGAGTTTTGATACTAAAAGTCATGGATGAGGTAAAGAAGGGTAAAGCAGGGTGATTGTGTGGTGTTTTCTGGGGTAAAGTGAGATTTCCTCAGGGTGCTGTCACACAGAAACTCACACTTGGTGAACATTCAGGATTCAATTGCAACGGAGGACTGTCTACAGCACCAACAATGCTGGAGTTCATGCCCTCTGTAGTATTCACCCCCTAAATGTGGGAAACTGACCTCTTCCTAACCAACAGAACACGGCAAAGTTGAGGGCATGTACCCCAAGTTTGGAGAATGTCTCCCTTATGGGCTTAGATGAAGCACGGTGGCTTTATGGGAAGGTATGTCCATCTGGCTGGGGCCAACTGAGAGTCTCTGGCTCATAGCCGATGCCAACAACTACATATATGAGCTGGGCCCTACATCCAGGGTTCAAAGGAGATAAAAACCGTGAGACCAGCCTTACAGAGACAGGAAACAGAGAACTCTCAGGGCCACAACCAGACTTGAGATCCACAGGCACAGTTAGATAGCAGCCAGTACAGTTTTTGTGGTGATTTGTTATGTAGCAACCACTCATGAATGCAGTCAACAAACATGGTTTTGCTTGAAGTGTATGACTGTATATGTATCCACTTATAATCATATAACCATTTGCATATGCAAAGAAAAATTTAGGTAAATAAGAAACCCATAACTGGTTAACACTATTCATTTATTTTGTTATTTTGAGACAAGGTCTCATTACATAGTTCAGGCTTGCCCGTATTTATGATCCTTCTATATCAGATACTTGAATGCTGTAACTGTAGGCATGTACCACCACATCTGATGCTCTAACTCTTAAGAGAAAGCGATAAAGATTCAAGAGGGAAATGAAGATACAACTTTGCATTTTGTACTATTTTAGTATGGTTGTCCTATTTGAGATTCTTTTCTATAAATTGTAACTATGGATTAAGTCTGTAATAGATTTGAAGCCATTTTGGTCCACAGCCCATAATAATCCAAGAAAACGTTTATTTTTTCAGAGATATAATCTTGTCTTTCTAATGAGGGTACGGTTGCCAGTAGATCCTGAATTTACTTGCTTTGCAAGAAAGGGACCATGCTGAGGCTGGCCTTCTTTATTGTTTAGGTAGGATTGCAGATGGGTGGGGCAAAGGTGCTTCATCAGTGGACCCTACCTGAGCTGCTGGTGGCAGAGGGACAGGAGGTTGTGACTCATTCCTGCCATTTTTCAGATGGTTCTCTAAACTCCCATTGACTCTGACATTTCTTTCTCAGAGAAGACAGCTAAAAATCAAAGGCTCCCCAATTCAAGTCTTAATCAGAGGAGGCCACCCCCCAACTCCACATCTGGCACCTGCCCCAGTTGGCTAAAAGCAGAATGACAGCACAACATTGAGCACTCCAAGAGAGGGCCTATTTACTGTTAAGACCACGGGACTTAACAAATAAACAGGCCTTCTCCCCATTAAAAATGTCTGGCATTTGAAAATGACATACTCGTCTGAAATACAGAATTGGGTGGAATCGGAATAGGTTCATTTCTTGAACCTAAAACAGTGCTTAACATTCAAAATGATATTTAGGAAAAACACACAGAAAATGACGAAATGAACAAATGAGTATATGGAAATTAAATTAGTCTGACTGTAAGTCCTCAAAAGTGGCTTTGCAAAATTAAGTAGAGAAAACAGTTACAGTAAATAGAGTAAGCTTGATTGGGATGAAAATGGAATGTCCCAAGTCTAAGGCAGCTCCAGCTGTTGAACTCTGTTGTTTACAGGAAAGAACTTTGGTTTTTCTTTACAGCACTTTCAGATCGTGAGCTGGACCCTCTCCTCCCAATTGTTCTTTGCCCTCAAACAGCAATGTCTAATGTTTCTTCGATGGAGTTTCTCAAATCTTCCTTCCTCTCAGGCTATTTCGGAAGCTACATGTAGACAAGACAGGGTAGCACACTCAGCTGCTGGTATCACAGAATGCAAGCTTCCCCACTCGAAGATCTCCTGAATTTAGAAACCCCAGAGATGTGAAATGGCATAATTCCCCCTTCTTCCTGTTACAGAAATGTGCTAGGCTGCACTCAGAATTAACTGTGGAAAAATGCACAGAGAGAGGAGGGGTCACAGGAGAGCAACACAACTCAGAAGCCCCTTGGGCTCCTCCCCTCCATGTTTGGCAAAGTAAGTTACATAACAAAAGCAGAGAAGGGAAGTTACAGAAAAGAAGGAGTCATCTGGCCATCAGTATGAAATAAGGAGGTGTGGCAGAACAGCCATAAAAGGGCACACAAGGGATGGCTTGTATCTATAGGGGTCTGCAGAGTAAACATCCAAGAGCAGATTACTAAGTCACTCTTAGATCATTTCAAATATGCTGTGAGCTGTTTTAGTAAACTCAGCAATATTGGTGTTGAGTAGAGGTTTTCGTGTGTGTGTATGTGTGTGTGTGTGTGCATGCACACCCACACATGTGCTTCTATGCTCATGAGCATCTTCATGAATGTGCAGGTGTACCCCCATTTCCATGCTGAGAAGAACCTGAGTCTTCCTCTATTGCTCTCCACCCTATTGCCTTGAGACCACATCTGAACTGGAAACTCGGTTTTGGCTATGCAGCCAGTGAGCACTTGAGCTCCACCTGTCTTTGTCTCCTATTGCTAGGGCAATAGGCATGCCCAGATTTTTATGTGGGTTCTGGGAATTCAAACTCAGAACGTGATGTTTGCAGAGCAAGCACTTTTATCCCTTGAGCCATTCCTGCAGTCCCACATGACAAATGTTTAGTGATGCATTATTGTACTACCCATAGGAAGAATTGCTTGAAAGGGTTTTAATTTGAATGCTGACAGCATGTCAACAGAGAGCAGACCCATTTTAGATTAGAGAATTCGGGAAAACCAGACACAATGAAAAATCATTCTGAGCAAAAGAACTGCCAGGAAGAGGCAATGCTGGCATTTGGCTGCCTGGTCTCCTCAACATACGGCATATCCTGACATATTTGCTCTTTTCCATAGTATTTTCCAAAATCAAGAGCTGCCATTTGTAAACACACTACTTGGGTGGAAAGATGCCCAAGCATAAAGCAAGCTGTAAAAATCCATGCAGTACATTTTTGCCAGAATAAACCACCAGAACACAACACATAAAAGCAGGGCCCCTAAAGGAAACCCCTCAAGAACAAAGTGAAGGTCACACAAAGCATTGGTACCACAAATCACTGATCTTCAAGGGGAAGCATCAGCCCTTCTTCTCCATAAGCAGGTCCACCTGCTGGGCATCCATACTCCTCATGGGCTCCCATCTCAAGACTGGGTAAAACATGCTTCTTGGACATCCCCTAACCACTGGATATACACACTAAACAGTATGCACAATACATAATATACACTCTAAATACTAAACAGGCTTTGCTGTGTCTGAGCCCAACTCCAGACTCTTTCTAGAGCAGCTCAAAGCAAGAACTCTGGCTTTTTTGTCTTTCTCTCCTGGCATTGCTGGATCTTTGTTGGAACTCAAGAACTATCAACTGGCTGACATACATGCCTCTTAGGCTGAAAGCCCCTTAGGAGTAGAGATGGGTAGAGATGGACCTATGTCCGAGAGCTCCTACCTTCTAAGACATGGTACTTGAGAAAGAGCTAAGAGTTCTACAGGCAGCAGAAGCAACTGTGCCCCACACTGGGCATAGTTTGAGCATAAGAGATCTCAAAGCCTGCCCCCACAATGACACACACTCCCTCTGGGCCAAGCATGAGTCTATCCAAAGCACCATAACACCCAAACCCAATGTCATATCTCTCTCTCTCTCTCTCTCTCTCTTTCTCTCTCTCTCTCTCTCTCCCTCTCCCTCTCACTCACACAACCACACAAGAAAGAATAAAATTATGATTATAAATTTAAGTCAGTTATTTTCCAGTAGTTATTAAAATTCTATTAGTTAAATTATTGACAGCTATCTATCCAAAGATTAAAAACAGAAGGAAGAAAGGTAGGAAGGAATGAGGAAAGGAAGGAAAAGAAGGAAGAAAGGAAGGAAGAAAAGGAGGGTTAGTGGGAAGGGGGAAGGGGAGGTAAGTAGAAAGGGTTAACTCATGAAAGTTACTCCTGTGGCTAGAGAATACTAATTTGGGGTTCCAGATCAGCATTTGGCCACTCCATCGAGTATAATTGTGAGGTCTTTGTTCAGGCTCTTTGAGGTTTAGTGTTCTCACTAGAAGATGGGAAACAATTCCTGTGTCAAAGGGTTGTGTTGAAGACTGGATGACAATGGCTCCTATAACATACCAGCTGCAGAGATCTCCCGTTACAAATTCCAAGGCCCTTTCTTTTCCCTCTTAGGTCCCATCTTCTCTTTACACTCTACCCTCATGGCTGAAGTGACCATCCCCTGAGCCATGGATGAAAAATGACTTGACACAGAAGCAAAACCAACTCACAAATCAAAGATTGTGCTTTCTTTTCTCTTTACCACTGCATAGCAATACAGTTCAGAAACCCTATGCCTGGAAGGCAGGAAGTACTTCCCCTCTCCTGGGATCTGCCCTTTATTCATGTAAGAAAATCTCCTTGCATGAAAGAAAACAAAATCCTACAAAGTAAAAGGAAGTCTGCAGTGGGGTTGGGGGGGGGGTGGGTATTGTGGGCCTTGGTAATGTGGGCTTTCAGCTATCAACTTCCTGGCCAGAAAAGGTCACTTCCCCCATTAAAACCTTCTTTAGTGACTAAGCAAATCCCTCTTTGCATATTTCACTCCCACCACTTGCTCTGCCCAGAGATTAATAGTCCAAGTCTCAAATGATACTTAAATTGGCACAGTATGAGTTTTCAAAGCTTCCACACCTTCATTAAAAAAAAAAATGACAAAACCCCAAAACAGTGCTTCTGGTCTGAGTTCATTCCCCCTCCAACCTTGCAGTCTCCTAGGTCTTATTATTGATGCAATTATTTTCAGTGACTCATACCTAATCATTGTTTGTCTCACTCACTGGGAACCCAGCACCTGGCTTGAAGTGACTGTAACTTGTAAGAGGTTCACGTTCTCCAACATGTTCAATCTCACTTGTGTTGACCTGGCTATAGGCACCCTTTTACCCTCCCATGAAACTGTATTGTAGACATTCCCTCACATAATGGTGAGGTCACTAGACCCCCACTTGAGCATCCAGCCGTTCCTCCTAACCTGTTGTATGCAATCCTATCTTAATTGCACTTGACCTTGGGCTCTAAGGAGTAGCTAGAGAATATAGGCCTGAGAAGAGTCACATCCTTCTATGAAGCCATCAAGGAGTCATAATTCATGCTGGGTACAGATCTTTGCATGGCCACTTTAGGGTCACTCATACTCCTGCCCATGATCTGCCACCGATGCTTTCTGTAGGTAACCCATTTGTCCTTTGGTGGAATCAAACTTTAGTTTGTCATTAGGACCTTAGGAGGAAGGGGGGGGGATGTTGTCTACACCTCCCCCAGGAGGAGAAATTCTCACAACAGCTATAGAAGGTTTAATTTTCCACAATGCTCTCTGATGTGCATGAAGTAATCTTTATAAAAGTTTGGAGGGTGTGACAGACAAGGCATAGTCTTAACCATCGGCCACGAGCACCTGACAGTTACCCACCACTCTGTCCCCGCAGCATGGGACACCTCGGTTCCGAAGCCTGTTATTGTCATCTCTTCTTTCTAGTCTCCAGAAATTACAGATTTACTCCTGTTTTGTTTCACTTAATAGCCTGGCATTATAATGGTTCTGAAACATCTTGCAGGGAAAACCCAGCAAGGATTGGAGGTGGGGCAGAGTCCAGTAGACACACTGCCCCCAGAAGCCTGGCAAAAATAGTTTTGTAAATAAAGAGCTGAAGTGAATCCACGGCCTTCTCTTGAATGAGCAAAAGAACAATGGGTTCCTTGTCTCGTTCCCCTGCTCTAATTAGGCATTTTGTGTTACTTAATGTAAATTAGCAATGTCAAGTGCATACATGTGCAAATTATGAACTGTTATCACCAGCACCGTTTTGATTCTTAAAATTTTTGTAAAGAATTCACATCACTCAAATTTCATAGCAGGATTCTGCTCCTGCTATTAATCTTGCCCTTGAGTATATTGCAAAACTGCAATGGAATAGATTAGAGGAAGAACAAAGAGATGAAATGATTTGAAGTCAAAAACCCTGGCTAGAAGCTCTCTCTTCCCTTGGGTTTCCCACAGATTCTAAGAAGAAGAAAACAGAGGCACCACTATAGTATGAAAATGTAGTCTTTTTTCATCCACTTTCAGGCACTTCAGTTTGTAGAGATGACCAAGTCATTTCTGTAAAGCAAGGCAGGCCATAAGCATAATTCTACATAGAAGGCATTGTCACTTGGCTCTCCTGAGCACTGGCATCTTGCTAATGCTGTGGGGAGGGCACCCAGAACACAGGCAGGAACTTTAGTGCTGGCCACCATAGTGTCCACTGTGATGTCTGGAGGGGAAGGTCTTATACTGCTTCACTCAAGTCTGCCTCTGGGATCAGAACTGAGGAACCATTACTGTGAGAGATGCATCTCACAGCTCCCTCCATGGGTCACCGTGACGCTTGGCACACAGCTGGGCAGTAAGAAGGTCTGTGTCTGCTTCACCCCACCATTCTTTGACACATTTCTGAATCCTTGAGCTCTGTAAGTTCTGGAAAATAGGTGGCTGGATTAGGTAACTTGGACAGCAACACAAACACCGCAGCTATGTGATTCTAACCAAACAAATTTCTTTGCTCCTAGGCTTTGAGGTTGTGTGAAACAAGGGTGAATTTGGTTCTGACTGAGACCTCTCTCCCGGGCTGTTACTGCGTGTGGTGTGGCTGTGCTCTCTCTGTGTTCCCATGTGGTCTTTCCTCTATGTACACACATCCTTGGTACCTCTTTGGGGGTCTACATTTTTTTTTCTTCTAAAACATCACCAAGACTGGGTTAGAGCCTACACTCAGGCCTCATTTGATCTTCAACTTAACCACTTTTTAAAGGTCTTGCTGCCCAAACCAGTCACATTCTGGTGTTGCGGAGTCAGGGATTTTGAATGTGTACACTTCTGTCAGTAGTATCATTGAGAGAGATGCATAGACAGACCTGGGTTTTTTCCACTCGACATCACTTCTCTCCATTTCCATTACATATGATGTTAGCAACAGGGATCTCATGTGAACCAGTCTAGTCCTCACTCCCATACATTCCATGAATCTTCTAAATATTCATTAGTTTCTAATTTCATGGGGTGATTTGATTAGAGGTAGGTATAATTTTCCTTTGTATCAAAGATCACCAGCTTTGCTAAGCTAACTTCTACTCTTGATCCAAATTCAGTGTGTTTCAAATTGTTCAGGGAAGAGGATTAAGTATACCAAGCTTTTTGCTCACCTGAGCAACATTTATTATTTATTCAATACCTACTATTTTCCTAGGCATTACAGAGATCTCTGGTACATAATAATGAAAATCTTACTGCATGCCATAACTTAATCTAATAGGGGAAGACACATGTATAAAGGATAGTTGCATTATAACTAAATACAATTAAAAATAATTCTACAGAGCACTTTAAGGTGAATTTAAAATCTTGAAGTTAATAACACTGGTCAATTTTGCAGAAGTTTGTCAAGTTCCAAAATTGACAACAGATGGTCATATTAATGATATCTTTCTCCAGCCCTACCACATCACTGAGAACAGTGCCTGCTCCTCGTTTATTTTTATTGTTCATGCTTGAACACTAGGGCTCTTGTTCAGAACCACACTTCTTGGAAGAGGAAGATTTCCTTCTATCCAATACTCTGATGCTATTAGGAGTCCTAAGGGGGGGGGGGATCACAGAAAGTGTGTCTAACTCTAGAAAACTTACCACAAAACTCATACACAAAAAAACCATTTGACACACAAATGGAAAGTTCAAGGCAAATTAAGACTGTCATGATATACAAACACTGATGCCACACGGCCAAGGAGGGCTTGAAGTTCCATGCCTACACTGACCAAATGCTCTTCATACCTGGACAGCCCTGCCTCTCCCATCATCCCTCTCTTCAGGATGCTCACACCCCAAGGCCATCTATACAGCCCTCAATCTCGGCACCCTGTGGGCAAGCCTGTATTTTCAGAGTTCTTTTTCTTTTCCCACAGGAGTCCTTAATAGTAAAATAGGTTGGGAACCTTGCCATACATCCTGGTATGGTTCACTTAACACTCAAGAGTCTCAATCTCTTCATTTGTCAAATGGGATTCCTTCTTCATACTCCATGGGAATGGACAATTGCTCTATGATCAGATGAAGACAGACACACAGAGAGTGGGGTAACTCAACCGAGGCCATGCAGAGACAGGGGCAGAGCTACATGTGACCCCGGGATGATTAACATGAGACCTTGCTGCTGCTGTAGTATTAGATAGGATATGTAGAATCTCCTGGTGCTCCATGTATTTCTGCTTCCCTAGCTAGCTGTTATAGCATAGAAGAATTTTGTTTTCCATAGTTGGTAAACAAATATATTCAACCAGTTTACTATTTTCTATTATTGCTCCACTAGGTAAGAGGAGTGCATGTTTACAAAGATGATCTTAAAACACTACCTTGGCCAACCAGGTAAATCCGGTGATGAAATATTAGCTACCAAGAAATGGCAAATATAATTTGAGATAGACAGCTAATGAAGAGAGAGAGGGCTGTGATGTACAATTCCTAAAATAGCCCATAATTACTCAAATGGAAATTCTTTTTCCTCTGAGTCATCAAAAAAAAAAAAAAAAAAAAAAAAAAAAAAAAAGAAGAAGACTCTTTGTTATGGACTAAATTGCTTCCCCTCAAAAAAATTCCATTTGTAAGTCCTAACCCCTGGACCTCTCTGTGATGACATGTGGGAGCCAGGGTATTTTTCAGTGGTATATGTTAGCACAAGGTCACTTTAATCCAGCATGACTGGCATTTTCTAAAGAAGACACAATATAGTCACAGGACAATGCGGGCAGAAGATGTCACAAAGCCAGAGAGAGACGGTGAGAATTAAGGAGGACCTGGGATGGACCCTGGTAAGGAATCAACCCTACCAGGACTTGATCTCAGACTTCCAGCTTCCAGCAATGTGAGCAATCAAGGCTATGCTGTAAGAATCCCAATTGGAGCTCTCTAAACGTATCAGCCAGAGCAAAGTAATAGTTAATTTTAAAAAATGGTTTCCGTAGGGTAGCGCGCCTCAGATGAAACAAAAAGGGAGGGAGATGGCGGTCTTGTGTCTTTGTATCATTTCACCTTCTTGCCACCACAAGCCAAGGGTTAAAGTATTATTAGCCCCTGCCTACAAGTGACAGCCAAGTACATTTTCCTAAAGTAGTTCTTCAGCATATTGCCAGCCTGTTCAGAAATCTCCAGCAGCTCTGCCATTGCCTTGAGGAAAAAGTTCAAATTCCTCCCAAGTGGTCCTGGAAATATCTTGTAATTTATAAGCCAAAGGGCAAACATACTATCCAAACATCACACAGCCACTAAGTATGGTAAAGGAACCTGGCAAAGGCTTCCCAGGGTGAGGAAATGCTTGACCTACAGACACCACCAGGACCCCTGATGGTGACCAAGGGACAAGGAGTGACATTGTTGGGCTGGAGTAAGCAGTTAGGAGGGCTTTCTGTTCTTCCAGAGACACAGAGTCCAATTCCCACCAATCTATCACAATAGTCTATAACTCAAGCTCCAAGGGATCTGACACCCTTCTCTGGCAATTATGCAAAGATGCATATACATACTCAGGTACACACAGAGAGAAATAAATAAGTATATGTTAGGTCTTTTTTTGAGAATAAAAATGTGGCATTATCTGCAAAGAATTTTCCTAGTTTCAAAGGAGTATCTGAATGCATCTGAAACCCCACAGACTACCAAACTTCCAGAGGTACAGAACCTGAGCTACACAGTGTTCAAAGAGCGTTTTTCCTCATGGGATCTAGAGGATTTGATTTTTCCTGGATGAAAGATAAAAGATGTAGCTGGATGACAGTAGCACACGCCTTAAAGTGTCCTAGCACTCAAGAGGCAAAAACAGGTGTATCTGTGTGAGTTTGAGGCCAGCCTGGTCTACAGAGAGAGTTCCAAAACAGGATCTAAAGCTACACTGAGAAACCCTGTCTGAAAAAGCCAAAACCAAACTAAAACAAAAAAAGATGAAAGATGTTACTGTCAACTTGACCAAATCTAGAATCACCTAGGAGACAGTATCTGAGCATGCCTAGGAGGGATTATATAGATTAGGTTAACTGATGTGCAAAGACCAACATGTAGGTGGCACCATTCTTTGGGCTTCGGTTGGTACTAGGCTGTGTAAAAAGGAGGAAGCTGAGCATTAGCATCAATCACTCTCTGCCTCCTGACTATGGACATAATATAAGCAACTGCCTCAAGTTCCTGCAGCCAGGACTTCCCACTGTGAGCTGTGAACCAATGTAAATCCTTCCTTCCTTAAGCTGCTTTTGCCAGGATGTTTTATCATAACACAAGTAAAAATAAGGATGAAAATGCCAAGAAAACATCTTTTCATTAGATGTACTCTGTGTGTGTGTGTGTGTGTGTGTGTGTGTGTGTGTGTGCGTGTGCCCATCCCCATCCAACCTTGCACATCTTCAAGGGTTCATGCATGCCACAGCAAGCATGCAGAGGCATGCAGTGATCAAAGGACAACTTGCAGGAGTCAGTTTTCTCTTTCCTCTTTCCATCATGAGACACTCAGGAATTGTTCTAAACTCATCAGGCCTAACCTTCACCCATTGAGACATCTCACCAGACCACCACCCACAGTTTTATGTGGTGCTGGGAATTGAACCCAGGGCCTTGTTATGCTGGACAGAATTCTATCAAGTGGCCTATATCATTAGCTTTCCTGCATTTCCCCAAGTCTGTTGGGTGTGTCAAAGCGCCATCCTAATCAGAATGAACATCCTTACCTTTCTATTTGGTTTTAAGGGCTACCATGTCCAACCTCCCACCCAGAATATTCCTACATCTAACCACCCAATCACCAGACCATCCCTAGTCCCACATTTGTTCATTTGTTTTCTTGTAGCTTCCCTTCTGCAGATGCTGAGGAGGCTTCCATCCTTGGAGTCAGCCTGCAGCCCAAGTGGCATGTAGACATGATACAGCTTTTGCTTTTAACCGCTGCCTGTGGACATGGCCCACACTTCTGCCTCTTTGTCTAAGCTCCTTATTTGACCCTCTCCTGATGGAATTGCAGGTCTCCTCTAATTTACAGGAGAGCTGTCAATCTGCCTGTTTTTTGTCATCACTCTCAACACTAACAGCCATAGTCAGTCCTTGCATACTCATCAATTGACAGTTTCCTTTCCCTTGAAATTGGGGCTACTACTGTATCAGACCTCAAGGGTATCAAGAGGAGCACAGTTCCACTTTTAACCCCTGCATTATTTGATGTCCATAATCTCCCTTGCTGACCAGCCCCTCTTGACAATGACCCACAGGTTCATGCTGGAATCACCAGGGAAAGCCATAAAAATCTCAAACATTCAGGGGGGACCCACATGCATCACATCAGAAATTCCAAGAGTGGAAGGCATATGCGAGTATTTCTTAAAGGTCCTGAGATGCTGTAAGTGTGTGTACAATTGCTCTTAGCTCTTCCCCCTGTTTCCATAGCACAGGCTACACAGTGATCAGCAACAACTACCCCAGGAAATAACCCTGAAGTCAGAAAATAGAGATAAAGTGGTCCCCAGCTGCTTCAGTAAATGTGATGACTCAAACAACTGATATTAGATGGGAAATTGCCAACTGTTGGGTAGAAAGTGGGTCAGAGCTCGCTCTGTGTTACATTCACGCAACATCTTGTAGTGCATTCTAATTGGGAATTAGGAAAGCTATCATAAACTTCAAGAATTCTAACCACTAATTGTAACGGTTGGGAATGAGAATGTACTCCCATCACAGCCCAGCCCACTCCCATGAGCTTTGTGACACCCTGGCCATGGGTCATTTCTTCTAGAAAGACATACCTGACTTGAATAGCCACACACATTGCTCATCAGCAGTGTGGGTGGTTAGTTCTGGAAGGCATATCCTGAGTGGTGGTTGAATGCACTGACCTTTAAGGATTTCTTTAGTGCTGGTAAGTCTTTGATTCCAGGTGACAAGCCCTCAGGGTTCTAGAGAATGGTGAGAAGAAAATGATAGACCACTGGCCTCAGTTACTGCATTGCTCTGCAGAGCTCAAGCAAGCCAGGCAACAGGAGGCTCTGCCACTAAGGCAAGGGCACAGGTTGGACTTGGCATCGCTGGAGGAACTCGGTGAAACTGAGATCATCACACTGGCTTCAGAAGGTGGCTGTGAGTCAGAGTGACAGCCAGGAGGCTTGTGTGGGCAAGAGGCCCCCTCCTATCTGCTGGGGAAGGAATATGCTTTCCTTCCTGTCTTAGTGGCTTCACAGAAAGCTAGCCATAAAGCCTGCAGGGTGAACCCAGTAACCATAGAAATGCCTGCTTTTCTCTGGGTCACCTTCTCTCCGAGGCTACTGACTTGGAGATTTCAGCACAGCATAGCTCCCAGCAAACCACATGTAGCCTCTCTCCAGCTCCAGGGCACCACTGGGGAAAATGGCCATGCTTGTCTAACTCATCAAGATCCCCTTGTGAGAAACAGCCTCACTAGAGGAAGGCTGATGAGAAAGACATTGCGGGTGGGGGAAGGAATTGCCACTTGCCGGGAAAGCAGTAACCAGAGAAGTTATTGCCTAGAGACTAGAGATGGGCATATGCAGGTGTACCCCACGTCCAGACACAAGGAAGCCCTAATATCATTCAAGCATTTGGATAGGAAAGATTGGAAACCTGAGTTAACCGGGTCTAACAGCAAATGAACCACAAACTGCTTTCATTGCAACTGGCTGATGTGAAGGTCAAAGTCAAGCTTCATTACCAACCCAGTCTGCTTAGCATCATGTATAGAGATCAAACTCTATAGTTCCTAAAGAAAGTATTTCCTTACCCAGATCAAATGGTCTCCAAATACCTCATAGAAGTCAAGTGAGGCAGATAGAGAAATAGCTCACAAGGCTACACAAGAATGAGTTGGCATACAACTAAATTTAGTCCTCCTCTCACCCCCCCAGGAGTTGAGGAGAAGAGTTGTAGCTCTGTGGTTAACACACTGTAGCAAGCATGAAAACTGGAGTTGGGATCTCTAGAATCTACACAAAACTCAGGTGGGTACAGCGTCCTATCTGTAATACCAGCCTTAGGATGGGGAGATGGAATCCCCAGAGCAAACTAATGAGCAAGACCAGAAATCTCAATGGGCTTTTCATTTGACCAACAGCCTCTACTGGAATTAAGTTACCTTGGTCATGGAGTCTTATCACAGCAATGAAAAATAACTAAGACACACACTTACACCAAGGAAACTCAGTCCCAGTCACAGAAAGGTAAACTGCCCTCATCTTCCACCATCGCCTACACTCTGCTTTATGAGGCGTGTCCAGTCTGCCTTCATACCATCTGGGATTCAGCAAGGTGCCTCAGCAGACAGCACTAGCTTTGGGGTGAAGGAATTATTCACTGTCTGTAACTATCCCACAGGACCCTTTAAAACTCTGGCTCCCATCCTCTTACACCCATGGACCACCTTCATTAGAGAAATCCAAATATATTCTCACCCCTTTCTGAAAAGCCTAGGGTGAGGGAGACATCATGTTCCATGGAAAGAACAAAAGCCACCCCTGGTCCATGTCTTATTTGCACACTCCTTCTGTTACAGCATCCTTTGAAGAGAACCGTCTGTCCACAATAACAACTGCATGCCAACCCTGTTCCCCAGGAAGCCAGAACCCCCATTACAGACTGATCCCAATGGTCTCATTTGCTGGTTGCTATGGACCCTAGATCTTCTACAGAGTATGGCACCCACTGTCTCTGAAGCAAGTCATGGTATCCTGAACTATTTGTCAGAAAGTACCACTTTGTTCTGCTTTGAAATTCATCTTCCTAGGACTCCCAACCCACTGGACCTGAATCTGACCTCTAAAGGCTACAAAAATGTAGGAGTGCTACCCCAGCTCTTGTTTAAACATGAAGTGAGCTGCCCAATCCATCCCCTGGGTTTGACAAACAACCTGGTTCAGCTCTTTGTAAACAGCTGGATAAATTTCATACTTAAATGTCTCTGCCACTTTACCTCTATTGTTTTTGTTATCTAGTATTATCTAATGCTTTACCTGTATTATCTTTGATGATTGCAAGACCCTGTCAGCTAAGTATATACGGTAGCCATACAATAGAGGAAGCTTAGTAATCAACCCACATCTACAGAGAAATGAAAGCCATGGTCTATGATCCTGGTTCAAAACGTGTGTCCTTTATTACAGTCTACAATTGGCCTACAATTTGATGCCTAGAACCCATTGTTTTAAAAATAGAAATATACAGGTCTGTCCAACAGAGGTTGTGGGTGAAAGCCAAATCAATGGTCCTTCTGGAATTATCTAAGGATCAGTATTTCAAAACTAATGCCTCTTGTGACATTGAACCTCAACTTAATGTTTCTCTATAGAAAACAAAAAGTAAACAAAAACTTGTCTAACAATGTGGGCTCCAAGTGCAGCCTAGGCAGTGTACACAGGACAGACTCCCTCCCTCCCTGACACACGGGGCCTGAGACCCTTCTCTCAGCCCTAGGAATGACTCCTGTGTACAAGGAAACCACCTGTGGAGGATCTAATGTGTCATTCACCTCAGATTCCCTCCCCGCAGCTGTTTCTCTATCCTGCACGTGTCCTTGCGAAGAGCATCCCTTGAAGGCAATTAAAATTACACGGTGCCCCGATTTCAATCCTCCCACGATCGTGCAGAATATTTTCCACTTAAAAAATTAAGTTTTAATTAAGTTTTTTCATCAAAACACCAGTCCTGCTGATAATGTCAGGAAGGGCTGAGAAAGCAATTACGTGCACAATCTGGTTTTGACACACTCCTTTCTCCACTGGGACACTTCCGTCTCCTTTACTTCATTAAATCTCCCCATCTCCTTAACAATGTTTGCTTTCTCTCTGGTTACTACAGTAGAGACAAGGAGCCAGGCTCCCTCCTTCAATGAATGTACCCTCTTAGGCACATAGGTTAGACCCAAACATCTTCCTCCAGCCAGCTCTCTTTATCAGACCACAGACCAGGTAGATGTAGGTCCAGCCTCTAGTTTCAGGAGGGCACTTGGGTGGAGACTAACATATACACTTCTTCAACCTTCTGCCCCAGCCTAATGTGAAGAAAAGAGATGCTCTATACTCCAATGTCCTGATGATCCAATCAGTAAAGGCAGTACACAAGTCACAGGCCAACATTTCTTTGTGTAGTGACTCCAACCCTCTCCATGAGTCCTGAACTTTCGATTAGTTTGCTAAGATGGGCTAATGAATTGCTAAACATGAGGGGTGGGGAAGGAGGGGGCTTGGCTCAGTGAGTAACATGTTGGCTGCACAAGCAGGAGGACTTGAGGACCCCCCTGGATTTGGGGTCCACCCTAAATTCAGAAAGCAAGTGCTTACTTTAAAATTCTTACCTAGGCGTATTTACATAGGTTGTTTACTTAGGGTGAAATTCTGAAGCCCTAATAGTGTCCTTTCAGGTAGGCTGATACTGAGATGGGTGACTTAGGCTAGACCCCACACCACATCTGATGGGATTGGACATGCCCACAATCTACAGCTGAAGGCATTATGATGAAAAAATGTGTAGATGAAAAATGTAAATTGTCATGGGTTATTTTTATGATTGGGTAGAAATATCATTTAACTATAACAGCCTCTGAACATTCCCTCTTTTTTTTTTTTTGCTTATTTACTAAAGCCAGTCTTATGTCCTTCACTGATTATCTATTTCAATGTTCAAGACAGTAGATTTGAGGAAAAATGAGCTCCATTGTAAGGTAATTCCTAGCTTTCTTCTTACCCATATTCCTCACTACGAGTGATCCTTCACACAAGCAGACAGCCAATACCACGTCTCCTGAGCACAAGCCCCCTTTCCTGCTCCACCCTGTTCCTTCCAGCTGGGATGGCCAGTGTTTTTCTTCTCCCCAACTCTTATTCTGTATACAGGGTTCTTCATGTCTTCAGCACTCCTCCTATCAAAAGGCAAGACACCGTGCTCCGTCCTAAATGGGATGTCTGCATTGCTCATCACACCACTCCTTTCAAGGCTAAGTAATCTACGTGGAAGAGGGAGCAGATGAATTTTAACAGCTAGAGGTTAAGGGTGACTTCGAGGAAACAGTGTTTTCCAGGCACAACAGGGCAGAAGCACATATCAACTCACTGAGAGCTTACAGACTTGCTGAAGCTCAAATTCCAGTAAGGATGAGGGGAAACAGGCATGAAGTCCCAGCCCTGGCTGGGGGGAGCTATTGGCATTTGATTGCTGCTGGGAGAGGGAAAGTCAGTTTTCTTTAATGGTGTGATATTTGACATACTGACCATACTCTGGGGCAGACACCAGGATCAGGAGGAGTTCGCCAACACCAACTGGACTGAGAGGAACACACACACACACACACAGAGAGAGAGAGAGAAAGAGAGAGAGAGAGAGAACAAACACATGAAGGGGATGGGGGGAGCTGAGGGAGGATCTGGGAGGAGTTGGGGTGGGGTGGGGATGAATATGATCAAAATACATTGTATGAAATATCCAAAGAATTCATAAAATCATTATTTTAAAGTTAGACTCCAATTCTCTCCTGAGCACAACCAGCCAAGTGAGTCACCTCAGATGAGTAGGATGCAATGCAAATGAGGCTCACTAACTTCAGAGTCTACATCATCAAAGATGATGTAATCTCTGCTTGGCTCTCACAGAACTATTCATCTCAAATCACAGTTACTGCTCTGAAGGAACCAGGTATCCAAACACAAAAGAAATAGGCTCCAGCTCAGTGCCTTCCAACATCCAACCTGTGCATTACAGTGAATAGGCTTTGGTGATTCTCACCCTGGACTTCAAGATACATACTCTAATGCCGAGGGGCAGCGGGAGCCAGCCACACCATGCCCTGAGAAAATTGCATTATCATGAACAAAACACTTAAAAACCACAGCTTCGGAGTTTGATGTATACTATGAGAAATCTGGAATGTTCACAATCCAGTCATCTTGACATTCCTAAGATCCATTTATTTGTTGGACCATGCAACAAATGCCAATGTTAAAATAGCAACTTGATATACTTCAAAATTCAGTAAGTCCTAAATAAAACCCAGTCTTCCCCCCAAACCTTATTTTGTCACAGCTATCTCTCAGTGAATTGTATTGCCACTCATTCTACTCAGCAAATGAGAAGTCTGGGGGTGATGCTAATACTCTTCCTCTATATAGTCAATGAATTCCAATGTTGTTGATCCTGTCTTCCATGGCTCTGAATTCCATTCACTTATCCTTTCCTCATTGTGCCTAACCAGTTCCCTGATACCTGACACCTCCATTACAGTGTCCCAATGGATTCCAGATAATCAATAATTTCTCACCATTCTATGGTTAAAAAAGTCCAAAGCCTTAAATTGGTTACAGGATCTTGCACAGCCTCTATCTCCCACTGCAGTTGGTTCTCATTCTATGCACTTTCATGTCTTCTAGGCCCCAACACTGTGACCTTCAACAATCTTCTTGTTGCCTCATCTTCTCTCTTAGTACAGAGCATTGGCAACAGCTGTTTCTCTACCCACAAAGCATTTCTCAACAAACCCACAATCTCACCTTAAACATGGCCTCCTTAGGAAAGTTCTTTGCTTCTAGACTTCTATGAGTCCTCTATTATATACCTCCTATCACTCACTACACTGGTAATTTAGCAAAAACTTGCCAAAAGATTCATGAACATCTATGCTACTCAGCTCCTCAAGGCATGCTGCCTTCTTTTGCTTTTCACTCTAGTCCCAGTTCTTAGACTCACAGGGGATACGTAAGTATCAGCTCAGTCAATGCCCCAGCCATCTGGCCCCACCTTTAATTCTAGCACAGTATTTTACTCCACATAGACCTTCAATAAATTATAAATGAATGGAGAATACAGTGTATAAGACTCAGAAGGGAGAACGTTGAACTCCAAAGCTCAAAAATAGAGTTGGTTCTTCAAAGGATATGGTCATGTTTTCTTGAAAGAACTAAAAAATATTAGCTACCACTTTGCAAACTTTTTATTCAAGGCCAACTAATTTTAATTTATTTTTCCTTTGTTTTGG
This sequence comes from Phodopus roborovskii, assembly GCF_943737965.1. NCBI lineage: Eukaryota > Metazoa > Chordata > Mammalia > Rodentia > Cricetidae > Phodopus > Phodopus roborovskii. The sequence continues at coordinate 4,428,340 of NW_026126515.1, read as the reverse complement.
CATTTATGATTCCAATCTCTGTTAAATGGACATTATTCAAAAATAAGGTTAAATAGAAAGATCACAGTGAAATGAATTTATACAATTCAGACAAATTTATTGTGGTTATATTTTTTTCTCTGAGTTTTAAATGTGAAAATTTTTCTAGATTATATGTGCTGGAAATCATGATGGCTCTATAAGCATACAATGGTCATATGGGTCTGGCCATGGGGCATCATTAGTTGAAATTATTCAGAAACAATTTTCCCAGCCTTGCTAATGTCTTAATAATCTTGAAATCCTTCAAAGATGAGTCCATATTTTTCAAGTTCCTTAGGATTCTTTGCTTCTCTTCCTATAAAGTCTTATGACTTCTGGGTGGTGGTGGTGTATGACTTTAATCACTCAGGAGGCAGAGGCAGGCAGATTTCTGTGAGCTCAAGGCCAGCCTGGTGTACAGAGTGAATTTGAGTTACAGGACAGCTAGGGCTGTTACACGGAGAAACCCTGTCTTGTAAAACAAACAAACAAAAAAATTCTGTAACTAAGATGCTGCTTATAAATCCAGCATATCCCGATATTAATTTTTGTGATGGGAATAAGCAGCATAAACATTAAACATTGTGGTAACCACCATTCACTGTCCTTGTATTGCACTTGTTACTTACATTACTAAGAGGAGATGATTTTCCAATTTCAAAAAACCCTGACTTCTAAGAAAGGTAGAAATCTGAATAAAAATATTACAAATGTTTAGACTTTGGTGACAAGTTATGACAGGATAAAGGTCTCAAAAGAGTAAGCAAACACTGCTTTAGCTCAAAAACTACATCCCTGTTTGCTGAAGCATTGGGTGCTTTTATCTTGACATTAATTACTCCCTAAAAAGCTGTTGATTGTGTTGCAAAATGGACCATTTTACAACTGGTGACCGACTATACTTATAATTCTTAGTATTTTTAACAGCAAAAGGCTGGGAGGGGGTCTCTTATGTATAATTCCATGGCAGAAATAAATGTTAGTGAACCAGCAACCAATTGAATGAAAGTCAGATGAAGAATCAAGTATAAGAAAGTTAGATTTCCCCCTCCTTTGCATTGTGTGCAGTATTTTGGAAGAGATTTCCTTACTTCCATCTCTTGAGAAGGTCACTGGTGTCAGTAGGAGTTTTCCCATGAAAGATTATTAGTTTTGCTGTGGAGGTGGGCAGTGGTGATGCATGCCTTAATCTCAGCATTCCAGAGGCAGAGGCAAGTAGATCTCTGAGCTTGAAGATAGCCTGGTCTACAGAGCAAGTTCTAGAACAGACAGAGGTACAAGTAGAAACCCTAAATAAATAAATAAATAAAGAAAAACCAACCAAGCAAAAAATATTAGTCTCTACCCAAGACTGTGTCTGGTTCTTATTTGGAGACAGACTTGAAAATTTGTTGGTTATTGGACTCTCTTGCATCATAAGGGAAAGGCTGAGTCCATCGCACTTCACTTGCCACTATGAAATAAGGCTTCACCCAGATAAAGAGATAAAGGAACTGAATGCTTGCTTAGCATTTAATGTTGTAAGTTGGTTCTCAAGAGAACAAAGCATGGACCAGGCTAGATTAGTCATTCATTTTTTCCAAAGTCTAGTCATCAAAGAGCTGAGCCCAAGGCCCCAAAGCTACCAACCACAACCTGCTGAGGGCTCCTCTGGGAGAAAGAGCCCTCCCAAACCAGCTGAGACACAATTGCAGTTGATTTGTCTGATCCGAACCTAAGAAATACACAAAGCAGATTGAGTGACCTCACAGACCCAGGAGGCTTCCTGTGAGTGATTTTCATGCAGGGCTAGCAGAGGATGACGCAGAGGATGGTACTACATCACATTTTTATCTTAATCACTGAAGAGTTTTCATTTATAATTCATGGGTACCTAAACTGCTTAGGATGCCTTATTAAAAAGGATGTCTCCTTTTTCTATCATGTTCATTTTTTAACCTCTTTATGACCACAAGAAAGAGATGACTCTTGAATGTGGTATAAGAATGAGCTATTCCCAAAATAGAAGTTGGTGCCCATTAATTACAGTGCTATTCAACCAGTATTTTTTTAAATCATCATTATCACCTACAAAGAGAGGAATATAGACTTCTACACTACACTAGTACATTGAACAGCCTTTTTAAAAAAGCAACAGAAGAGTAATTGTCTGAACAACTACGAAATTTATCAATCTTTCTCCATCGGAAGTCTGAATGACTAGCTTCCCAAAGTTAAGGAAGTAAACAGTAGGGACCAAGAGGGCTATATCTGAGCTTAAAAGGCCAGAGGACATTCAATTGATACAAACATTAATCAGGGGTTCAATGTAGTCCAGATCTTAGAGAATTTTTTTTTAATTTAAACATTCTTACTGGTTTTTAATGAACACCCAAGATCTTTAAACTTAATATAAAATGCATAATCTAAGAACATTGGTGCCTTGGATTATTTCTGGCATCAGCATGCATTACAAGGTCATATGAGGAACACAGAGACACAATGGGGTTGATGTCACATCCTGTAGCATCTCAAGCAGGAATACCACCAGCAGGAAGTGATGGTATTTTTAAAGGATGCACTAAAGAACATCTCTGAGGAGTATAGGAAGTCCCCAGGAGCTAAGGAACATGGCTGGCCTCGTGGTTATCTTCACAGTGCACAGAAGACAGGCTCAGGGACAGCTCCGGGATGACAACCCATCATAGATCACTTTCTCTCTGCAATCTCAGAGTACCTCAAACACTGACCAAAGAACCAGCTCCTAGAAGAGTCATGGAAGCTCAGAGCTGTATCCTTGGTCTCCACGGGGACATTGCTATGGCCTGCCTATTAGAAAGACAGGGTGGACTTCAGCTCCATGAAGGCCTCAAAGCCGAACAGAACAGGTGCTCCATACAGAGGAGAGACATGCTGGGGAGCAGTCAGACCCCAGAACACGCTGTTCTTGATTCTTAAAGGGATCAGAGAAACAGTTTGGAGCACTAAAGACCCATGTCACTTTATTCAGCTGGGCATCGTTCCTTCCCTTCTTGATGTCAGCACATAGAGTAAGAGAATGCCTGCCCTGAGCAACTCTAGGTGAGAGCTTTAACCGACAAGGCAGCAGCCTCAGAGTACAATCAAGATTCTGGAGGTCTACTTAAACAGGGACTAACTCTGGCTTTACTCTTCAAACACCAACCATCTTCCTAGGAAAATGCGGCACAACCCTGTGGATAGTGAAGCAGTGTTCTGCTACAAGAGGCTACAAACTGACAAGGAGCAGTGCACATTGTACATGGAGAGTTAGTTCAAGGGTCAAACAAGCCAGTCCATACAAGTGAAGACATGAGGAAACAGCACACTACAGTGCTCCTCAGTGTTAGGTACCCTGTATCCCCAAAATCAAGGGTCAGTCTGCCCAAAATCCCAGCGTAAAACCTCTCAGGCCCACTGTGTGGGAAGCCAGCACAAAAAGCCATTGGAATGTCACAAATTCCTCTTCTGATGTGGCCATATGAAATAAATGTCCTTTTTTTTTTTTTCCCTCTGCTTTACACTATTCACTTGGCTGTCTTAATTGGCTTCTCCAGGACCAGTGGCCAAACTTGGCTTCTTGGGAGTACAAAACTATACCCCAAGTATGGTAACACTGAGGGAGAGTCCCTTCTCTCCTATGGGACTTCTGCCAATGTTCCGGCCAGATATCATGCTGGTGTGTGGCTGTGATACATCTAGTCACTTTCACATTCAGGGAACAGCTTAGCAGTGAGGACATGACTGGCAGATGACCATGCAGGACAATTCCATCAAGAGACACCAGGGCCTTCTCAGCTTGGACTCGGTAAAGAATTTCTCATCTTTATTTTGGAACGTCTGGGTGACATTTGCAACACTAAATAGTTTCCTTAACAAGTCTCATTGAGTTGAAACAACTGAAAGTCAAGTGGGAAAAAAAAAAAAAAGCCTGACCACTTTTATGTGATTTAAAATTGTTATTTAAATATGCAAGTGTAGGCACAGAGTACCAAGTGGTGGTGGGGAATCTGCCTGAGAAATGCAAAGCTTTCCTACAAAGAATGCTAAAGAGCTATGTGATCTAGATCCTAATAAGTTATTCAACACAGCCGCCCTCCCTGTGTTTCTTTTCTCTTTGCCATGGATTCCCCTCATCCTATTGTTGAATAAATAGGCAGAAAATACAAGCAAACCTGTGCTTAGCTGAAGCTCTACCCTGTAAACCATTTTAATTGTATTGTAATGCCCGGTAGACACTCAATTTCTTCTTCGCTGTCTACTCATTAGAATAAATCTCAAAGCCCAAAGAATCATGCTTAGCTTACGTGGGGCCAGCAGCTCTTCTTAGTCTGTTGGCTGCACAGGCAGAAAGTATGATTAGGGACCAAGTAACGGCACATGACCAGGAACATGGCTTGGCTTACACTGGGTCATGGATGCAAGCGGTGGGATTTTGGGTGATATATGAGATAGAAAAGCAGTTTCCTGGAATGGTGTTCAAGCAGGGAGAGGACAGTGTCAGAAAACCCAGCAGGGCTCCGAGCCCATATGAATGGGAGAACTGCCCTGGCCCCCACCAGCTGCAACACTAGGGAGAGAATGCCTGCATGCACCTTGCCCGGCAGCATAACAGAGCCAACACTGTTGGTGGAGGTGTGGGTGAGTGAGCCCTGAAGTTGTGAGCATGGGAGAGTGGTCCCCATTATTCATTTGTTGTATGGCAGCCTGGGTCGGGAGAGACGCTCTACCCACAATCCCCACCCTTCTCATTAATGCCTGAGGCCTGCGGCAGAGCTGGCCCTGAGGTCCTAAGAGCAGGCAAGCTCCCCCCTCCCCACCCCCCGCCCCTCATCAGTTGCAGCACTAGGGAAAGTGGCCCCTCTGCCATGCCTGGGCAACACAGTAGAGCTGGCCCTGAAGGTGTAGGTGCGGGAGAACTGACCCTGAGGATGTGAAAGCAGAACTGGCCCCACCCCTTGCTGGCCTCTGCAAGGGGTGAACTAGCCAGGGCGATGCTGGAGAGCTCACCCTGGTGAGGACAAGGGAGAGCTGGCAATCTGACCAACCCTGCCACTACCCAGGCCCAGAACCACAGTTACATGTTAGTTCATCCCAACATCCAGCCCATCTGTGATCTACTAGAACATCTGTCCTACAGACCCAATGCTGCAGAATACCCACAACACAGGGCAACAAGAGAATAACCAAGAGGAATTCCAGTGAGCGGCCAGCACTGACAGTGCAGCAGAAACCAGAGGCCTCCAACCAGACCAACAACTCTGCCATTAACACTTGCAAGTAAAGATACATGAATAGAAAGGGTTACCGTGTGACTCAATGTGCCACACTACAGCTTAGGGTAAGACTAACTTCCCCTTACCTTTTTTTTCTTTTTCTCTTAAATTTTATTTTATTTTATTTTATTTGGGAGAGGTTGCAAGGGCAGAAGGTAAATGAATGGGATGGAGATGCATGATGTGAAAGACACAAAGAATAAATTAAAAAGAAAGTTAGAAAACAAAGAAAAAAGAAAAGAAAACCAACAGAACCAGACTGCAGGTCTTTCTCAGAAGCAGCCCACCTGAGGCTCCAGGACCCTAGCCAGTAACACCAAGGCCTTGACGTTTTTCCCTAGGGGTACTCGATCTCTGTAAGTCTTCTCTGAGACCAAGCGTCCAGAATAAGAACGTGCGATTTGCCAAGCAAGGCAGTTTTCCCTTGCTTTGAGATGGAAGCAACTTTCCTCTTTAAAAGGACAAATAAGAGAGGGACAGACCTAATGTAGTGAAGTATCAGATCTCTACCAGGGAGGATGTGGAAGGCAAGTCTACCGGCCGAGGGTGAGAAAGACATCCCTCACCCCAACTTAGCACACCCCTGTTTACATGCTGCTGGAAGAGTATTCATCTTCCCCATTCCTGCAGGCATCCTAGCTGATTGTATGCTTGTGTTCTAGCTTTCAATAACAGGTGATGGAGACTGTATTCTCATCCATGGCATGCAGCAGGCCTTGGGCATTGATGATTATGTATTTATGTTTTTAGAGTGTAAACTTTATGTGCAGTGCTTTCTAATAGGTGTGATATTGTGATTTATGATAAGACATATACATTTGGTTTTCTTAAAAAACCTTGGATCCTGCAATGTGCTGAGTATTGTACCTGATTCTAAGAAGATCATTGGGAGCTGGGGTTGAAATAGCCATGTGATTGGTAGACCGGAATGTTCAGTCTCACCCTCAACCCATGCGAGGCAGAGCTGAAGGTTGAGTTGATTGCAAATGAACAACAGCAAGTGAAATATTTCCCCGAGTTCCGGGAGACACCCTAACAAAGTCGAACTCGCTGCGTCACTGGTAGGTCAGGAGTAAATTCACAAGTTGCACCTGGAAATTGTTGTTGTCTTGTGGATCCTGTGAGGTCTTCGTCTATACGTAGGTAAATAGTGTTCAGCTTTAATTCTATTCTAGGACACCCACCTGGCTTCTGCGAGAGAGTTGGAGTGAATGTATGAACTGCACGGTTTTCCCCTTTTCTCTTTTAGGTTAAGTCATCTAATATTGACCATGTAGGACTGCATGTTAAAAAAGAATAATCTCCATGTCACACAAAGACACGTGTCAACAACATGAAAGTGGCCTAGCAAGTCAATTTCTTTTGCAAAACACTGCACCATGGCTCAACCCAAGTTAATGGACACACATGACCAAGATGGTCTCTGTCTTTTATCCCTAATGCACTGGATTTGCTGAGGTTCAACCTTACACTCTACTCCCAATTCGCTGGTTTGGGAAGTGGCACCAAAAGCAAAGGGGCTTGGGGGTGGGTGGGTGAGAAGAGGCAGACACACAGCCACGAAAACTGTAAGAAAAGTTTGAATTTCTCCCACTGCAGAAAGAATTTTACAGAATAGGGTGTATAAGGCCTCTGCCACACAAGTGACAGTAGGGGGCTGAATCTAAGAAGCCAGTGAGGAAATCCAGCTGAACAGCCCCCCCCACCACCACACATACAGTACCCTTAGTGTGGAGTGTCAGACAATCCGGAGAATTCTGGACAAGGCTGGACAAGACTCTCACCAGTACCTCTGAGTGCAATCCTTTGTTGAAAATGCATGCATGCATGGATGCATGCATGCATGAAATTCTCAATAAAAGTAAACAAATAAATGCATTTAAAATTCTTTTAAAGTAGATGGGATTGGGTGCAGACTGAGAAGTAGCACTGAAGCAGGATCAGAATAACCAAAGGAGGGGTACCATCCAAGGCATCCTTGCCTCATTTTACTTGAAGATAACTGGGAGAATATCTTAGGAGAGTAGGTCCTCCAGTTAGCAGCTATGGAAATGGTCATAGTAACTTAAATGAATATCTGTACACAAATACATGCAAAAAGTTTGCTGTCGGCATGTGCTTGGTATTTCTTTGCTTCCTTGTGGTCCTTTCTCTATGGTTAAGTTATTTAAAAATATTAATTAACTTCCCCAAGCCACATATTCACCATGTTTTGGAGATGTGAGGCTCTCATACTATATACAGTCCTGTTTCTTTGAGCTATACATGCATACAGTGTCTCTGCTCTGCAGGTGGAGGAGTATGAGTTAGGTCTATCCAGAGAGGGTACTATTCATCAGGAGGAAGCTTGCAGTAGTCCAGTGAGTGCATCTTTGACAAGTGTCTGTAAGGTTACTCAGTGGTAGGGGTGAGGGCAGCTTCAGAAGGGCTGGACTGAGGAAACTTACCTTTGGGGTGGCTATCAGGCACTGTGGTGCCACGAATGTCTCTATAAATTAAACCCCCAGGAACAGTAAGAAATGGAGGTCATGCAAGAACATTCCAAGTATTTCCTTGACTTTCCCTCCCCCTTCCTCCTCTCCCCATTTCTATTTCAGCAGAAGGTATAAGGCTAAATACTTAAGAAAGCCTACTATTGAGGAAAATAGATTTGTTATTTTAATAACACTCCTGAAATGACTCTGTTTAACCATCTGTTGTTAACTTTGCAATCCTGCATTTTCTCCTCCTTCCTAAATATCAGTATCACCCACTAATCCACCCACCCTCCCCCCAAAAAGTTGCCATAATAAGGGAAAGAGAGGTTTGGTGCAGGAAAAACAAACCACAGTATTAGATTTCTTAGAATATGATTTTGTTAACTATTTCTTATGGTGTTCTTGTGCTTCATCAGCTTTTAAGGGGGAGACAAATTTATAACATTAAATCCAAAAACAGTGCCAGAGAGTAGAGGATGCAGAAGAGGGAGGAGGGATTCGGAGGAGCCAAGAATCAGAACAGTCATTTAAATTCATGTTCACATCCCACAACTGAGAAAATGTTCCTAGATTTTCATGGGAACCCACAGGAACAGTCAACTTGAGCCTGAACTGGGGCTAGAACCAAGTAAGTAAGTCTCTCTGCTCATGGGCTAGGCTGTACTTCTCCACACCAAAATAACTTAAAGTCCATCGTCAAAAAGATCAGGGCTTCTGTGATCAGATTTTAAGCACCCTAAAGAAAACCCCAAAACATTAACTTTGACCTAGTCATGGAAAAATTCCACTGATAGTAGTGGATTAACCAGGAGCTGGGGACATAGTCAGCTGATAAAAAACATGTAAGCATGAAGTATGAAGTTTGGACCTGGTTTTGGATGTAGCACTCACCCAAAAGCCAAGTGCTATGGTCCCAGAGCTGTAGATGAGATAAGAACATATCTAAGGCTTGCTGGCCAGTCAGCCTAGCTAACCAAAGAGCTCCAGGGTCACTGAGAGACATTGTCTTAATAAACAAGGTGGATTGCAACTGACAAAAACATACAGTACTGCCCTCTGCCCTCTACCCACATGCACACACACGAACACTTGAACATGTATATAACAGATACATATATCCAAAAGTTAAAATTTAATAGTGACTTTACCACTATACATGTGCAAGAAATATAGATTTAAAAATAAAGCCATTTAAAAAGGAAGTTTAGTGTGAGTGTTCATTTCTAGCCATCAACAAGTAGCTATTAAAAGATGACTTTCATGTGACTTCAGGGCTCCTGGCAGAACAGACTGACATTTGAATCAGTAGGCTGAGCAACGAAGATTCATCTTCACTAATGAATCTTCACAAATTCACGCACTTCAGTACCACCCAATCTGATGAATGCAGAAGTGAAGAATTCATTCTTTCTCTTTGAATGCTGAAACACCGTGTTATCTTTCAACCTCGGGCACTGGAGCCAGTTTTGGGGAGGCATGTTACTGCCTGCCCTGGTTTTCAGACCTTGCAACTGAGTGACGGCCACCAGTTTTACTGGCCTCCCTGCCTGAAGATCATGGCACTGCTCATAGTCTCTGAGATTGTGACCCAATTCCCATATTGTATCTTCTCTTATGTATCTCTCTAGCCATCCTATTGATTCCGTTTTTCTGGAGAACCCTGACTAAATGCACTTGTTAAATGGCGCATGCCTGTCTTGGTTCCTGTGCATGAAGATCTATTTAGTAACTTTATATATAAAGAACTAAAGAAAATAGAAATTTGTCTGTATTATTTACCTAGGACCTTCAACAGTGCCGAAGTGTTAGAACACAAGGCAGTCAACTTCAGGGCAACTGTGTACTGGTTTTAGGAAAAAGAGTGTTTAACATTGCCTACAGTAAGGCTGTTTCTAATGAATTAGGCAGCACATATGAGAAGAGAGATTGTGTAGAGACAAAAGCCTCAGTGGAAATGGAGTGTGTGCACATAAAACACTTCTCCCAGCGATGAGCGACAATACTCAGAGGTAATCAGACATCACCAGATGGCCTCAGTGCACACGCCCTATAATCCAAGCTGACAATGGAAGGTAGTCAAAATAGCAGAACAAAAGTTAAAAGCAATGGGCTGGCATAAGTAGTTAGGAAGTGAGTGAAGGGGAGATACTCAGCCAAGAGAAATCTAGACGCTATGGATGCCAAATGGGCCTCATCCAACACAGTGAAATGGTTGCCCAGAGTTCTGTGTTAGGGAAGATGCTGAGCCTGCAATGCTGTGATCCACACCATGGAGAAGCCACTCCTGTGAGGTCTGAATTATAATATTACCTGGAAGGATAGAAAGACTAAACGGTCAAAATGTCTCTGGAAGGCAGACATTTGATTTAGTCTCCTAGTGTATATTCGTCACTGTGATGACTGTCACAGTAGGACAGCTTTAGCTCATGGCAGGAAGATAACGAGAGGAAATGCAGGAAGCAGAGTGTACCTAATGGGAGAGGAGTGGGCAATAGCAGCAGACCCAACTAGACCCTGCATGTAGAGAACAGTAGTCTTCAACCTTCCTAATGCTGTGACCCTCATAAAGTTCCTCATGTTGTGGCAAACCCCAACCATAACATTATTTTGTTGCTACTTTATAACTGTAATTTTTGCTACTCTTGTGAATCATAATGTAAATATCTGTGCTTTCTAATTGTCTTAGAGGACCCCTGTGAAAGGGTCATTAACCACCACCCAAGGGGTGACGACTCACAGGTTGAGAACTGTTGTTCTAGAATGTGCAGTACACTCTGTCCTCTATGGATGGAACACCTGGACAAGGAACATGTGTAGGGTGAGGGTTGTTTTTAATTATAAGCCAGGGACAGGAGTCAAGCCCAGGAAAGGAGCTGGTTAATGCCTTAAAAAGAAATGGGAAGCACAACATATTTCATTGGTACATGGCATACAGTAAAACTTTTGTAGTCCGAATATAAGCTAATAGCAAAAACTAAGTCAGTGTGATCAATGTTGACTGATTTTCCTTGGAAATTCTATGAAAGTATCTGAGGTATGAGAGAACTTCTCAAAGTCCACAGAAGGCAGAACAGCAAATCAGAGAGGGAGGATGAAAACTTCAAAGTTTTGGAAGTGTGAAGGGTCGAGGCACGGGATAAAGGCCACAGAGAAAAGAACACCAAGATCTTGAAACTCTGAGATGAAAAATAAATACAGCTACCATAAGAGCTACAAAGGAATCTGCAAGGGGACTTGGGAAACGGTGGCTAGGATACATTTCCCAATAACAAACATGTTCCTGTTTCAGTCACATCTCCTTGGCCCACCAAGTGCCTTGCAAAGCCATCTCAGTGCTTTGAAAGGCAGCCACATTTTAAGGAAATGGCACAATACAGCTTTGGAGAAAAACCACAGGCAAAGACTTGCCACTGGAGCATAGCTCCTTCAGTCCAGTGCCAAACGCCCTCCTATGGAATCTGCTGAAGGAGGGACAGGTGGGCAAATACCAAGGTCATGAGCCAGTCTCTAAGTTTGTCAGAAGTTGGAGATGCAGGATGTGCTTGACAGAGAAAAACCTGTGACCAGGACACATCTGGCTTCCAAGACATGTTAAAGCTGAATCATACCATGATCATGGCACACCTAACAATGGTTCTATTTCTGTTGTCTCTGGGAGGGGGGAGTGCTCATTAAAAAATCACATAGAAAATGTTGGATGAAGACAAAAATGTACAGAATATATGACATAAGGGGCCATTGGTCTTTAGACTGCTAGGACCAATATACTGTACCTTGTGTAACTAGCTGTATTATTTTTAAAGCAAATAGTGGCAGTTATAGAGTTGGTGCTTGTTCAGAATGATGCACTTCTTTCAAATTTTTTTGTGCTCTCATCCATTGAATCTTTTTATATGAAAACCATGGACACAGAGGACCAAGGATATAGTTCCTGACACATTCTTAATTAAACAAATGGATAGTGGATAAAGCCAAGAGTCTTCACATTTCTGCTGCTCTGGTTCAATGGGTAGTTGAGTAAAATGGGTAGTTACAAGCAGCGACCCCACAGTTATCCTGTGCTGTATAAAGAGTTCTAGTAAATACGGACAAGAGAATAACTAACTGAGAAGACTTTGGGTAAGATAAAGAACCTAGGGCAGATCTGGAGGTTGGCCTCAGCTTTCAACACAGACACACACACACACACACACACACACACAGAGACACACACACACACACACACACACACAGAGAGAGAGAGAGAGAGAGAGAGAGAGAGAGAGAGAGAGAGAGAGAGAGATACACACACAGAGTACATAATCACAACTACTCAAACCTCCATGAAGTCTGGCCCAAGGGTTACTTAATTGTAAATACTCAGACTTTAAATCTATCAAAACAGCTCTGTTTTGTTTTTTCCCTAACTGTATAGCATTAAGAAAGTAGAGGTAAGAGCTAAGATGACAGGGGAGGGATGCTTCAACATTTGACATTTGAAAGACTCTTTTCTCTATTTAATTCACCAAAACGGCACCATAAATTATTCAGTCTCTCCTAATTAACTCCCCAGAGAATCATCTTCAAGGCACGGTTAGTTGGTTGTTGCCTGAGGCTAAACTCCAAGCTAGCTCTGGGATGTAGGAGGGACACAAAAGTTTTTTGTGTGTGCTTGAAGAGTCCAGTTGCACAGCAACCCTGAGCAAGAGAGGAGATGAACTTATCCCATAAAGATGACTGCTGAAAAGGGGCATAGCGAATTTCATATTACACGCTGTCCCTGGTAACACCCCTTACAAATAAAACTCCAGGCCTGAGGTCATTAAGGATTTTAAATATCTGAACAGAGACAACGAGGTTCTTCCCAGGACAAAGTGATCATGTTAGTTCTGTTGCCCGAATGGACTGGGAAGTCCTAAAAAGAAAAGATTCATAGCAAGCTCCCAGAGGATGCTCCACACTAGGCCTGGGGAAATAATGAAGCCAAAAAACCCTGTAGCCAGACCTTAAAATAGCTTTGTAGCAAGAAGTGGATTGAAAAGAAGCACTTGGGAAGCCAGCAAAAGATGGCTGAATCAGGGAGTAGGGCGAGGGACAAGGAATTTGGCCCAGAAGAACAAAAGAAACAGGTAAAACCCAGGAGGTTCAAGTCAAGGTTGGCAGAGCAGGAAGTGAAGGTAAGGGAGGCAGGGGCAGAGGAGCCAGGTGTGGAAAATGAGAGTTTCAAATTTCCCTAAGACAGAGCTAAACTCGATGGGATCCGGGAAACACCTGCCAGTTGAATGGCAAGTGGGAACAATCCAAACCCCAGGTTGATGCAGGGTACACTCCCAATGCTCTCCTACCCCCTCACACACCTGGCTGCAACAACTTTTCCTTATTCATCTACTATGACGTGGGCACAAATGCATAGCACCAGCTTTGCAGGACCCTGCTCCAAAGGTAATAGGAATACCCATGGAGGGCTATTTCTAAGTAAATAGCAGGGAAGTAGTCACTTTCCAAATGTTATCCATTGTGTACAAGGCTGACTTGTCTCCAAAGGACAGAGTCGTAGGTGGAAGCCAGCTACACATTCTCTGTCATCCCCCTTATGGTGTCATAACAAGTCTATTTTGGTTTTGTGCCTGTTCCAGGCACACAGCTTTGAATAACACTTGAAACTCCCGAGTGACAGGAATATTATAGATTATTACTAATGAATAACTTTGGGGCAGCATCTGGATTTGTGTTGGGAAGCCCTTAGTTAGGTAATTCAAGGAACGTGCTGACCACCTTCCTCTTCCTTAATCTCTAATAAAAGAATGAACAGAAGACAGAGTTCACCGCCAGTAGCCAATGACATCAATCACATGTAGGCAACAAAGTCTGGAAGGATATTGTTGATCAGCGAGGATTAAGCAACTTCCAGGTTAGTGACATACCAAGGTGATGCTTGCTGACACCATGGGGCACAGGCGTGCCATGGGAACCTTTTGACCACATGCTGTGTGCCTTTAGCAATGAAGTAGAGCCAGTGTGTCACTGAGTCTGGGGTGGTACCAGGGGAACCTCTAAGTCCAGCCAGGCAGAAGTGTGGGTGACTTGGGAATTTCCTACCTTGCAGCTGGTGTCTGGAGTGGTTTCTCTAGGCATGGAACATTGACTCTGGCAGCAGACTCAGCAACGTTAAGATTCAGGATACCCAGCTGGTGCTGGAGTGTACTGTGGGAAAACAGTAGAATCCCTCCTGCTAGCTGTAGGTGAGTGCCTTTCCTTCCACCCTGGTCTGCCCCATAGCTGCTTAACAGAAAGAGCAATGAAATGCCAGCAGTTCTAGGTCTTTGGAGGGTGTGGCATCCTCTGCCATTGGACTTTGGAGATCTTGAGCCCCACCTTGTTAGTAGTTTGGCTGCTCGGCAATATAGAACTAGAAAGAGAAGAGGCCACCCCTGGAATGGAGAGAGTCTAATGTCCTTCAGCCAGGTGGAACCCCAGAGAGCCCAGGCCCAATGCAGGACAACGGTCACATTCCTAAGGGAATTGCTCAGGGGAACCCAGGGAACCAAGACCAAGGACATCAGCCACTATGCTTGAAAGAGTTTGTTCTGTGGCCAGAGAGAGAGGTAACACAAAGAACATACTAGTCTGAAGATGGGCATCTTCCATCACAGCCTGGGAAGTTGTTGCAGCTTGTTTCTTACCCATGTGTCTATTCATGATAGGCCACAAAAGAGATTAAGGAGTGCCCATCCAGATCACTGCACTCACGTCTGTCTTCCCTCCAAACAGCTATCCGCTTTCCCTTCTAGTGATGTTCTTTGCATAGCTTCCCACTTGATAGGACAAATGAGGTTCAATTCAAGCTCCTGTCTCCATGGAGCATTTCTAACTAAACTGGCTTCTGCACTACCATTTCTCTGGCTGTCCGCAAAAGCCCAACAGGCAGATAGCAACATTTCTAAAACATTATAATGAGTTTAAAATAGCATTTTGTAAATATTGTTCAAATTAAAATAAACTAAGCAGGTTACATTGCATTGCCCATTCTAAAATGTGTTTTGTCAGGAGAATTTCTGAGAATTAGAGTCAAAGCATCCAAGGTAACTGGCTCCTTGCATCTGCGGGGCAGTTGGGAGGCCATCCTGTTCCTCTGTCCCTGCCAGGGCTACTATAGGACCCAAGTAGACACATTTACACTGTGTGAGGTCTGGGGGACATAAATACTTCCTCTCAATATAGCCATATGTTTCTGACTGTCCGTCAACTGATTTGCTACCATCTATCAATTAGCTAGAAGCTTCCCTTTCAGTACTCACAGTGGCACTTCAGTTCATAAGAAAATGTTTATTTCATTAAACCCTTCATCAGCAATGCCAAGTGCATCGTGTCTTCAACGTTTTAAAAACACCCCACGATTGAGTTTGGCAGCCAAACCTCCACAAGGCCAGCTTCAACAAACACAGCACGATGTATCAGCAGTGCCTAAGATAAGTGGAAGCTAATAGTGCAGTGAGCAATCATCTTAAGTTGAGCACAAATTTGAAAACGTGGGCTCCAAAGACATAGTTCTTAGAGTCTACTGAAGACAATGGCTCATCATGTACTTAAGTTTGATTAAATACCATAAATACACTCCATTTGGACAATTGAGCTACTTGGAGATACACTACCACGATTTATAGTTTGTTCTTACCTCAAATGACTCTGAGCTTTTCATATTACTCTTCCCATTAATAGTCTGTAATGAGACACAGTCATAAGGATTTCTGGAATAAAAATAAAAAAAAAAAAACTCTTCTTGATTTTGCTTGTGTTTGTAATGGGCAAAGCATAGAAATGGTCAAGATACCATTTAAGGGGTGAAGTAGTGAGCCAGAATGGGAGAGCTATGTTGCAGAATACCACCCAACAATGCAAAAGAAAGACTGGTAATGGATGCAGTAACTGGATGCATCTTTGGCCAAATACACTAAGGGAAATAAAGACTCGTTGCAAAAGAATTAATTGCATTTTTATTATTCTTGAAACAATTATGGAACAGAGAGCAGGGGTCAGAGACAGGCATACAAGAACAAGTCGAGGGATCCTTATGAATAGCGTTGTTCTCTATGTTGACTGTAACAATATCAACACTGTCCATGTGACTCTGTGTCATAGCTTTGTGAGGCTCATGGACACTGGGTGTGAGGAAACATCAGAGCTTTCTGTCATATGTCTGAAAACTGCACGTAAACTGAATCTAACTTTACTTTCTCAAGTCCTGGAAAAAGTGCTGGAAATGTAAGTGAATACTTCTTATTTGTTATCCTACATTTTTAAGCCAGAAAAAAAAATGTTATTTCCAGAGTAATGCAACCTAGCTTAAGAATTATTTTTTTGTTTTTAAATGACAGTTTATGGAAGGTCAAGCTCATGAATAACATCTATGAGCTCCTGAATTCAACCCCTGGCTGAGCATACATGTTCAGATCTCTCTCTCTCTCTCTCTCTCTCTCTCTCTCTCACACACACTCACACACACACACACACACACACACCACCTCACAGTTTAACAAAAACAAATCAGTTTATGTATTTCAGCTTCACTTAGGTGATGAAAATCTTATAATTTATAACCTGAAGATAAATTTTAAATTAGTAAAACACTCTTTTACATACTACACACTGATTTCAAAGTAAATAGATCAATCCTCTATTTTTAGTGTTATTGTTTTTGTTCACCAAGTAATGCAACACAGTTTAACACACCAATGACTTACATCCAAAACATTTCTCCTATTTTTAAAATTCTCTTTCCTGTGCTTTATCTTAAGCCCCATTGTTAAGATCCTCTCTGGGTAATTTCAGAGTTCATGGCCAACTCTTTCAACAACACAAAAATGGAGCAACACAGAACATTTTGACAATAAAATTTAAATGTGGACTTTAGACTGAGGGACTAAACAAAACTCTATGAAACATTCAGTCTTTTTTCTTAAGTAATGCATGACATACACACACCCTAGTCCTCATGCTTCCCCAGGTCCTCACCCTTGGGATGGGCTGGACTTAGAGGCAGGTTGGAGATGATGGGGTCATTCGCAGAGTGGAAGTAGGGAGGGCTCAGTTTATTTCTTAGCCACTAAAAGACCAGGAGACAGTTAACACACTGTTATCTTTCTTACTGACTCTGCGTATAAGCCCAGCAGGGTCTAAATGGCCCCCAAATGTAACGTCTCAGAAACAGCCACATCAATGTCAGTACCTTCACATAAAGATGGTTGCACACAAAACTAAGAACTCACTTATTTCCTAATTGGCACCTCCTCAAAGTTCTGCAGGGAGACTGGAGAGATGGCTCAGTCAATAAAGTGCCTGCCATATGAGCATGAGGACCTGAGTTTGAAACCCCAGCACCATTGAAAAAGTTGAACATAGAGGTCCTTGCCTGTGATCTCAGTGCTGGGGATGGGGCCAGAGTAGAGATTTGTAGATCCTTGAAGTTCATTGGCCAGCCCACCTGGACAAACTGATGAACTCCAGATTCAATGGGAGAACCTGCTGTCAACCTCTGGTCTCCAAACATGCGTGCATACACCCACATGAACAAGTACACACACACACACACACACACACAGTAGACACAGAAGAGCCATGATATAAGGGATAAGCACATGCTCAGGATAGTATCTTCCCCATCCTCAACACCCAACCCAATGCATAAGACTGGTGAGTTGCCTTCTTTTCCTTGCTGTGAAAACATGCAATTGCCTGATGGCTCAAAGGGCTCCCATTCAAGAGTGCAGTCTACCATCCTAATGGCTGTTGAGATCTCCATTTTGATTGAAAATAATTTTTCATACAGTGTGTTCTGATCACAGTTTCCCCTCCCTCATCTTTTCCTAGATCCTGGCTACCTCCCCACCCTTCCTACTCCATACCTTCTTTTTCCATCTCTTAGGAAAACAAACAGGCAAAAAAAAAAAAAAAATAAGACAAGCAAGAATAAAACAAAATGAACAAACAAAAAAGAAGTAAAGCTAGAGAGTGAAAAAAAAATGTATATACACAGAGAGACATGCATGCATATACACAAACAAAACCCATTGAAACACAATTGTAAATCACACTATACAAACAAAAGACCAGGTAGAAAATGCCCAAACAAAGCAATATGAGACCAAAAGAAGAATCTTCAAAAGTACCTTTGAGTTCATTTGGTATTGGCAATGTACTGCTGAGGAAGGGCTTTGCCCTTAAGTGTGGTTTGTATACCCACTGGGACTCCCTTGTAGAAACCAATTTATCCTTCGCTAGCAGGCAAAATCTTGATGCCAGACAGGGCTAGCTTACCTCAGAGGCTACAAACGAACGTTCAATCTCAGGGTGCCAATTATGCCTTCCCCTCTTCCAGGACACAGGGAAGGAAAAGTTGTCATGCCTCTGGCTTCTGTTACAAGCATTTGGTGTGTGTGTGTGTGTGTGTGTGATATTTGTTATTTGTCAACTAGTAGAAGAGAAACATTGCAAAGGTTTATGGGTAAGAATCTTCAGAGAATATCAACTGGTATCCCACCATTTTATGAGACAACCTTAGAGCATCCCTGATATGGCCACCACCTCTTCCAGCCGTGGTGATTACATTTGGCCTTTATATTGTTTTGGCACAGGAGAGGGCTGGAGTGTGAGGTGAATTGTGCCCACAGCACTTGGTCCTGGGTTCCCCTCATCTGTATGTCTTGGAAGCAGCAGTACATCAGGAGCCCCTCCTGCACCTCCATCTCTCCACCTTCTTTAGTGAAACGGGCCATCAATGGGCCAGGCAGTCTGTGCTAGTGTGGATGTAACTGACCCCCATAAGCTCATAGAGAATGGCAGGCACTACTGGGGGTGGCTTTGTTGGAGTAAGTGTGGCCTTGCTGGAGGAAGTGTGTCACCATGGAGGTGAACTCTGATGTTTCATATATGCTCAAGCCATGCTCTGTGTCTCAGTTCACTTCCTGGTGCCTGTGGATCAAGATGTAAGAACTCTCAGCTCCTTCTCCAGCACCATGTCTGCCTGCATATTGCCTTGATTCCCACTGTGATGATAATGGCCTAAATCTCTGAACTGTAAGTGAACTAACTACCCCAATTAAATGTTCTCCTTTATAAGAGTTGCCATGGTTATGGTGTCTCTTTACAACAATAGAAACCCTAAAGACATATTCCAGCAAAAAAGTGACCAATAAGAGAGTTTTCTGGAGCAAAAGGTATTAAGGAGAAAAAACTTAAAACTCAGACATTTTATAAAAGAATATGGCCTTTGTGTTTCAACAGCTGTGACGATGGCTGTTACTACAATTATTTTTCACTTTAATCTTAAAGAATCCAGATTTTGCCTGGCATAGTGATGTATAACCCTGAGAGGGAGAATTTGGAAGTCAGAGGCCAACTATGGTACATAATGAGACTTTCTCTCTCTCTCTCTCTCTCTCTCTCTCTCTCTCTCTCTCTCTCTTGCACACATATGCGCGTGCGTGCACACACACACACACACACACACACACACACACACAAAACATACACACACTCCAAATTTTTCCCCACTAGAAATAGATTAGTTAAAAGCTAATGTCACCACACACAGGTTAAGCTATGTTTCAAATGCTGAGGGTATACTGGCTGTTTATAGGTCTCCTATGGCAAATCTGTCTAGTATGAGATGCTTGGGAATGCCAGGGTTAGCCCCTGCCTCCCCCCCACAATTAAAATATAGACTTTCATATGCTAAGTCTTTGCCTGGTGTCCTAGGCTCACACATTGGCATACTTTCTTGCACACCACATTTATTACAAAGAAAGATGTGGATTAAGCCTGCCTTGGCCTGCAGTTGTTTGCAGTAGACTGTACAGGAGGATAGAACTGATGAGGTCTGTGGGTTTATGAGATGGTAGATGCAGCTGCAGAAATAGTAACACTTTCATAACTAATATCACAAGCACACATGGAATAGACAACACAGTAAAGCAAAGAAGATTCCCATTTCAGCACACAGATTAAATGGCTTTTACTATCATGCAGTAAAAGAATTAAAGTCCGTTCTAACACTGTAGGGGCACAGTGTCTGTCACCTAGCTGCCATTCCAGATCTTTATTAATGCTTGGAGCAATGTTTCAGAGGTAAGTCTTAAGTCAATGTTACATACTATGTATTTGTATATTCTATCATGTTGATATTTTGAAGTCTCCTTGGTCACTGTCCAAAGTAATTATGCTATTGCCAGTTTGAGAAAACTAGGGACAAAGTATCTGTTAGGTTATCAATTGAGTGATATTTTCATTTATGTTTCCCATCAAAGCCTTCAGAATGGCTTTCTAAATTTTGAGGAATATTTGTCAACGAGGAACCATCAACCTTACTTCCCACACTCTACTTGGGAAGGATGTTCTACAGGTTGGATTTTTTAAAAACTACATTCCTAGAGATCCCAAGTCTCTGTGACTGTG
This sequence comes from Phodopus roborovskii, assembly GCF_943737965.1. Taxonomy (NCBI): domain Eukaryota; kingdom Metazoa; phylum Chordata; class Mammalia; order Rodentia; family Cricetidae; genus Phodopus; species Phodopus roborovskii. Next base: position 4,408,140 of record NW_026126515.1, on the reverse strand, counting down.
AGGGACCATTTGCAAATTCTTCAGCATCACAAATATTTTTTTCATAAAATTCTAACTTCTGGGGCTGGAGAGATGGCTCAGTGGTTAAGAGTGTGTGCTGCTCTCCAGAGGACTTGAGTTCAGTTCCCAGCAGCCATGCAAGGTAGCTCACAACTACCTGCAACTCCAGCCCAGATACAAACACGTCATTAAAAAGGAAATGAAACTTTTTAAGAGACTCCTAATTTGCCTAATTCTGAGTTTAGCTTCAGCCACATCAAGTTTCCTGAGCTTAGTCTTATTTCCGTGATGAATAAACACATCATATGTAATTACCTCTTGCTCCTGATTCCTCCTGTCAAGGAAACTGAGGCAGAGATCACCAGGGAACCTCAGCACTCTTTGACAGATAACAATAATTCTCTGATCCACATCTAAAGTTTCTAAACGCACACAAATTGTCTTCTACCATGTGTGTCCATCCTGGCCTCTACTGCTTTAAACAGCTCTTATTAAATCCCACACCCTAAGCTATCAGAATACTGGAGATCTAAACAGAGAAAAATGGATGATAAATGCAAAGATCTAGTAGGAAATCTTGTTTACCTTGTTAAAGGTGAGACACTCACAAATATGTCTCTTTAGTCAAGTGGTCAACATGTAACATAACTAGAAAATATTTAGCTTTTCATCTTAATCCAGTGTTTTGCCTCATATTTAAATTCTTGCCTTTGCAAAGGAAGGGTCTTCAGGGAGTATACAGTAAATGAAAAAGCCTGGAGTACCAGCTTAGTCCCAGTGTGTGTGTGTGTGTGTGTGTGTGTGTGAGAGAGAGAGAGAGAGAGAGAGAGAGAGAGAGAGAGAGAGAGAGAGAGAGAGAGAGAGAGTGGGGTGAGTTATAACAGCATGGACATCCCCATACTTGTGTAAAATCCTAAGCCCTGCGGGATCTCCAGAGAAGCTGCAAGAGGAAATAAGTTTTACTCAGGAGAAGTATGAATGTTGGAGGAAATCTAGAAAAGGTTAAAGAAATAATGAAAAACCACCTTTATGAACCTTTAGACAAAATGGTTTTGAATCCAGTTTGAGATACACTAGTTGTGTGGTCCTTAGCAAGCAAGTCGAGTGTGAGTAGAAACTCCTCTGTAAATGTTTTGCCTACAAGGGAAGATCCCTATGGTGTGGCCAAGGACCCCATGAACTTGACTAAAGATAGTGTGGTGGCTTGAATGAGAATGGGTCCCATAGGGTCATTCATATATTTGATTGGTTTGCAATTGTACACTGTTTAGGAAGGATTAGGAGGTGTGACTGTGTTGGGCTTGTCACTGAGGGTGGACCTTGAGCTTTCACAGTCCCAGTCTTTCTCTCTCTCTCTCCCTCTCTGTCTCTCTCCTCCTTCCTTCCGTCTCCCCTACCCCAGCCTCCTGCTTGAGGATCAGATATAAGCTCTCAGCTCCTACTCCAGCACCATGCCTGTCTGCCACTGCACTCCGAGTTATGATGACCACCAATTCACCTTCTGAAAGTGAGCCCCCAATGAAATGCTCTTTCATATAAATCACCTTGGTTTCAGTGTCGCTCTGCAATAGTAGAAACATAACTAATACATATAAGATGGTCCAGCTAGTAAGAATGCTTGCTGGACAAGCATGAGGACTGGAGATTAGCTCCACAACACCCATGTAAAACATTGAATGCGGCAGTATGCAGCTGGAAGATTTCTTCAGCTTCCTAGGCAGTCATGAGAGCTGAATGGCAATCCTAGCATCCCTGTTTCAAATAATAAGGTGGAGAGCAATTGGAGAAGACAGTTGACTGTAGAAAGATTTTTCTTTGGGCCACCAGCTCACAAAAGTGAAGTTCTGGAGTTGGTAGTGGTGAAGGAGGAGAGAAGGGATTCGGCTACAATATCGTGTTGGTGAAAGAGTGTTTAACTCAGGAGGAGAGCAGGGTGAAGGTCACTGGATCAGAAACCCCAAACCCTAAGCTCCAGCCTGTCCCTTTCTCTAACTAGCTACATGAACTGAGCTTAGAGGCTTCCTCTAAGAACCATGAACCCAATTTTTAACTAAGATAAAATGGACACAGGATAAAACGAGTCTGTCCCAGGTGTTCCATTTGATGGGTTTTAACAGCTGGCTACATAAATGTAAACATCTCACCAAACAGCATCTAGATTCCCAGTGTCCCACAGTTCTTTGTGTGGCCTTTGAGCCACTTCTCTCTGACACCCAGGCCACCACTTCTGGATTCTTCCTCTATAGATTAGTTTAAAGTGTTCTTGTATATCATATTAATGGAAGCCAGCTACGTGTTCTTTTTTTGCTGTGTATCTTTCCCTCAATGCTCCTGAGATTCATCTCTTGGTGCCGATCAATAGATGTTCCCCTTTACCACTGAGTGAGTATTCCGGCATCTGAACACAGCACAATGTGATTCTTTTCTGCCATTGGACATTTATTTGGTGTCCTATTTTTAGCCACTATGAATAAGAAATCCAGTAGTGTTACTGAATGTGTCTTTTATAAATATGCTGTCATCCCTTTAGAGTTACCTCTTTTTAAAATAGCTGGCTATATCTCATAAGTGTCTGCTGGAGGCTGTGACAAAAGAGAAGAAACAGAAAACACCAATGTTAAATTCCCCCCAGCACATGGCCACCAGAGCTGCACTCTGTGCTACAGATGTGATATTTGTAAGCTGTCATTTGAAGATTTTCCACTGTTAAAACACATTTGGAAACCAGCTTCATAGAGAAGCCATAATGCTCTTTTTTAGTGGGTGGAGCTGAATTATTACTGAAGAATGTTAAGGAAATCGTTGTATTATTTAAATCTAAGTCACACCCTCTGAATTCTCCATGGCAGTCTCCTGCTGCTGCTGCTCTAAATCCTAAACAGCATGGAAAGCACAAAGCAAGTCTATCAGCCAGGCCTTCACATTTGCTCTCCAAGGAGCCAGCCCACCTCCCCACCAAATCTAGTCTCAAGAGTCTACTATCCCCTCAGAACCAGAAAGCAACCCTAGAACTGCACCATCACCCAAGCAAAGTCTGCTTGCTGACTTCCTGGGTCCAGGTTGCATTCTTTTTTAAAAAAAAAAAAATGGAAATCATCTTTCTAGAACCTTCTTAAGTTCCATAATATTTGCACATGCCCATTAGGACACTGAGTTATCCATGTTTTTCTACATCTTTACTTTCAAATTATAAGAGCCCAACAGTTTCCTGCTCCTTCTCCCTACACACCTACCTTTACACACATGCTTGCATGCACGCATGATCTCTCTCTCTCTCTCTCTCTCTCTCTCTCTCTCTCTCTGTGTGTGTGTGTGTGTGTGTGTGTGTGTGTGTCTCCTGGTTATCATGTATGAGTTATAGATACATAGAGATATATATACATAGATACACAGATAGATAAACATGGTTTGCATGGAAACAACATTAAAATCTATACTGGTTGCATGTGATTTGTGACTCCATATAGGCTATTTGCAGAGAAGGTCAAACCTATAGGACAACAATACATTCACAAGCAACAGTAATTTTGCCAAATATATGGCCAACTTCATAAATATTGTGTACAACAAATCCAATACCAGCACCAAAAACATCCATAAAAAAACTATGGCTGACTTTCACATTCCCTGAAGGGCAGGGGTTTCTAGAATCCTAACAAAGATCAACAGAAAAAAAACCCTCCAAAACCCTTGTGTGCCAATCCCAGTTCATGTTCTAAATCAATTACTTTCTCATTCTTTTTTTCATTGTGATGCTGGGGATTGAATGTAGGCCTCAAGCATTCTAGACAAGTGTTCTAATACTCAGCAACATTCCTAGCTCCTCAACTACTCTCATAAACTGCATTAAAATCCGTTTGAGTTCTCTCTAGCTATTTCCCAGGCTACATATCTTTCCTGACCTCAGAAACCATTCTCTCCCCTCTCTGAAAGGAAAACATCTGAACTCCTCAAACCAGTCCTGCCCCAATTTCCTTTCTCTATAGAATTAGTTTGCAGAAACCACAAGGGTTCTAGCTTATGTGCTAGTCTGCGAACCCTTCCAATTTAATACAAAAACTGGTACTGTCTCTCAAGAAAATATGCATTGAAGGAAAAAAGTAGGACTAATGTTCTTTGGAAAATTCTACTGAAACTAAGCCGAATAGTAAAATTTGGGGAAAGTGTAAGCTTTAGAGAACCATTCTGGATAATCAACTATGTTCCTGATAGAACTTTTTTGTATGTGTACATATTCTCATGTGTGTGTGCACGCACATGTGTGTGTTTGCACACACTCACACGCACAGGTAGAGGCCAGAGGTCAATGGTGGTATTTTCTTCTGTTGCTCATCACCATATTGTTTGAAGCACAGTCTCCAGTTGAACCTAGATTTGAGTAGGCTGGCTGGCCAGTGACCGAAGATCCTCATGTCTTTGTCTTCCAAGTGCCAGGATTACACACATTTTGCCATGGCTAACTTTTGCACATGGTTAGTGGACTCTAAACCAGCTCCTCATACTTGCACAAGCACTTACTTACTGAACCATCTCTGTAGGCAGGATAATAAGAATCTAAATCACTCCTACTTTTTGAGCATTTTAAGTTAAAAAGAACGGCACAGTTTATTGCATTATTAAATGGCTTATCCTAAGAAATGAACTCTACCTCAATGTCTCCTGGTCCTCATTAGGAAATCCACTAACTTGTCAGGCTGTCACACAGAGGATGCCTCTGGATGATTTAAAGTGTCTTGGTATCTCAGACTCTGACCCTGTACTGGCTTCAGAAAAAAAAAAAATGTTTGAATTCCCAGTTCTATCCTCCTGTCTGCAGCTGTCAGGGGCTACATCTCAATGCAACCTGTAGCAGGATGCTCCTTTCTTCTTATTGCTCTGCTGCTACTCAGACCATGTCTATTCAAATGTGATCCAAGGAAGAACAGTGGGCATCTTCTAAGAATAAGAAGTTCAAATGCTCATGCTGGCACAGTTCGAATATTAATGAATGTAAAACCAGTAATGAGTTTGGGGAAGAGAGAAGGCATGCGAGAGAGGGGTGTGAGAAGTGCCAGTTACAACTGTGCTGTACTTTCACACCCACCTTTGACCATTTATAGACAGACTCAAAACTCTCTACCACTAATGGGTAGGTCTTCATTGCTGGCCACAGTCAGCTACAGGAGCGTATCACAGCTTAGAGGTTACAAGACAAGACAGAGAAGTTGGTATAGAACAATGCAGGAAGAAGGGGAACTCATGAGATCTGCCCATCCACCTTAGTGTGGCCAGTCCTCTTTGAAGTCATGAGTCAGATATGATCACCCTCCTGAGAAAATGTCTTGGTTACCTACAAGAGTACTCGGAGTCAAATGTGGATTCTGACCATGCCCTACATCCAAAGGCCCTCCTGTGATACCATCCCTCCCTAACCTCTGTGCTACCCCCATCCTCCAAGTCCCTGGCAATTCTGTCATTTCAATACATGAAGCTTGTAGTACATGAAGCTTTTCAGAGTCTTTTTCAAATTCTCTGATGGTCAATCACAGCATCCTACTTCATATTCATACCTACACATATGTGTAGGTACACATGCACCTGTGAAGTTCTGTGTGTGAAGGCCAGAGGTTCATGTTAGATGCCTTCTTCAGTCACTCTCTGCCTTATTTTTTGAGATAGGGTGTATGTAGCTCATGGATTTGACTAGGCTAGCTGTCCAGCAATCCCCAGGGATCCTTTTGCCTCCATTTCTCCATCATTAGGATAACAAGTATATACTGCCATGCCCAGCTTTTACATGGGTACCAAAAATCCAAACTTAGGGCCTCAGAGATGACTCACTGAGCCCTATCCTCAGACTCCCTACTTGTTACTATTAGGATTATCTATTGGTACTGGAAGCTATTTGAGTAGACTTTACCTGCCTCTTTCCTAATATAGTAGTCTAACAGAGATTTTGTCCCTTGTGACATCCAGCAACATCTAAAGACATTTTTATCATCTCAGGAGATATGAGACTAGGGTGAAGGAAGGCTGCTGGTGTCCACTAAGTAAAAGCCAGCGGCACTATTAAAAGATCCTGCAGTGCATGGGACTATCTCCCACAGCAAACGAATGCCTGGCTGAAAATCTCACTGGTGTTACAGCTGAGACATCCAGGAATAGAAGGTAAAATCCATAGGGTTGATGCTCCCAAGATTTAATCCCTGCATCTCTCCCACTACCTGATGCCTGGGAGATGCTCACTCACAGGCATTAACAGTCTTGGGAATTCACTCCTGTCGCATGGTAGTCCTCAGTGTCACCACCTGATGTCACCACAGGATGATCTTGTATCAACATCTATGTATGATTTGCAGGACACATGTATGTGTAACCTTTCTATGTTTCCATGTCTCTATATCAGATGTCAGTGCAGCTTGTCACATTATACCATCAGTCAGTCTTAAGTGATATTTGATATTTTTGATGTCATTATACATTAAAAATTCAAAAATCCTGGATTGGGGAGATACCTCAGTTGGGCAAGTATGAGGACTTGAGTCTAATATCCAGAACCCATATTTAAAAAAGAATAAAACAGAAAACATGGGGCATGGTAGTAGGTACCTATTATGCAGGGGGATAGAGATAGGCAAATCCTTGGGACTTACTGACCAGCCAATCCAACGTATTTGGCAAGTTCCAGGCCAGTCTCAATAAAGAAGTGTGTGGCATCTGAAGAGTGACAGCTAAGACTGTCCTCTACCCAACCCACCCCACATACACATGTACACATAAGCATGAACAACCACACACAGGATTTCAAAGAAGCATATTAAGGATATCAGTTAAGCATAACTTGAACAAGGAATGTAAGACTGATGCTTGCACCTAAGAACCTTGTGTTACTTGGTGAACAAACATGGTCAAGAGTGGTACATTGGAAAGTGAAGCAAGAGGCACTATTCCATACGTGATGATGGGTTCAATGATACTAGGTATGGCAGACACATCATATCAACCTACATAAATTGAAGCTCTGTCTCCCAGGCTTCCCACTCTTGTCTGGCTCTAGGGTAGCTTGGGTCTCTAGGACACACTGAGATTTGGAAGATGGGCCTGAAGGGGTAGCTGCCTTCTTCCCTGTGTGACTGACTAACAATTACATAGGATACTGGCTGATTTGAGCTCTAGAGTACAACTATGAACCCATAGATTGCCAAGGTGATGGACATATCTACCCAGCACTTCCTAGGCCTCTTCCTTTCACCATCTAGGTATGCCAGATGCATGCTTAGTTGTATGGTAAAGGACAGTATAGGGAGCACTCAAGACATAACACGGCCACATTGAGAATGCTAATGATTGAGACTCATGGAAATGACAAGGGCTTCCCCTCCTGGGAATATGGATGTTGACAGTGTGGCAAAGGGTATGGACCACAGCTTCCTCCTCCTAGATGACAGCAGTCTGACATTGCTTCTCTACAGCGGTCCCCTTCTGAGATTAGCTAACCCATGTCTTCCTTCTTCCTTAAATTGTGTATCAGCAATGTGTTGAGTCTCCATATTGTTAGAGTATCTGTTTCAGAGTACAGGGTACATCTGATCCTAGCTCATCTATATGTATGTCTGTTATTTCTTCATTTCCCATCATCTGGGTCAAGTGGATACCAAATTCAGATTATAACAGGGAGTCAACTTCTCTTGGCAGGTCACTCATTCCTGCCATGGAAAGTTGCTAGAAGGCAATGTGAGACCAACACAGATTTTCTTCTCTCCTCCCAGATTCTGGCTCATCTGCTCAAGTTTTCCCTTGGTTTTGTTTTAGCAACTTTATAACCACTGTTCCTTCACACTCCCTGTTGACCCATCTCAGGCTCCAATATCAGACACAGAAGTCAAGACCTCCATTGCTTTCAGTAAATCCAATATAGATAATAACCCTGTAAAAAAATAATTCAAGTGGATTATGTTTCTCTTTGAAACCCTGGCTCAGACACTAGGATTGGCCATCTGATAGCCTTCTAGAACCTCCTGTATTCTGAGACCTGACATGGCTACATAACTGAAAACACAATTAAAGATTTCTTATTAGGAAGAAGGAGATTTTAAACCAGGAGTGGTGGCTTGTGCTTTTAATTCCAGCACTCGTGAGGCAGATGCAGGTGGATCTTTCTGTGTTTGAGTCCAGCCTGGTCTACAAAGCTATTATGGGAAAGTTGGGGCCACAGAGAAAGACCCTGTTGAAAAAGAAGAAGAGGAGGAGGGACAAGGAGGATGGGGATGGTGAGAGGGAGGATGAGAGGGAGAATGAGGATGAGGAGGAGGAGAGAAAGAATTAGAAACAGAAGAGGAGGAGGGAATCAATGTTAGCATGCAAATGGACTCCATATAATTAGCAAATGATACCTTTGTGTCTATGGCTATGATTCTCTCCCTCCTAGATGCATCAGAATGGGTCTTGGCTAAACAGATCAAATGTATGGTTTTCCATATCTACTGGAGATCCTGTTTCCCTATATCATCATCCCTTGTACCCACACTGGCATTTGCTACACAGCCCTTGCATCAGGATTGACTTGCAATGCTCATTGTCTGACATCAAGTAATTAAACTTACTGTAAGAGGGGGATGACTTGTCTGCCTTAATCTTCCAGAATTTTCTTATTTTTTGACTGTTAACTATTTTACATATGTGTTTAGAAACTCTTCACAGAGCCCATCTACATAATTCTTCTACTGAGTAACTCCTGCACTGTTTTCTCCCTTTTTTGAGATGGTGCGATGCTGACATGTTGCATTTTATAGCAGATTTCTCCTTATTTGGCCTCTTCCCCATTTAGCTTGAACCACATTACAAAGAGACAGAATTAAATGCCCTTTGCAGAATGTGACAGCTCATGAAGGCCGCTTAACCAGGAGAAGGTCACAGGGTACAAACTCGGAGGCAGGGCCAGCAATGGCTTTCAACAGGTAGACTTGGAGCTCAGACTTGGAATGACACTAGGACAATAAGCACAGAGACAGCAGGGGCAAAGACAGATTTACACACAAGAGATCTCAGGAAAACAGGAAGATGGAGGAGTGACGGGCACACGGGCCAATCAAAGATGGCGCTGAGGGGAAGTCAAGAGGGTGAGTCCTGAGATGTTTTCAAAAATGGGTGATTGGTTGCCAAGATCAAACCAGATGAGGTCACTGCATGAATGGATTGTGTTCATTAGGTAAAGCATAGGGTGACTAGATGCATGATAGACTGTTCTTTAAAAACATTGGCTAGCTGTTTTCCTGCCCTGAGGTTTTTTTTGTTTTGTTTCGTTTTGGTTTTTTGTTTTTTTCTTTAAAAGATGCTTGTTATAGGGCAATAAATGAGTTCCTGCTTGGCTAGACACCCTCTGCATCTGATAGTCTCTGGGATCCTGGGAAGCTAGGGAATGGGCGAGCAGCACACTTACCTTTCCTCAGACCCAACTCAATCTTCTGTGGTTGGGCTAAGACACCACAGAGGAGCAGAGAAAGAGGGAAGACACATAACAAAACAAGGCTGGAAGCCGATGCTGGTAGGCAGACAGGCTTGTATGGTGCCTCTCTGTGTCTCTCTCCTGTGTCTCTGCCTGTCTCTGTCTCTGTCTCTCTCTCTCACACACACACACACACACACACACATTTATCCAACCATTGCACCTAAGTCATAAAAAGGTGACATTGGCCACAACTAAAACTGGTAGCTGATTAAAGCAACAGTCCTCAGGCCTGATGAAGGTCATCTGCATTGCCCCACAACTACACTAGAACATGCATATCAACCCTGAAGTGCCCTCAACCCCTACCACCCTACATATGTAGTAGCAGTGAATGCTAACTAGTTTGGTCATGGTTGTTACACAGCAGCAGCAAACTGCTACACATTTTCAAGCAGAGTATCACATAAACTCTACAAATCAATTAAATAAAACAGAACTGCAAATTATAGGCCCTTGAGGCCTATCTTAATTAGGGTTTTCATTGCTGTGAAGAGACACCATGGCCACGGCAACTCTTATAAAGGAAACATCTAAATAGGGCGGCTGGCTAAGAGTTTCAGAGGTTCAATCCATTATCATCATGACAGGGAGCATGGCGGTGTATAGGCAGATGTGGTGCTGGAGCAGAGAATGCTACATGTTGCAGGCAACAGGAAGTCAATGACTGAGACACTGAACATCTCCTGAACAAAGGAGACCTCAAAGTCTATTCCCACAATGACATAGTTCCTCTAAAAAGGTCACACCTACTCCAACAAGTCCATGCCTCCTAATAGTGCCATTCCCTATGAGATTATGTGGGCCAATTACATTAAAAATACAAGGCTGTCAGCCCTCATTCTTTATAACAGTTTCTGAGGTACTTCCATATATATATTTATATATATACATTTCCATGTATATATTTCCATATATATATTTCCATATATACATTTCCATATATATATTTCCATATGTATATTTCCATATATATATTTCCAGACACACACACACACACACACACACACACACACAGTTTGAAAGCATTCCTCCAGGAAAAAAAATGCACAAGACCAGGAAACATGGGTCCTAAAATTGAACCTACCTCATCTATCATCAGCTACTGCAGGAGACTTAGGTTCCTCCCATGTGAGGGAAAGAAGAGTAATGATCCTTAACAACCTACCTCTGATATAAACCCAATTAGAATATATGTGAACATAAGACACACTGATGTAAGGTACTAGTCCTATCAATACCAGCATTACAATTGTCCACGTGGCCGGGGGCCTTGCCAGAAAAATTCCCTTCACCAAAATCTAAGTAAGATGAGTGAGCATGTGTGTGTGTGTGTGTGTGTGTGTGTGTGTGTGTGTGTGTGTGTGTGTACACATGATCAAGTGTTTAGGGGTGGTCAATAGAGAGCATGCTGGTAGTTTTCCATACTCTTCCTTAGCAAGTTCAAATAAGGTGGAAGGACCACAAAAAAATTCTTTTCAGTAATTTTTTTGAGATTGTTTGTATATGCACGTGTCTGTCTGTCTGTCTGTTGATGGGAGATGTCATTATGTATATATGTTTCTCATACTGGTTAATGAATAAAGCACTGTTGGCCAATAGGAAAGCAAGAGAGGAGGGACTAGGAGACAAGGGGGAAAGAGGAAGTAGTAAGAAGGAGCCAAGATGGGGAATCTGGAGAGAATAGAACCGCCAGCCTCCTCTTGCTGGTAAGACCACGTGGAAATACATAGAAATGGGTTAATACTTAAGACACAGCTAGCTGATAAGAAACTAGTACCTGGCCAATAGCATTGTATCAAATACAGAGTCTCTGTGCATTATTTGGGGCTGGTGCGGTGGCGGGACAAGACCAGCGGCGGCAGGCGGAAAAACTGTACACCTTACAGTCTGTCTGTCTATCTATTTATCTATCTATCTATCTATCTATCTATCTATTTATCTATCTATATCTACCAATCTCCATCTGTGTATCCATATATCATCTATCTATACATGTGTATGTATATATATATATATGTGTGTGTGTGTGTGTGTGTATATTTTAATGTGTTATACTTTATTATATAGTAAAACAGGAGTAGCAATTATGAATCAGACATTTATGTTTTACTGTCTCCCCCCCCCTCGCGTTTCCTTGTTGCCAATGGAAAATAAGTTTATCTCTGTAGTTTAAAAAGTGGTGCTTTGATCCAACAAACTCCTGGGAAGCATTTTCTGTACCTGCAACTTGTAAAAGCGTGCTTCTGTAAAATGTCAGGGTCTTTGAAGATGGGGTAGTCAGTTGGTGAGAGGTCAGGTTAGTGTGATAGATAGGGCAGGACTTCATAGGCTGATCTGTGCAACTCTGAAGTGATGGTTGTGTGATATGTGGTTGAGTATCATCCTGGAGAAGAATCAGGCACTTTCTGTTGACAATGCCAACTGCGGGCATGGTACCTTTGGGTGTGTACATCATCTAGTGCACATACCTCCCAGGTGTAGTAACTTCACTAGGATTCAGAAGGCTGTAGTGGAGCAGACTGCCTGACAATGGCCATGACCCTGTTGTATGCAAGTTTGGCTTTGGGAATTACTCTTAAATCCTTCTCAGTCTAGTCACTGACCTGGTGGCCACTAGTCACTGCATACAATTGACTTTCTGTGAACTGTTATACTCCAACAGAGAAATGGTTCATCGTCGTCATACAGAATAAGAAAGGCCAAACAGTTCAATACAACAGTTCACAACAAGCTTTTGGTAAGTTCATAAGCACCCTCCCTTGAGCTATCCCACCTTTTGAATTGGTTTCCAATGCCAAATGACCCTTGAATAGTCCATACCAAGTTCTTTGCAGCTTCCCATGTAGGTATAAGAGGGGTTCATCACAGCTGATCTCTGTCAACTTCTCATGGCCAACCACAGCTCTTTCTAGCTTCAAGGCTCTTTTTCTGTTTCAAAACTTCTTAACTAACCACTGTACTCTCTTTCATAGCTATTCCTAGGCCTAATGGTTTGTTGCTGCTGGGTATTGTCTATCCTGCTTTTCAGTCCATTTTGAACTTGAATAAGGAAATCTCTCAAATCTGCTATTTGCATAATCATTTCCATAATATAAAACAAATAAGCAATAAGTCATTAGCAAAAGTCATAAAGTGAGAACTTTGCATTTAAATGATATATAACATAACCAGCTTGTTAAGAAGGCATTTCTGCATCAAACAATACATTTTCAACAGTGCCCACTTTGCTCAAGGTGACAAGTGACCCTACTGAGATTGGCCCTGGGTAAAGCCAAAGAAGGAATCAGTGGATGGCATAGAGGATCAGGCTGTGAGATCAGCTTGGTTAGGGAGTCAGTTAGTTTCTATGACATTCAGTGTCCTCATCAGAAAAACGGTGATGATTCTGCCCACATACAAGACGGCAGGACGGATTAACTGAAATGTCTGTGAAATGATTAGCATAGTTTCTAAAGACCCAGTAACCAATTACTATTGTAATTATCATGGGATGGTGGACTATTTCATGCCCATTATTTTGCCCTAAGAGAACAATTATGATTTCTATGACATGACAGCCTTCCAATTAAGAACCTGAACTCTGGGACTGACAATCCAGGCTTGGAATCCTGCATCACTGCCATTTGGGGCTTCATGACCTTGAGCTTCTTACTGACCTTGAGTATAAGCCATGTCCTGCCCTAGAAGATTTAACAGCTTCACAGGGAATATACACAGGCTGAGGTCATGCTATCATTGAGTGAAGAGAATGGAACACTTGTGCCATAGGAACAAGTCAAGGTGTGTAAGGGAGAGGGCGGGGTGCTCCCTCTGCAGACCTTCCTGAGCCGTCGGGCTGAGAGAAAAGAGCTCCTTACTGATTGCCACAGCAAATGCCACCACCTGCTCAATGTGACAAGGACCATTGGAAGAAGCCTCCTATAGTTTACATCCCTGTTTCTCTAAGACCCAGATCCCTGTCAGTACCCTCAGGTACCTCATCAGGAAGAGTCTACCAACGAGCTAAACAGCACTGTAGCCAAGGAGGAAGGCAAGCAAGAAGCCAGCAGTAAAGAGCCACACATTAGCTTTTCTCATTTTTCAAATATTTTTTTAATTTTGTTTCTCTTATAAGATTCATTTTTATTTTATTTATGTTCATTGGTGTCTTGCCTGCATGTATGTCTGTGTGAGTGTGTCAGATCCACTGGAAATGGAGTTACAGACAGTTGGGAGCAGCCATGTGGGTGCTGGGAATTGAAGTAGGGTCCTCTGGAAGAGCAGCCAGTGCTCCTAAACACTGAGCCGTCTCTCCATCCCAGCTTTTCTCATTTTTAATCCAGAAATATTCTGGAGCTGGGATGACTGGCTGAGGCTGCCAGCTCTGCCATTTTTTATAGGCACCCAATAATGGGAGAGCTAGGAGTCTCAGTTCTCTGTGGATCTCTTCGTTAATCAACACTAAAAAAACTATTACTGCCTTAGTCCAGTTTCTATTGCTGTGATAAAACACCATGACCAAAAGCAACTCTGGGAATAAAGGGTTTATTTCGTGTTGTAATTCTCCATCACTGAGGGAAGTTGCGGCAGGAACTCACACAGGAACCTGGACTCAGGAGCTGAAGCAAAAAGCACAGAGGACTAGAGGACTTTTGCGTACTGGCTTCTTCCTCATGGACTGCTCAGTTTGTTTCCTTTTGTACCCCAAGACCACATGCCAGGGGGTGACATGCCTTCAGGGGGCTGGGCCTTTTCACATTCATCATTAATGAAGAAAATGCCCCCCTGGCTTGCCTACAGGGAGGGGGGAGCATTTTCTCAGTTGAGCTAGCTTCCTTATCAGCTGTGTCTAGTTGACAGAAACTAGTTGGCACAGTTACTCAAAACTTTGGGCCAAGTGTTTCCTCTCGGCTCTAGCCACATGCACACAAGTGGCATCCTTCAAGGTCTTCTTGACAAGCTCAGTAATGACCTCAATCAAGAAGGCTCACTTATAAAAAATATTGCTGGGAACAGTGTGACTATATATAATGACAATCAAGATGTTTAGTTCCTACCATGTGCTAGAAATTAAGCCTTTGGCCATGTATTTGTACTTTTCTGTTCAATTTATACTTTTGTGTGTTTGGTGTGTATGTATATGTGTGATTTTCATGCTGAATGAATGTGTCTTAGTGTTTGATTGCCTTGAAGATACACCATGACGACAACAACTGTTATGAAGAAAAACATTTAATTGGGGCCAGCTTACAGTTTCAGAGGTTTAGTCCATCATCATCATGGTGGGACATGGTAGTGTGCAGGCAGACATGGTGCTGGAGAAGGAGTTGGGAGTCCTACATCTTGATCCTCAGGTAACAAGTGAACTGAGACACACTTCCTCCAATAAGGGCACACCTCCTAATAGTGCCACTCCCTACGAACTTATGGGGCCAATTATATTCAAATACCACAATATCTATGCATGTTCATGTGTGTGTGTGTGTAAGAGAGAGAGAGAGAGAGAGAGAGAGAGAGAGAGAGAGATACATGCACATGTAGGAGTGGGAATGTGAAGACAAGAGGTTGATGGTAGATGTCTTCCTCAATTTTTCTCCACCATATATATTGAGGCAGAGTCTCTTACTGAACCTTAAGTTCACTAATTCAGCTAGTCTAGCCAGCCAGGCTTCTCTGAGGATTCCTTGTCTCTGCCTATCAAGTGCTGGAATTACAGGCAGACTGCCATCCCTATCCAGTATTCACATGGATGCTGAGGATTCAAACTCTATTCCTTGTCCTTGCATAGCAATCACTTTATACACTGAGCCCTCTCCTCAGCACTGAGATGGCATTTAAAAAGTATGAATGTAGCTCAAGTCTATGGCCCATTCCGAATCCCAATTTCAGATGCTATTGGGTTTGTAATTTGTAAGTAGAAAATGCACAGAAATAGGATGTCTCCTCCTGGGAGCTAAAGTGCTTTAATGTTAGTTACTACTCTCCTTCCACATAGAATGGCTGCTACAAGTTAATTTTTTGCTTCTGATTTCCCTGGAAGGAAGGCAGTAAGAACACCCATCCATTCCCAAGATGGCATCTGTCAGCACTTTAGTGCCTTTCCCCCACGTTAGATGTAATTTACTTTAGCTAAAAAGAATTGATTTCTTTTTACAGTAATAGGTAGAAAAGGAAACATGACTTAGTGAAGGCAGAAGAGCCAGAATGGTAGGAAGGAAAGGCCTGCTATTCTCCAAGCTCAAACCCTCACCTCAGAGAGACCTGTAGGTCATGGCCAGAACAGAACCGGCACGTGTGGGATGCTGGGGGAGATATAGAATGAGAAGGGGCGTATAAGACCAAACATAGGAACTTAGATTTGATCTGTTAAACAAGGAGAAAAACACCTAACAGCTTCTAGAGAGAAAAGTAATCTAGAAAAGAGGGGTCTCGAGGCCTGAGCTGGTTAGTGCGTGAGGCAGGTTTGAGGATGGCAAGGGTCTGACAAGGAGGCAGGCGAAGGGGGCTACCAGATGTGACAAGACCCTTAAAAGAATGGAGGTGTGACTCCATCTCTTCAGCAGCAAGGTACAGACGATGCTCCCATCAGGCGGATGTGAAGCCAATACCACAGTTCTACAAATCAACACAGAGGACCACAATGACCTTGTGTGAAGATTTTACTCATAAAACAGTGCGTGCTGGTCAGAGTGAAGAGGAGATACATTTCATGGGCTGGTGCTCAAGTTAATTGGGAAGGTGGGTTAGTCTGGGTTCTCTAGAGAAATCCAGCTGTTAGAATTAATAGATACAAAAGGGAATTATTAGGCTGCTTAGGTAGGCAACAATGTCTATCTCATACTGCAGAGGCTGGTAGCCCTGTAGTTGCTCAGTCCATGAGGCCTGGATGTCTCAGCAGTCCCAATCTGGCATGAAAACCTGGAGGATTCCCAGGGAGCTGCCGGTCTTCAGTCTACACTGGAAGCCCAAAGAAGTTGGTTCTGATGGGGACGAAGGAACACAACCACAGGGTAGATGAACTTACTAGCAGAGTGAAGGCAAGTAGCAAAAGCAAAGCTTTCTTTTCTCCATGGCCTCATCTGGGCTGCCACCAAAAGGTGCAGCCCACATTTAGTGTGAGCCTTTCCATGTTAAATAATCTGATCAAAAAGGGCCCTCATAGGAATGCCCAGCACCTTGCATCCCATTGATTCCAGATGCAATCAAGTTGACAACCAGGATTTGCCATGACAGATTTAAAAAAAAAGTGTGTGTGTGTGTGTGTGTGTGTGTGTGTGTGTGTGTGTGTGTGTGTCCTGTAACATGTGCCACCATAGTAACATGAAGAGTTTTTTATTCACTGTCAAGGCCTTAAAAAAATGCAAGCCTTGTCTGCCCATTGAACCAAGGTTTGCTAGCAGAGTGATTTTAAGTCACATATTCTAAGTTGTGTTAAATCTCCTGTGTGTGCACCAGGGATGGTGCTAATCCTTCATGAGGATTATGTTACAATATGTGTGCAAAGCAGCCAACAATGCCTGGAACAGAGCAAGTCATTTATGAATGGTGACAACTACGGGAGAACCCCATAGTGAAAACCACACTCCTTCATGTTTAAGAATGGAGGCTTCACAATGCCCTTCAGAGGAGTAGCATGCCCTCCTCGCCAGGGAGTTTCTGGTACATTGATCCATCTTCTTAATGCTTAGTGCTGAGACAGAATGTCATGGGGGAGGAACTGGAGCTGGCTGTCATAGACACTCAGGCTCTGGTTTGATACTCAGTGTACCTGTGTGTCACTGAGAAAGACACCCTCTCAGGCCCCCTTTCCACATTCAGGTCCTCTGTGGGTAACTGTGGACTTGGTCATGTCATAAAGCTAAGCCAAGTCTTGAATAAGTATTTCTTAAAGTTCTTAAGACCAGAGCTGGCCAAATAAAGAAATGTCTTTATTTGCTAAATAAACACAAATAAACACACACAGCATGTAACCAGAAAGGACCCCAAGCCGGGCTGGTCAACCTGCTTTGGCTCTAGTCACATTTACTTCTGTGATGTTCTTATGTTGCCCTGGGTAGGAAAAAGAACACAAATCTCCTCGTTTCTGGAATATAATCTATTTTAGAAGCCGGTTGTTTTTATTATACTTCATAATTTAATTTATAAGTATTTTCTTTCATGGCTTCAAAACTCCTTTGGTCTTAAAAGATGCATTTGGTGTGTGATGTCTACACGAGGTAGGTCAAACAAGGCCAAGCAAGACACACTCCAGATGCTGCTCTCCAATCCACAGCTTCATAATCATTAAAGGCTGGGGAACTCTGAGGTAAAGTGCTTCCATGTCAGCATGTGACCTGAGTTAAGATCCCACATAAAAAGCCAAATGCAACAATTTGTCTGTGATCCAGACAGTCTAGCCAACCAGAATGCATCAGGTTCAGTAAGAGACCATGCTTAAAAATAGTGAGGTAGAGAATGACGGAGAAGGGCACTCAACACCAACCTCTCCTCTACTGTATACGTATGCGGGTGCACACGCGCACACGTGCACGTGCACACACACACACACACACACACACACACATCTAAGAAGATGGCAGAAGCAGTAACAATATACTATATTATCCATGTAAATCCCCACATGTAAGTAAATAGAGCAATGAAAATGAAGTAAAAATGTAAAAAGATATGTCCCATGAACAACAAAAGACAACAGGCAAGAACAAACCATGAACAGCAACATGATGAGCAGTCCTGAACCCCAACCCTCTATCCCTCACAAGGTTCCTGGAGAAAAACTACTGGTAGAAAAAAATCAAAGATAAGCAAAAACAAAGACAAAAAAAAAAAAAAAGAAAGAAAGAAAGAAAGAAAGAAAGGAAGGAAGAAAATCATGATATTAGTAAAAAAAAAAAAAAAAAAAAAAAAGAACCAGAAAAATTCACACATAAAGCTACACTATTAACACTGCACAAAAACTATAGAGAAGAGAACACAGTAGACTTAGAAAGAACTATTAAGCCAATCTCCTTCCAAACTTCATGATAATGAGTAACAGGAAAAGCAAGAAGATCAAACGCCATAAAATTTTACCATCTCTCTCTCTCTCCCTCCCTCCCTCCTTCTCGCTCTCTCTCTCTCTCTCTCTCTCTCTCTCTCACACACACACACACACACACAATGCCATTATCAGTGTGACTTTGAGGAAAATACATGATCAATGTCAAAAAGCCTATCCATCGCGGCAAGAACTGAGGCTGCCCCTCTAGGAGGCAGGGAAACATCTCAAGAAACAACAATTTTCTAAGCAACAATTCCAACTGAACCAGACATGATCATCAAGTAGACTATAGTTAGGCCCAAATCATGTGATAAACGCAGATCGTGCCCCTCCTCTGACCCTGAAACTCTTGTCAGTACTGACCAGGGTTTTGGATGCTTTCCCCATGCCCCCTTCCTCTCCCGCTGTGCCCAAATGGAACAATTCTCTCTTGTTTCATCATCACTAGTCTCTTGAGACAGCAGGAAAATCTGATCTGTTGGAAATCCTAATTTCTGGCATAGAAGTCTAGTAAAATTATATAACAAGTTTGTTTAGTTTTGTTTTTTACTTACAACTTAGAACTAAAGAAAAAAGAATCCCCTTCCTGAAATGAAGTTAGAAACAGAAACTGTGTACTAGTAATTTAAGAAAGCACATGTGTGAGAATAACAACTAAAAACTATTAACATCCATTGATATGAAAATAAAATGACCCGACGCTGCAGGGAAAGTGCTTTGGACTTCTGGACAAAGAGAGAGCATGACTTGTTTTATGAAGTAGACTGGACGACCATCAGTATTTGACAATGAATTATCACAGAGGAAATGGCGTACCCAAGAAACTAAACCAAGAGTCGAGGATTTTATATCTAGCAAACTGAACCTCAGGCAGGAAGCATAGTCTGGGCTCAAAATGCACATGCTCAGAGCATACCATTCCTGTAAGCCCTCCAAATTCATCTTCTAGGGAATGAATGTCAAACACCCAAGTGGCCAGTGACATTTCCATAAAGAGGCTGGTAAGACTTAAGTATAAAAAACTATGAAGTAACATTGAGGGCTAAGGAGCATATATGGTAACTATTATCTGTTAACAGAATAACTGTGAAATGTTAGGATGAAATGGGCAGAGCACACACACAGTTTTAACTCTCTCTAGGAATACACAATGATGGTAATACTACTCTGTGTGATATGGGATACAGCAAAGGCGTAATCAAGAAACATCCTAATCTAGCCACCTTTATGCTCTAGAGGACCAGCATTCTAAGAATGGGAAACAGAAGCATGGATATAACTCAGGGATGACTCTCCTAACTATGATTGTCCCACTGCTCTTCCATCTCTTGTCAAACAAATGTCTCTCTTCTTATCCAAACTGTATTGAATCTTCCTTATATTACGACTCAGTTTGCCTAGCTATGTGGTTAAAAATGTTTTCAGCTTTTTTTTTCTCAAATTCAGTGTCCTGAGGACAAAGTTCAAATGCCACTTACCTAAACAGTTGTAGAGTTGGATTCATTAATAAAATTATAGGAATACTTTTCTATTTACTTTATTTCAAGCAGGATCTGATGATGTAACCATCTCTTCCTTCCCAGAAACTGAGGATACAGGCATGGGCTACTATAATCAGTCATGAACTTGTTTAACTCAATAATTTACAGCCACATCACTCCTTTGGTACACTGTAAAAATATCCAGGGTTTGTCTCTCACAGGTGATACCATCTTTATCTGGGCTGGCCTTAATGACCAGATATGGCCAAATGAGGATGGCTGAAGTGATAAGAAGTAAATCTAGACTTTGAGTGGCCGTGTGTGCTTCCAGAACACTCCCAGAACCCTGTCTCCACCATGGACTAAGCCCAAACTTGTTTTATTCAATTCAGCCTGGGGAAGGGGGCTTCTTCACTCACTTCTTTCAATGAAGACACTATAGTTGGGATTTTCTGAAACTCTTCACAC
This sequence comes from Phodopus roborovskii, assembly GCF_943737965.1. NCBI lineage: Eukaryota > Metazoa > Chordata > Mammalia > Rodentia > Cricetidae > Phodopus > Phodopus roborovskii. The sequence goes on along the minus strand of NW_026126515.1, from coordinate 4,387,685 downwards.
TTACGGGAAGTCATCTTGTATGGACAAAAATACACAGTTCTAGAGAGTGGGAAGCAGTTGGCTGAGTGATGGGTGACTACAGTTAATGATGTAAACACAATGTACACTAAATGCCTTCAAGACAAAAATGACAAGTATCAGAGCTAAGTCATTTGTTAATTAGCTAGATTTACTATTCCACTTCAAAACATGTTACATAAGATACACTGAACTTTACCTGCCAACTAAAAATAAATGAATTTTAAATAAAACAAAAAATCCAAGAGCAATTGGTTTGGTGTTTGCTGCTATTTGAAGAAAAGTGACAATGAAAATGCTTTTAGGGAAGAAGATGAAAGTGCACAAAAGATATCAAGTTGGATACATAAGAGAGTGATTTTTCACCAAAACATTAATTTAATGATCATTTCTGAAGATGAGGTTTCCCTTTTCCTTCTAAGTGATACTTAAATACAGTATATGCCACACTTGACACTCAAATATCCCGATTAAAGTTTGAAGACATTTTGAAAGATTCAGGCTCTGCTTCTAGTGGGGGAGGAGGGTGCAGGAATGGCTCTAACAGGATTGAGGGAGGGGCTGCAGAGGCAGAGGAAGCTCAGTAAGAAAGAGCTGGCTCATCACAGCAGGGAAGCTCAGGAAGTCCCTTTCCCTCAATTTGAAATATTGGAGTGATCAAGTTCTTCCTACGATATTTTGTACACAGTGCTCAACTCTGAGCAAAGAGCCAGATATTTCCTTGTTTTTCTGGGTTTTATGACAATTTTGGCATCAGAATTATCTGGAACACAGCTTTAAATATTCTGTTCCATTGTTAACTCTCAGACCTATGATTTGGGAAACAAGAAGACTTTTAAGACAATAATAACAATGATTGGGGGGTGGGATCAGACACCAATATGATACTGTTACCAACTTTTAGCCAATAAAAGTTATTTAAAAGTAATTCAAAGGTTTAAAAAGTTAATTGTGACCAGGCATGGTGGTGCACAACTTTAATCCTGGTACTTGGGAGGCAGAGGTAGGCAGATGTCTGGGAGTTTGAGACCAGCCTGGTCTACAGAGTGAGTCTGAGAGGTCAGCCCCATCTCCAAAACCATCAAACAAACAAAACGCTGCATTTTGCTTTGTGGAAAAAAACAAAACAAACAAACAAAAAAAACTTCTATGCTACCTTCACCTATTTTTTTTTCTGATGTGTGCCTATCAAACTTCATAGGGCCAATGTAAACAACTTCTAGTAGTTAATAGTGATTATCAACTGATTGGCAGGATGCACAGTCCCCTAGGAGGCAAGACTCTGGGCATGTCTTCAAGGGAGTGTTTTTAGATTGGATTAATTGAGGTGGAAACCCCATTCTAAATATAGGTAGCTCTATTTCATGGACAGTATTCTAAGAGGTAAATGGAGAAAGTAAGTTGAGCATTCATCTCTCTCTCTCTGCTTCCTGGTGTGGACATACTCCCTGGTGGTTCATACTCCCAGCATCATGGCTTCCTCTTGAAGGACTGTATCCCTTGCAACTGTGAGCTGAAATAGACCTTTTCTTCCTGAAGCTGCCTTTGTCTGCTATTCTGCCATAGTAATGAGAAAATTCACACAGTACTTCATGGTCAGGGATACTACACTGCATCACATGACCTTGAACTTCAGTTTACTAATCTATGAAATGAGGGTGAGGATATTCACCTTGCATAGTTCTGCAACTGACCCTAACCTTGATTCCAGTGACCTGGAAAATATGTAAACAAAGCCCTTTGCCCTCTCCATGTCAATGAGGTCAACTTTGAGTTCCTAGGCTTTCTTTTGAACTCTTGGATTTAATTTTCTTTCATTTTAACTGCTCAGATTTCTTATGTACATATTCATAATACTATATAAATGTGTTTAGGTAAAGTAACAAAATAGAGAGTGGATAGAAAAACAGCATCAGCTGTCAATCATGAGTTAGGATCTTTCCCAATGTAGAAAGGGGGGCTTCTAAAGGAGGATGACATCATTGGACAGTGTGCTTCCAGAAGCACATAGATAGGCACTTAGGGGACTTGATAAAGTTTTCTTAACTACACAAGACCAATTGACAAAGAAAACCACTTCTTATGTGGGGCCACCCTTCCCACACCCCATAGGAGGGGACGCTGAAGCAGCAGAAAGTGACAGTCCTTTGTCAGGTGAGCTCCTTTGTAGCTGCTCATGTCTTCAACATGGACACAGTAGGGTTTGTCACAGCCAAGAGGACGACTGCAGCTATGCAGCTGGAGGGGACATGACTAAGAAAAAAACAAAACAAAACAAAACAAAACAAAACAGGAAGAAATGCAGTTTGGGGGAATAAGACAATGTACTGAACTACCATAATTTACTTTCCCATTGTTCTAGAAGTTTTAAGTCCAAGCACAGTGCCCTGCCTCTCACGGTGTGCCAAGCCTCAGTTGTTCTCCATAATCCCTTTGTGTTTTCAAAACCAGTACTACCTTGGTGACTCTTATACTACCAAGTTAGGCTGTTGGCTCAAGGTACAACCTTGGCCACCTCTGGAACACAGCTTCTGAGCACTGAGTCTCAGGAAATACGTCCCAGGAGATTTCACCTGAATGATGCTGCTATCTTCTCAATCATCACTGATTTCTCTGCTCCAGCTATCCAGTATCAATTGCTCCAGTAAAGCAAATGCTTTCACTTCCATGGTGCTGGTCTCTTGACAGTTATGGCTGACTCTTCAGTCTCAGTGACTAAAACCAAGGAATTCAAAATAGCAAATATGCAACAACTACGTAGTCTTTAAGTAACTCTCAGATTTCCCTCTGTAATGTTACAAGCCAGGACTCCATAATCTGCATTTTTTTTCTCAACATTCTCTTCTTCCAAGCTCCCACACAACAGCTCGCCAAGCTTAGACTGTTCAATGGCTTTTCTTGCCCAGAATTCCAAAATCCTTCTACAATCTTTTCCAAACAACATGGTTAGCTCTGTCACAGAAATACCCCACTCCTAGTACCAATTTCTGTCCTAAATAGCCACCATGACCAAAACAACTTGGGAAGGAAAGGGTTTATTAGGTTTATGCTCCCTCATCATTGTTTGTCACTGAAGAAATTCAGAACAGGAACTCAATCAGGGAAGGAACCTGTAAGCAGAAGCTGATGCAGAGGCCATGGAGGAGTGCTGCTTATTGGCTTACTCTCCTTGGTTTATGCAACCTACTTTCTTATAAAACCCAGGACCACAAACCTGTAGTAGCTCCACCCACAATGCGCTAGGCCCTCTCCCATCAATCACTAATTAAGAAAATACCCTACAGGCTTTCCTACAGCTTGATCTTCTGGAGGCATTTTCTTAACTGATGTTCTCTCCTCTTATGGTTTTTAGCTTGTGTTAAGTTGACATAAAACTAGCCAGAATATCAGCTAAAGCCACAGGAAAGTTGCAGAGTGTACTTGACATACCAATCACTAAATGTCCCAACCTATATCTGGAGAATAAAGAGCCACCAAGACCAGCCTGGAACCTATTGCCTTGGTCAAGAGGAAAACCAGCTCTGCAGAGAAAACAGGCTTTGCATTATCTCTGTCATCTATGAACTATGGTGTACTTTTAAATGTTTAGATGGATGTCATTTTCATAGCTAAAATAGTCATTAATCCATGGCACATCTGGATTTAGTATCGCCAAATAATCATTTGCATCCTAAATTCCACATCTAACACAATAATTATAAACATTAAGCTGCATTTATTTCCCATCTTTTTTCTTAGCCTTTGTCTATTTACACAGTTTTGACCACAATGTACAATATCCTACTTCTCAATGATCTCAGCATTGCTCCACTGTCTTCAATATCAGTTAACCATCACATAGCATTATATTGATCTAGGTGAGCATGCACCTACAGTGGCTGCCTTAGTCTTGCTTCTGCTGCTGTGATAAAACACTCTGGCAAAAGCAACTTACAGGAGAAGGTTCACTTTAGCTCACAGTTCCAGAGGGACACAGTCATCATGGTGGTTCAGGCATGATGGCAGGAAAGTGAGGTCTGCTCAGCACAATGCATAAGCAGTCCCAAAGCAGAAAGAGAAAGGGAAGTGGGACCGAACTATAAAACCTCAAAGCCCTGCGCCCAGTAAGATACTTTTTCCAGCAAATCTCCACCTCCTAAAGGTTTTACCTTCCCAAACAGCACTAGCTGGAGACCAATTTCCAAATCCTTAAGTCTATATGGGACATTTGACAGTCAAACCACAACTGTAGACAGGGACAACACCCTCTTGTTGTTATTTCTGTAGCTAGCACTGTAACAAATGATTTCTAGCCAATGACTAGGCCTCTCCCTAGCTGTCAGACCTGTATTTCTCTTGTAAAATATGGGAGGGGGTACTAAAAGTTTCTATCTCGTAGAATTGGCATTGTGAGATGGGCAAATTAATACACTTAAAGCACAGTAAATGCTCAATGAAAAGGAGCTACTTGGTTAATGAAATAAATCAAAGGATGGAAACCCTGTGTTTCAAAGGGATGATTAAGCATGATGCTCATTCTTTTTAAACTGGTAAGAAAGAAAGGCTCATACAAGCTCTTCCTGTGCCAGGCTTGTTGCTAGCAGCCCCACATGACATATTTTTTGTGCACTTAGCTGTCCAGCAGCACACACCAGAGGCATCCTTTAGAATAATCTATCCAGGAACCGGCAGATAATGCCAGTGACAGAACACGGTGCAGTTTCACAGAGGATGAAGGGAGAGAGGTGGGCTCCCTTCTGTCCTTGGGAATGGTCAGTCCATGCATGCTAATAACTAAGCAAGCATTGCTCATTGGAGATTAAGGCTCAATTTTGTGAGAATGTGTTGGGGAACACCAGAACAGTGGATTTGTATGTACATTTTCCCGGTTATCAAACATTGGCAACCTTTCCCGCTGTTTCTGCAGACCTTGTGTAAGTCAAGGTGTGTATGTGGAACAAGTTTGGCCAAGACTCTCACCTCCTGTGTATCTTAAGCCAAAGAAAAGCAACACCCCTCCACAGTTCACACCTTGAAAGGAACAAAGCTCACCCCTCCCATGCCAGTGTGAAGGCCAGAAGCTCCAAAGTTTAGTTATTCTCCACATCCCCCTGTGTGTCTCCCATAGCCTGGTCCAGAGTTGAGGATAGCTGCACATGTGCTCCTCCCACAGATGCTCAACACTTCGCCCTTTCCTGGGACAGAGGAAATGAACAGGACAGGAGTGTATTATCTCAGCCCCAAGCCTAGGCAAGACCCCAGTGAAAACACAGAGGATGTGAATTGCAATATCCAGGCACCAAGGGGATCTGGGAAAGGAGAAGCTCTGGATTAGGTAACCTCAACAGGGCTTCTAGGACAGGTTTCTAAACTGGTTGGGGAGGATGGGGTGACTTTGAAAGGGGACAGAAGTGCTTGCTTTTAGATAATAGGAAAATAAGTCACAGTTACTTATTTGCAGATATAACAGCTTACCCATCCTTGGCTTTGAAAAAGTCTACATGATCTAGTCTGAAGTTTTTAGTTTGTCCTCTTTGGGTCAGGAAAAGGTATAAGACACAGACATACTTTCCATAAAATCTCTAGAGAAAGCAGCCACACATGGCATGGCTGACCATGTGTTCTTGCTTTCTAGTCCTGCCTGGGTCTCTGTACTTAGATTTTGCTTCGTTGCTATCACCAGGCTAGGAGTGAGTCCCTGGCCACAATCCAGGAAGGAACAGGCTCTGTAGAGACAAGATGACAGGCACGAAATTGTGGGTGGGGAGGAAGAATGAGGCACCCAAGCAGGCAGACGAGGTGGGATTCATGAAGAGGCCACCAGCTGGGCTGCATCTGGGGAGTGTGGGAGTCTGCCAGGCAAAGACAGGGAGGAGGGGTGTTCCAGGTAGCAGCAGCCACGTGGGCCGGGCCGAGGCAGGGGCTGCTGAAAACTGCTAGTTTACAGCAGGAAGGCACCACCCTCTAGCCACCTCTTCATTCTTGGTCTGTTTGCTAATTGTGGCCTTCTCTAGTCTTGGAAAGATAGGACTCTGGCCAGCCCCTACAGATTCCTAGATATAACCCAATGCCATTCACACCCACAGAACACAATGAAGACTAAAAGGGTAGAGCCTATGATCCCAGCATTCGAGAGGCAGAGGCAGGAGATTCCCAAGTTCAAGATTATCCTGAGACACTTTACAACAGCCCTTCAATGTCTTAGAACATACAGCTTCACAACTGAGCCACAAGACTATCAAAGACCAAGGCCCATGGTGAAGCCACATTCAGGAGCCCCGGCTCCCATACCAGATCGAGAGCATGAGAGAGCCCCATGAGAATCACTAGCTGGGCTCCAGCCAGCTCATAAAACCATAGCTTGTCACACAGCAGTACCCAACAGAGGATCGGGAAGGGAGAAAAGAGAAACTCTGAAAGGCAAGTCTTTGCTTCCTGCAACACCAATGCATAGGACACAGGAAGTCTCCGCCCGCCCTCCACTTTATGTTCTGCTTTCAGTGTGAATGGTAATTATTATCAGACCTTAGGCCCAAATGCATGAGTATTTTGTGAATGTCTAGAGATTAATAAGCTCTTTTTCAGACGTCTGCATTTTCCATCATTGTTTTCAAGGTTTGGACTTCAGCAGGGGAAAATATTAGTAAATTTTTCTGAAAACAAAACCAAGATTAGTTTGTTTCCACTAACACCCTAACATCCTCCAACAAGCAAGCGTGTCGACTCACATGGCATCCTTGCACTTCCTGTCTTTCCACTGCAGGTGGTCTGCCACAAGAACAGGGTCCACCACATGTATTTTCACATTTGATGCCTGACAGCAAACACCCATGTCTGATATGTAAAAGGCTGGTGATTGGTGTGTGTTGGCCCCTTCCACACTGACTCCCTCTCCTTTCTTGGTGAAAGCCCTCTGTTTTGTTTGAAATCTTACTGTGTCAGCTGACTCTCCAACTCTCTGCGCTTTATGACTGGTACAGCCACGTGACACCACTGGGCATTTGGGATGAAGAGAGCAACATCTCTGCTAAGTTGTCTGTGAAACCTTTGTTGCCCTGATGGAGAGAGCTGTAACCAAAGCAGTCTGCGCCTTCCCTGCCCCCTGGGAAGAGCAGTAGCCACAGCAGGAATTTTGCCACCATGAGGTAGTGAACTAAAATTGTATGGAGAATGGAACAGAAAGGTTCTGTGCATGAGATGACATCACCAGCAACTGACCAAAGCTGGGGTAACTGGGTGTTTAAAGCACCAGAGTCCCCTTCACATTATCTACAGCCAAGTGTATTTCTGCCCTGGTAATAGTGCTAAGGTGAGGCTGGGAAGACAGCTCAGCTGGTAAAACAACGCTTGCCACACAAACCTGAGGATCTCAGTGTGGACCCCAGGACGAATGTGGAAATCTGAGTGGTGCACACTTGTGATCTCAGTGATGTGAGATGGAAGGCAGAGACAGGCTGGTTCCTGAGAGCTAGCTTACTTCGTGAGGTCCTAGCCAATGAGAGCCCCTGTCTCAAAACAGGGATGGGGAAGGGGGGTAGATGCCAAATGACATCTGAAGTTGTCTTTTGACTTCTACACACATGTGTACACCCCACATGCTCATGCTCACACTCTCACACGTACACATGCTCTTGTCATACGGCAGCTGTTCAGATACAGTTTTCTTCAGATTGTACTATGCACAGTTCATGTGGCAGACGGGGCTCCTCTCTGCCCTCTTCATCCACCCTTGAGAGAAGTAGCATATTCCCCCCCCCACCCAAGGACCAGTCCTTTACATACCACTCAGTCTAGGGAAAGCCAGCTGCTCAGGCTGACCATCAAAAATGACATCTGATAAAATATGGCTGGGTATTCACAAACACAGCCAGCAAGAGTAGTTGAGTGGCTGGCAGAGGCTGGCTCCTCCCCCTCACCTGGCTGGCAGAGGCTGGCTCCTCCCCCCTCACCTGGCTGGCAGAGGCTGGCTCCTCCCCCTCACTAGCTGGGGACTGCAACAGCATGGCAATAATTGGAAAAAATTTGTAGAAACAACTTCTATTGCTGTCAAACATCTCTGCTTTGATCTGGCATGTAGTCACCCACAAACCCCCACTTATTGTCCCTCCTGCTCCTCTGTGGTTATCAGAGTCCCATAATTAAGGCATAATGAAAGTAAACAGTGTCACAGCAAATGAGATGCCTTTAAAAGGAGAGTAGTTAAGGCAAGACAAATGTTGCTAAAGATAGTGGGGCAGTCACTTGGAATCGATGAGCTCTCTCTCTCTCTCTCTCTCTCTCTCTCTCTCTGTGTGTGTGTGTGTGTGTGTGTGTGTGTGTGTGTGTGTGTGTGATGTTGGTGGCAGTTATAAAGACAACTGTGGACTGAAGAGATAGAGGGCAAATTGGCTCTAGATAAATAATCAGGTGACTTGAAGAAATCACTGCATGATCAAGCAAGCATGCCAGCATGGAGAGCCATACACAAACCAAGCGAAATAAAGAACTTTGTCACAGAATAGCCAAAGTCATGATGATTGACACCTTATAGATAAGCCCTCTTCTCTTCAAGCTCTGCCCCTTAGTTATGGCCAAAATGGTTTGTTATACAAAACAAGGTATAAATATATAGACATATATAAAAAATATGCACATATGTATATAACATATACACACATATGTGTGCATGTGTATGTATATATATATAACATGCAAAGGTGGTCTGGCTATTCTGCCACTACAGCAGCTAGGGACAAAATTGGGGTGTGAGATTCCTAGTTAATGAGTATACTTTGTTAGTCTAACAAGCCTGCTTACAATGACCATGAAAATTATAGAAAGGAAATCATGCTGAGAAACAAGAGAGTAGGCAGATGGGATGAAATCAGATTTAGAAATTCAAGTAAATAGACCAGAGCAATATAAATTTTAAAGTGGCATGTGGCAAAGTAAGCTGGAGAGCCATGCTTACAGAATGATATCCTTATTTTCAAACACGCAAGGCAGCAGTACAACTGCTTTAAAACATTTTTGAGATAGTGGTTGTCTTTGGAGATAAAAGGAGAGAAACAGAGAGACAAGGAAGACATCAGCTGCATCTGTAGTGCTTTGCTTCCTTCCAAGGCCAACAGTTACTGCCCTGACACCAGCACCCCACCACCACATACACACACTGTGCTGGCTAGCCTTATGGCAGCTCGCCAACAAACTATAGTTATCTGAAACGAGGAAACCTTAATTAAGAAAATGCCCCCATTATTAGCTGTAAAATAAAGGATAACCATGACACAAACCATAGCCCCAGAGCCCCAGACAGGCAAGGTAATAAGGAAAATTTATGGGGGGGGCACCCAGAACTCCCTGGGAAGGTGAAATAGAAGAGATTACAAGTGTGGATTAAGGGTGGGGCATAATGGGAACATGGGTGATCAGGTTGGGGGACAGGGAGAGAGCACTGAAAGAGACTGCTGGGAGGGGCGGGGGCATTTCAGGGCCAGCTTAAAACCTGGCTCAAGGGAATGTCCCAGGAATCTATGAGGATGACCCCAGGTAAGACTTGTAACAATAGCAGATATATAACATGATCTGGCCATTTTCTGTGACTAGATTGGTGCCTAGCCTAATTGTCATCAAAGAGGTTCCATCCAGGAACTGATGGATACAGACACACAGCCAATCATAAGGCAGAGTTTGGGAAACCCTGCAGAAGAAAAGAAGAAAGGATTGTAGAAGCCAGACGGGTCAAGGACACCACAAGAAAACCCACAGAATCAACTAACCTGGGCTCACAGCAGCTCACAGAGACTGAACCAACACCAGGAAGTCTACATGAGACTCACCTAGACACTCTGTATATATGTTACATTTGTGTAGCTTGGTCCTCTTGTGAGACTCCAAACAGTGGCAACAGGCACTGTCTCCCATCTTTTACAGGCTTTTGGGACCCTATACCTCATCCTGGGTTGCCTTGCCCACACTTAATACAAAGAGAGGTGCTTAGTCTTACTGCAACTTGATATACCATGTTTTGTTGATACTCATGGGAGACCTGCCCTTTCCTAACAGAAATGGAGGAGTGGATCTGGGGCTGAGGCCAGAAGCGGGGATCGGGGAGGAGAGAGAGGAAACCACTGATAAATAAATAAATAAATAAATAAATAAATAAATAAATAAATAAATAAAATTCATTAAGAAAGAAATGCTTCTTAATATCTGGCTGTTTCTTAATTAGTGATTGGGAGAGGGTCCAGACCATTTTGGGTGAGGCCATCCCTGGCTGGTGGTCCTGCATTCTATTAAAAAAGCAAGTTGAGCAATCAAACCATGGGGAGCAAGCCAGTGAGGAGCTCCCCTCCATGGCCTCTACATCAACTTCTGCCTCCAGGATCCTGCCCTGTTTGAGTTCCTATCCTGACTTCCTTCAGTGGCAAACAGCTATATGGGAAGTATAAGCTAAATAAACTCTTTCATTTTGGTCATGGTGTTTCATCAAAAAAAAGCAATAGAAACCCTGACTAAGGCAGGCCACACACACACACACACACACACACACACACACACACACACACACACACACACACGCACACACACACACATTTTTTATATGTTTGAAGTGTCTTATAATCCCATCTCTTGGAACACTGAGACAGAAGTATTGCCACAAGTTCAAGGGCAGCTTGATCTACATACTGAGTTCTAGGCCAGCCAGGACTATACAGTGACAATCTATCTCAAACATAAACCAAGAAATAAAAGTCTGGGAAACTGACACAGATGAAGTCAAGAGGCCATAGAGACAGATTACTAAATGACAACCTACAACATTCTGGATGGGCCCCTGGAGTAGAAAAGGGATATCAGGAGAAAGATAAGGAAATGTGGGAAAACACACACACACACACACACACACACACACACACACACACAGACAACTGTGGCTTGTACTTGATGATAAAGTCTCAATATTAGCCCATAAATTTCAAGAAATGGTCTCTGGGAATTTAAGATGGCAGTGTTGTGGGAAATAGACATGGAGCATTGTGGGAGCTCCTTCTCTTTCTACCACTGCTGCAAATGTGTATAAAATGGAAACCATTCTGATTTATTACATCAGCTTTATAAGGAGGTAAGGTGTCTAGGTGTTCCAGTAGCAACTATGAAATGCACATCTCAAAAGCAGCTTGAATAAAGGGTTCTGAGTGCTCTCACCACAAAAAAGAAATGGTAAGTGGTTGAAAAGACAGATGCTTAACATGCTTTAATCATCATACAACATATACACATTTTGAAATAGTATCTTATTAACAAGTGTTAATTTTACATTTTAGTGGATCTATTAGAAACTATAAACCCAGCTCTGGGGCAGCCAAGGCAGGAAAACTGAAAATTCGAGGTCAGCATGAACTACATAGAGAGATCCTGCCTCAAAAAACAAAACAAAGCATTGAGAAACAAACTAGTTTTTAAAAATTGCAGTGAGATACAGCTAGAATGTGGACTTTCTCTTTAAAGCAAGAGAGTATTAAAGATTGCTGGGATGGGCTGCACCTCCATGTGGAGCCAGAATATTTGAAACTCATTATAAATCCCAGAGCAACCTCAGACACAATTGACAGTCATGGAAACAGCACCAGACCCAGCTGGGAGATCAGGGAAGGCTGAGTGAAGGCAGGTTGCGTGGGCAGATGGGACTGGCCTCCATCCTCCCTCCCAGATGCCCAATTCAAACTAAAGTTACCTCAGACCCTCCTGACTGTGGAAAGGAAAGATGACCTCAGCCAGGATGACAGCAAGGCCAGGAGTCACCTAGGCCTTGCTGTTACAGCCAAAGCTATCAGTGTCCAAGGAGCCTAAAGGACATATGGGATGGTCCATGGCTTCTATATGAGCAACTACTACAGATCCCTATAATATGAATGGCTGGCTAGGAAAGGAGAAGGAAGAGCTGTCCCCAGGGTGACCCAGAAAGATCCCATCCAAGCTACACAGTGAATGTGACAATCAGGAAGCACCAGATGTATCCAGGGGAGGAGACTGGGAGAAAGGACAGGACTGGCCACTCCACCTCTTAGCTGGTTCCTCTTCCTCAAAGGACTTAAGCCTCACCTTATGAAAAATACAGAAAGCATTTTAATTATTTAATTGTAGTAAATATTTTCTCCAATAAACTATCCCCACAAGAAGAGAAGGAAACCAGTACAAGGCAAAGAACATCTAAAGTTCAAGAACGATCTCTCAGCTAAGAAAAGCCAGTAGGGCAGAGCTCATACACTTCAGATCTGCACTAGCAAAGACATATTGGAGTCAAAGGAACCTACACACAATATGTAGGAATACAAACTCAGACCATCCAAAGCTAGCCTGCTCCTCTTGGCAACACTGCTCTGTCTGTGAACTTAACAGGTCACAGCACTTAACTGACACTCACTGATGTCCCTTCACCCCCACCCTTCATAACAATATTGATCCAAAATAGGAGGGTTCTTACATGTTAACTGGAAGCAACTTAATTCGGTTCTCTGTGTGATGGACACCCACAGCAATGAGTGTCAATCTGCAGTTTCATGTTCGTTTACTTAGTGCTTTCTATGTGCTAGGTGCAGCCCTGGGTACCAGGTTTTCACAGGTGACCTAATTAAGATTCTTTTTGTCTTCGAGGTGAATCCTAAGCATCAAAACCATCAATACACAGGTGGACAGGAGAATTTCAGAGTGCTAGAGGCAGTCAAGAGAATGCAAAGGTATGAGTGGAAAATGATGCTAAATGGAGGGACAGGTCACTATAGGCCAACATTTGGAAGAGCCTCCATAAAGCTGAAAATGTATCTGCACTGCAAAGACCAGGGGCAGGGGAATCAGAAGAGAAGGAAGAGCAAGGTAACAGAGACAGGAATGTATGATAGAGGGGGACAGACAGGGTGGAACAAGATTCTAGCAAATGGGAAGCCCTGTGTTAAGAGGTGGGGTTAGGGGAGGATGCTCTACTAAGAGTAGTGGGAACCCAAAAGAAGCTTTTAAAGGGACAGCAGTCTGGTCTCATGGAAGCCTTCAGATCTCTCTGGGTTGGGAAGGAGTAGCGCCGGGCACAGAGGGATAATGGTGGCCTGGTGTCAGTAACTCTGGGTAACACTGTTCCCTTCTATTTTGCCAAGCATAGCAGAGGCCTTCATAGGGATATAGTGATATGTGGTGGATATTGAGCTGGGATAATTCCTCAGGCAGGGTGAAAGAGGCTGCAAAATTAAAGAGCCAGGTATTCAGCACACATCCATGTAATGGTAGGAAGAGGAGAGTCATGAACACGGCCCGCCCTGAAGGAGACCAGATTGCAGAATGTGCCATCAGCCTGCCCTGAAGGAGACCGGATTGCAGAATGTGCCATCTCACCCAGGGTAGCCACAGAAATGAGTAGAGAGTGCCACTGCTGTCTTCATTTAAAAGGAGAAAGTCTTCAATGTAGAGAGTCTTCAATGGTATTTATCACTCTCATATTTCCTACATTATTTCAAGTTCTATTTATTATTGTGTCTGTGGATGCTTGCATGCACACATGCATTTGTGAGGGGTTAGTTATATGGAGACATATAGTTGCAACCAGAAAAGCAGATACTCCATCCCAAAATCATGACTCAAGTCAGTTGTGAAATTAATCTGCTCACAGTCAGGGAATAATTGAGTATGCTGTAATACGTGGGAAGGTAAAAAGAAGATGCAAGGGCAAGGATGAGAAAAAGCCTTAATAAAAAGGAGAGTAGTTCTTGGAGTCGCTGTCAAGGTCACAGAGTAGAAAGAAATGTTCAGACTAAGTGGGCCATCTGCAGTCACATTAGCAGTCAGGAGTTGGGTGTGTATGCAGAACAGCCCCCAAAAACAATTCTCACAAATTGAAAATAGGGAAGCCAAAGTCCATGAGAGGAACACCCTGCCACTTATGAGCAGTAGGGAACACAGGTGTCCTTAAGCACACGTCTCTGAGACCCGGCATACTTTACCAAGATCATGTCACCTCCTAGTGAGCCTTGGCAGCAGGGAAGGAGGCAGAAATTGGTCAGCCAGGCTGCGTTTCTGGGTGGGCATGAGGCTTAATTGGAATCTTTGCAGAGACAGAAATCATTTAGCGCATTTTATTCCTGAGATGTTTTCTAAGTGACTTTAGCATGTCTCCAAGGAAAGGGAGCAGAAATAAACACCACAGCCTTGGCATCCTCAGCAGGGGGTGGGGTGGGGTAGAAGATGAATTTGAGGGAGCCTAATGAAGGCAAACTTCTCTCATTATGGTGAGATGAAGCAAAGGATAACTAACTGGCTATGAGTCAGGAAACTTCTCTCTCGTGGGTTTCACTGTAACCCTTTCTCAGGCTTTTCCTCTGCCTTCTAAGCAGAGGTCAGTTTCTTCTCAGACATACTATACATTTGCTGAGGCAATGGAGGATATGGGCTCTGGGTTTATAGACTAAGCCCAAACCTGGTAGAGCCCCAGTACTATATTGATACATCTGCTTTGTTAATTGACCCTGGAGAGTACTGCATAAGTCTCTTCATTACAGTTTCTTTGTAATGAACAATGTGCAATTTCTTTACATGCAAATTAAGACAATCATAATGACCTCACTTGCATGATGAAAATAAAATGACCTCACTCACATAATGAAAATAAAACACTGAAGTTACTGTCATGCAGGAGGTTCAGACCTTTGCTTACTTATCCCTCTCAACTCCCTATCTTCATATCTTACTGCTGCAAGGATAAACTGCTCTTAGCTCATTCTAAGTGGAACATCCAGTGTGCTACACAGAACTCATTCCAAATAGGATGCAGAACAGACCATCACCATGGTCCATCAGAGCACAATCGTCATGTTGTCTGAGGTGGTGGTGGCTCCACAACAGATTCTGCAGGGAATAAGTCAGTGGTATAGTTCAAGGATTTAAGATTAAACACTTGCACTAAATGGATTATCCTCCCAGAAAGCCTTTACACCTGGGCAAACATCATCAAGATTCTGCAGCTTAGTTTGTCATTAGACAACAACTCAGGCTTCAGGAGAGATGAACAACCGTAATACTGCACACAAGGCCAGCGAGAATTAATTTGAGCCCCTTGTGCTTTAAGCACATGCAAGTTCCAAGAAGGAAAATGAGTAACAAATGAGTTTTCACCAGGGCACATCAGGTATGAGAGATTTCACCTGATCCACGTCCCATTGGTTGCCCAAAATAATAAAGTAGCTGTAGCAACTACCAAAATCACGTGTCCCCTCAAGAGTGGAGAAAGGGGCTGTTTTTCTGTGAGATGGGAGATATTGTAAGATCAGTGAGATATCATCATTGAATTTATCTTACAGTTGCAGCTTTGGATTTCAGTTTCTCTGTTTGTTAAATAAGGTAAACGATACACAGGAGCATGACGATGCAGACACCTGGTACTCCGACAGCATTAGCTCTGCCAACTCCACATTCTTTGCTACTTTTGTTTTTATTGATGTGTCTCAGCCACGACTTAGAACAACATCTATGAGCTCATCCCATATCTATGCCTCGGCTCTTGCAGGTGAGAGACCTGAGCACTCTGCTTCAGAGGGGCATGCTAGCTACCTTTCCAGTCCCTTCAAGTCTGTCTGTTCCGGAGCTGCATCCCAATGTTCACAGGTCCCATTTTTGCTTAGAATGCAGACCAGAATCAGTGCTTTCTAATCATTAATAACTTTGGGAAGAAAGTCATTTGGGTTCTTTCTGAGGCAAAACTTAGTCAAAACGTAGTCCACCCCATAAATCCCAGGATCTCTGTGGGCTTTGTATCTATTATGCACATACTATAAACTCATATTAAACTTTACCATTGTGGCCTGTCACATGGTCTTGTGTAGCTTTGGTTGGTAGATGAAGCTGCAACTTCATTTCTCTTCCCTGGAGTGGAGACACAATTCTGTAGTTTGTTCTTTTTATTAGTTTTTGTTAGATTTTAATTCAAACATCTTGAGAAGGAATAAATTAGTCTAACTCTGAACTATTAAGAAAAATAACATGAAGCTAGGTATGGTAGTGCCTATCATAGCCCTATCACCCAGGAGGTTGAGGCAGGAGGATTGTCCTGAATTCAATGCCATCCTGGGATATATAGGAATTACCAAGCCAGTACAGACTACAGAGAAAAACTCTATCCATGTCCCCCAAAGAAATCCACAAACAAACAAAACCATAATGGAAAGATGAAGTTGAAACTTGAATTCAGAGAGTCAGTACAGTAGGAGCTCCCATTATATCAGGCAGGGATATCATGGATCCTGGTGGCCTTTGGTAGGCTCAGCAGTAAGAAAGCCTGGTGGAGGAAGGATTGAGCATTTTGATCCCATCCTTGAGAATCCAAAAGACATTAAGAAATAGAGAGCTAATGCCTGTGCTGAGGTTAGCTGAGGCCAAATGGGTTTAGACCACAAAGAAGCCAACTCCCCCAGGAACTAGTAACCCTGAGAGAAATACAGACATCTCCAGGACCTTCTTTAATGCTTGAAAAAATAGTTGACATTTATTTGGAAGAATAATCATTAAGACATTGGAAGTCACTGGACCTTTTCTCTCTCTTCCCAGTGTGGCCAAGTGAGTAAATCTCCATTTTCTGCTTTTCACTATTAATAAAAATAACAATCATTCAAAAAAGAGACTGAAACTTTTGTTTGGAAAAGAAGAAAACAGATATGCTTCTATTAAACAGAAATATGGATCTGTCCTTATTCAAGACAGAAAGGAACAGGAAGAAGAAGAGAAGAGTAGATTCAAGGGGCAAAGTATGAAGTTTTTGAGATCAAATAATTATACAAGGCATTTATTAAACCTTAAGTGTAACATTTCTGCATAATTTTCCAAGAGTTTGCCAACTTTGGCATGGGAAGAGGCTTTGAATGTATGCCACCATTGCTGGAAACAAGAAAAAAAGGGACAGGTATATTAGATAAACCAACAGGTAAACAATACTAAATAGACTCGATAGGGTGTGGGGGGGTAGGGAGGCATGATTAAAGAAGCAAAGGCCATAAATTTAAGAGTTGGGGCACAGGAGGAGTTGGTCAGGGTAGGCATGATGTAAATACAGCACTCATGTATGCGATGAGAGAGAGAGAGAGAGAAAGAGAGAGAGAGAGAGAATTCCTGAAGAGGAAAAATAAAACAAAAACTAATGTTAAAGGAATAACAGAAACCTAGAGAGAATGCCTTCACTATTTCTGCAAAGCAGGTTGAGGCTGGTGGCCTTACACGGGCAGAACTATTAGAAATCAATAAAGAAACCACTCTGTTGGAATGAAATCACCAAGAGGGGATTCACATACAAAGCTCTCACACAGACTGGCAAAGACTTTGCCACTGAGTAAGTGTGAATCAATAAAGTGTATTTATATATGCATTTTTTTTACTACCAAATATGTGTGGATGCACTGTGTCTATTTGAGTGCACATGCCTAAGTTAACATATGGGTGTGTGGTAGTTTGAAAGAAAGCGGCTCCCAAAGGGAGTGGCATTAATGGGAGGTGGGGTCTTGGAGGAAGTGTGTCACTGTTGGAGATGGGCTTTGAGGTCTCATATGCTCAAGCCATGCCCAGTGAGACAGTTCACTTCCTGTTGCCTGCAGATCAAGATATAGAACTCTTAGTTCCTTCTGCATCACTTTGTCTGCTTGCATGCCACCATGCTTCCCATCATGATGATGAAGGACTAAACCTCTGAACTGTAAACCAGTCCCAATTAAATTTTTTCCTTTATAAGAGTTGCCACGATCATGGTGCCTCTTCACAGCAATAGAAACCCTAACTAAGACAGGGTATCAGAGGAAAGTTCTGCAGAGTGGGTTCCAGAGACTAAACTCACTTCACCAGATTTGTATAATGAGAGCCTCTACCTGCTGAACCATCTTAATAGTCAATAGTAAACCTTTATTTAAGTATAATATCTGAAAGTATTGTCAGTAACCAATATTGTGGTATTCTAGAAAGAAATGAAACTGTAACACCCACTCAAAGGGGAAAAGTTGGTTAAATTGTAAAGAATGGTTTGACTGTGGGATTACCCTCAGTGTCTTTGGGGAATTGATTCAATGACCCCAGTAGATACCAACATCCTCTCTACATAAATGGCACATTTGTATATAGCCTATGTACATCTTCTCATATATGTTAAATTATGTCTAGTTTATGTACCATGCATAATCCATGTAAATGTCATACTAATCATTGTTTTGATGTGTCATTTAAAGAACCCTGATGAGAAAATAGTTCCTATTTAGTACACATGCAGCACTTTTTCAAATATTTTTCCATCAATATGTGATACTATATACACATAAAAAAAAGGTATGCAGGTAGGTATACATATATCTGCAAATCATATATCACCAAATGATATGTATGGATGTACGTACACACACACACACATACACACACACACACACACACACACACACACACACACACAAAGTGTACACACCTTGTAAACCAGCAATACTTCTAAAAATATTTAGAAGTAAATGCTAAGCAGTCTGTTGAGTTGGTAAAACACATCCATGTCTTGAAATAGTATGTAATTGTGGAGATTGGGCTGTGCTTTGTTTGAAGTGACTGTTATATAAGACTTTAGCTTTTGGGCTGTGCCTGAATGACTCAATCTCATCAAACATCAGTTATCTCCATTTTAAGTATAAATGCAGAGACTAAATAACTATATGTCTTACTTGCACATATGTCCAGCAGGAACCATAAGGCACAGGCTGATAAAAACTTACACCAGACCAAAGCATAACTCCCTTCCCCTGATACTATGAAAACAACAATAACAAAGTCATTTGTCACAAGCCTCCTCCAGGACAAATACCCCAGAAAAAGAGCTGTTATGCCCCTGCCCCTGGGCTCAGCTTACAGTTACTCCTGCAAGTGACCTGTAGCCCACTTTAAAGTGACCCTCTAAATAGCCTGACACCTAAACCTAATTGGGACAGGTCTGTGTCTTCAACCAGCCCTGCGCTTGGAAGCATCTCTATGCCTCTCAAAACAGTTCTGTTCCGGGCTTGTCAACATGAGATGTAAGCACCGAGGTGACTTCTGGCATCAATGTCAGCACTTTGCCTTTAGTAACTAGTGATTAACATTGGAATAAAAGAACCCATCACTAATCAGTGGCAGTCACAAGTGAAATTGGTAGTACTTGAATTAAACCCAATGTAATTGCTGTGGCTTGTGAGATCAGTTTTATTTAATAAACCCTGGCACTGTGGAAAGGCACAAATATGTCCATCTATGTTGCTTACATAGCTCACACATAAGAATAATGTGCTGAAAATTACACTGAATGGGTAAGATGAGCATGAGAGTTAAGAGTTGGAAAAATAAAACCAGTTGGTTCACCACTAAAGCTGGACTGGGAAAGACAAACACAGAAGGAAAGAATGGATACAGAGAATCCTTGCTTTTCAAAGGGCAGGGTGGAGTGAAGGAGAAGGTCAGTCTGAGGATCAAGCTTTGCAAGACATTCTCAGCTCCCCATTGCTAGGACAAGGACCCAGTCTCCCTTCGATGGTGGCACTGTAAACAGAAGCAAGGTGTAAACACTGAAGAAAAGGTTAACAGGTAAAGTTATGTGATCGAGAGGATTTGGGGGAGGGTTTTAATCTCTGAAAGTGCTTTATAATTTGAAAGTGGGAGTTGAGTAATGCATCAAAGTTAACAGAGCTGTGAGCTTGGAGAACTGCTGACATCTTGTTTTTCTGCTGACTTCGGTCAGATAAGTAGAGTCAGAGCACTGGGAGGTGGTGGTGCATGTCTTTACTTCCGGCACTTGGGAGGCAGAGGCAGGTGGATCTCAGTGAGTTCCAGGCCAGCCTGGTCTTCAGAGCAAGTGCCCAGGACAGGCTCCAAAGCTACACAGAGAAACTCTGTCTTGAAAAACAACTAACAAACAAAGAGAGTATCCAGTCCCAGAACGCTCCTGCCTGCCCATCTGCCTGTTCCCACACTGATGGTTTAGTTCCAAGACACTCAAGGCATCTGCCTCTGAGAAAGACAGACATTCACCCCAGTAGCTACATAAGCTTCTGGGAGACATGAACAATTGGAGCAGTCAATGAACATGCAGTAAGAGGAGCTGTAAGGAAAGAAAATGCCAACCTGTGAGCACACAAAGAAAACTAGAAAGCAACTAGATGCTAATAGTAGATTCTCAACCTCCAGGGGTTCACAGGTTGTAAAATAATAAAAGACATGGAATGGGGCAGGGCAGAGATTCAATGATAAAACAGAGGGTGGGAAAGGAGATTGGGAATTTGGACACCACCTCTGTCTTGGCACTGGCTAGTGCCACTCAATGAGCAGACTGCAACATAATGAAGTGTAAGGTTGTCTGCAGGCCACTCTAGCAGCCATCTTAGACCTGACTACTTTTAGCCAGAGGAACTTCTAGCCTGTGTGCATCTTGTCCTCAGAGCTAAACAAGATTAGAGCAGAGGGAACTTCACTTGGGTTGTGGAGGCAGCGCTTAGATTAACAAATCACCCATTTTGTTTAATATTCATTGTCTTAAAAGAAATAACACTTTAAATCTATTTATATAATGTGTATCAGTATTTCACTTGCATGTATGTGGACAAAAAAGGTCATTGGATCCCTAATGGGAGATGCCCTTCTATATTATGTTTCTCTTATTGGTTGATGAATAAAACACTGTTTGGCCAATAGCCAGTAGAGGCAGGAAGAGGTGGGACTAGGAGATGAGGAGAATTCTGGGAAAGGTAGGCAGAGAGAGGCGCTGCAAGAGATGCCATGTAGAGACCGGAAGGATAGGACGTGCCAGGTGTTCTCCGGTAGATAAGTCCATGTAGATTAGTAGTTATGGGTTAACAATTAAGTAACAATTAAGAGAGACCAGCCAATAAGAAATGCTAGCCATTGGCCAACAGTTTTATGATTAATATAGCATCCTTGTGTTTGTTTGGGGCTGAAGCAGCTATGAGATCCAGATGGGAAAGAAACTCCATCAATAGATCCCCAGTAAAACTGGAGTTACAGAAGTTGTGAGCCACCATGGGGGTGCTAGGAATCGAATCTGGATCCTCTGGAAGAGTAGTCAGTTCTCTTAACCACCAACCCATCTCTCCAGCTTCCATTCTCATTCTTGATGGGTACAAAAAAGGCAAAGGTACAGCTACTCTGGCTTCAAGCTGAAATCTGGTTGTCCTTAAGGGACTCATTGGCAGTGTAAAAATTTCCCAGCTCATCGTATAAATAGGTTGGTTATTTTCTGATTGTGGGCCCAGCTGTTTATATCCCCAAAGGTCTATAATTTGTAACTTTATATCCTACAGCCTTTTATTTAAGAGGAAGACCAGACATTTGGAGATGTCTGGCCCCACAAGCAGAAGCAGGATAATAACTAGGGGCCTAGACATGGCACATGGCAAAAGCTAGCTGAATGTCTAATAGACATTAACATTTAAAAAAATATCCTGGGCAAAGATGGCTAGATTTTGTTTTGTTTTGTTTTTATTTGTTTTTTTTTAATATTTATTGTTTTTTAAGCCTATGAGTATTTGCAGAAGTCTCCAATTTCTAAATGCCACAAGTGCTTACACAAAATCAATAGAGTGTTTATCTTGTTTCTTGGTAACACTACCTTTTAAAAAAAAGCCAGAAGTTGGATCATAGAGGAAGAATCATCAGTGCAAACCACAGGGCAGAGCTCTCGGCTTCTCTGTTCTTTCTCCTGTCTGCTGTACCATCTGCTAGGACAGCTGAGCCCTGGAGGATGAGTGTTCTTCAGCTGCTTTGCCAGACACTCTTTCCTCCAGAGTCCCTCCTCCCCCTCCCAAGCATGCACACTGGCTGCAGTCAACCTGTGAAATCTCTAATGACATTGCTAACGAGAGAACAGGTGGCTTCCCATAGTTGCAGCACCATCTTCCAAGGAACTGCCTTGACCTCAGGTGCAGAGGACAAGCACTAAAATCTTGGCTGCCTTCTCAGCCTTTTTAACCTCCTTGGTTCTGGTCACCTGGTCTCAGCTATGGACAAAGTGATTCAGGGTCACTTTACAGGACTTGCAGCGGAGCTACTGGGTTTTAATTCTAACATTTGCCATTTCTTTGAGGCAAATTTGTGATATGCAGAGAGAATGGAGAAGAGTTTGCCCTTTGTTGGGTTTTGTTTTTCTCTTGGATTCTTATTTCTGTGCTGTATTTCTTTCTTATTGCAGCAACACTGTGCCCTGTAGACCACATCTTTCTTCTTCGGAGATGACTTTAAAGAGACTCACTTAACCCTAACTTGGTGTCAACCTAACACAGGACAGTGGAGGCCAGAGCATTGTCCCAGGCGAGGCTGACCTTGGGCAGGTATTTGCTAAACTTTCCCTTTCTTTACTGTTTCTCTTTTATCTTGAACATGCATTATGTCTCTGATTAAGAAGGAATCCATTCCATTCTGTGGGAAAGAAAAGAGACCCTCTTATGAGGAGGATAAGGGCTGGAGAGATGGCTCAGCGCATTGGCCGTTTTTCCAGAGGACCAGGGTTCAATTCCCAGGTCTCACATGGCAGTTCACAAATGTCTATAACTCAAGTTCCAGGGATCTGACACCCTCACAGGCATATATGTAGGTAATAATTTAAAATTTTTGGCTTGGCAATGGTTGTGTATGTCTTTAATCCCAGCACTCAGGAGGAAAAGGCAGGTGAATTTCTGAGTTCAAGGCCACCCTCATCTACAGACTGGGTTTCAGAACAGCCAGGTCTCCACAGAGAAACTATCTAAAAAAATGCATATGTATGTATATAATAGTGGTTGATTTGGGCTCCCATCTTCATGTTAAGTTTGGTCACCATTCAGACATATATAAACATAAGGACTTCAAAGTCTTAAGTACTGGTTTATCTCAAATGTATTTATGCTGTTGAATAGATCAGTAATGAGTAAATGAATGAAGTAAAATTATGTTTCTTAAATACTTGGATGAGCATGCCATCACAGGTCCTGGTTGAACTTTTATCTCTATAGGAAAAAAATGCTACCTCTTCTTCATAATAATGGCATAACTGGACAGACTGTACTAGAAGCAAAAAATGAGAAACTACCTTTGCACATCCCTTTACCCATAGCAGCAAGAACAACAACAAAAACTAAAGACAGGCAGGACCAATGACTGCTTAAAGAACATAGCAAAAGAGAAAATGCTGAACAAAAGGTTCTTTGCATTACAAAAAGATCCAACATTACTGAAATATTTCTTTCAAAGGCAGTTCATTTAAAAGTATGTCTCCACATCACTAATGGTGAACGCTGCATAAAGGACTGAAAACAAGGGCATTGCCAGTTGAACACAAATTAGAAACAAGTGCAACATTGCTCTGGAATTGTCCAGTAATGGGCCAAGGAAATAGAGTGTGTTTTACAAACACAGCCACTGTATCACCATTCACTGGAGAGGGAAATAAAAGCAGAAAAGCAAGGCAAAGCTGCTATTCCCAACCTCTGTAGGAGACAGGCTAGCCAGGAAGAGCTGCTGGGAACTGAGACACGCAGGCTGTGTCTCATATATACTTTATGTTAGTGATGGTTTCATCTGAAACTTTGGATAATTCAGTTGCCATGAAAGCACTGATTTCCAAGTTAAAGGGCTGCTCACTTTCTGTTTTAGGGAATTAGGGAGGCCATGTTCTCTAGCCTACCTACATGCTAACAGTCATTCCTCTGGAACTTTTCCTAATTTAACTTCTTTGGTCTTTGGGAAACAAACATCTTGCATGATTCCAACACACACTTCTATATTCAAAGGATGGTTAGAATTGCATAAATCAAACCATGGGAGAAAAATTAATGCTAACCAAACACCAAAGCTGTTTTGGTGCTATGCCATACATTCAATTTAAATTCTAAGCACCTTAAAAAGCTTTTGAGTCAGCTTCCAACATGTGTATTCTTTGTCATAGCCTACTCAAAACTGCTAACAATAAATGTTTATTTTTTGTACAGGGTTAATAGTCAGCTTTCTGTTACTGTAACAAAACACCTAAGGTAGTTTATCTATAAAGAGAGAGGAAAGCAAATTTAGCTCATAGTTTGTAGTTCTAAACACAAGATGAGTCAGCCCTATTGGCTCAGCATCTTCTGAGGACAGTAGATAGCAATGAGAGGAGGGTGTGTGTGTGTCCCTAAGTCACATCATGACACACAAGAAATGAGAGGGTAGAGTCAGGGTGTCAGCCCTTCCAAAGGGCTTCTCACAATGACCAAGAGCCTCCCCCCCCAAACCCTACTTCTTAAAAAGCCTGCAGCACTTTCCCAATACTCTATCCTGGAAACCAAACCTTTCCGTGTGAACTGCTAGGGTGCAGAGGGTTGATGTGACCTTGTTGAACAAATATAATGCATACCTTCAAAGGACTGGCTCAGGCTCTGCTGAAACGCAAATTTATTTTTTTCTTAAGATTCAAAAACTCTTGAATCCCCAAATATGGCCATTCCAGAGTTTTTAGATAAGAGCTTTTAAACTCGTGGCATATTGTTCTCAGAGATTTTAGTATTTCTCAAAAACGAAGATAAGCCTATAAACTTAACAAAACTGAAAGAAGAATTAAAAGTATAATTATTTGGTGTCAAATAATTTTTCAGTTTTAACAACTGCTCCTTCAGAAAATTAAATAAGTAAGGGAAATCCCAAATTGTAATTCCCTTGAAGAGCATGCTTCCGGTATAGCTCTCCCCAAAGATCCACTCCTGGGAAAGAGAGATGCCCTAAAATAAAAACCTTTTTGATAAGCTTAAATCAAATTCATCTATACAAAAATGTAATTCCTATTTGAATGTAGAGACATCACAATTCCAGTGAAACGGAAGTTACTGGTTGAGCCCCAAAGCAGTAACATATGGAGCTAAAAAGGGACACAAAGCCCTCTGAAAACATTTGGCCTCATCCAGGGTTATAACCCCCTTTGAGAAGGTATGGAAGCTGGAGACAATAGAGTAAAAGCAAAACCTCAGTGGCCTACTCTACCCTGTGGTCAAGTTACACACCTTTGGAGATCAAAAAGTGCTTCCAGGACTAGAAAGATGGCTCATCAGTTAAGAGTACTTGCTACTTGGGCAGAAGACCTGAGTTTGATCCCCAGCATCCACCCCACATGGCAGCTCTTCTGGCCTCTCTAGGTACACATGTGTGTGTGCACACATACACACAATGATGACAGAATCAACAATAAGAATAAATAATACCAATTATAATAAGTAATCTTGAAAGAAAAGTAAAAGTACTTGGAAGATAGTAGCCTCAGGCAGTGCTGTGTCCATTGTCCCCTAAATTCCTACCTACTCTTTAGAAGACTTCTAAGACTCATCTGCACCTAACAACGAGCCCCTCAACACTTGCTGAACCCACTCTAGCCTCAGGCCATAAAGCACACAGGTGGGTAGCCTGTTGAATTTCAAGTGCCATCCATATACTCCTCCACTCCTTTCTCCTTCGCAAATAGTCAATTTCAAAATCCTCCATGTTGGGCAGACAGTCTGAAAACAGACACCCTAATGACCAAAAGGATATTTATGCGTTAACTGTCACTGCTGTTGTCTTGAAGACCAGAGAGAGGGCATTTTATCAGGGGTTTTTCAAGGACTGATCACATAGACAACAAGTGAACCTCATTCTAACCACAAAATTAAAGCAATAGTCAACGTTTAAGCGACTACAGGTCATCAGTCTCAAAACACTCCTCTTGCCAATAATTCTGGGATAAAACCTTAAACACTGGCCTGTATCTACTTGCTAAAATAATGCAAGGTGGGAGAGGAAATTTGGGTTTCAGGAGATGGCTCTGTCAGTAAAATGCTTGCCTGTAAGAAGGAAGACTTGAACTCAATCCCTAGAATCCACATAAAAAGCCAAGCAGAAGAGCTGGCATCTACCATCACAGTGCTGGTGGGAGCCGGGGCCCCAGAGGACCCCTGGAGCTTCCTAGCCACCTAGTCAAGCTGAATTGGTAAACCCATGAATGAGAGACTCCGCCTCAAAGTATAAGGTGGAAAGAGACTGAAACACTTGAGTGTGACCTCTCTCTTACACACACACTCCTGCACATAAGTGTGTACACACACATACACGGAAGGAAGGAAGGAAATTTTAAGTGTGACCCATATCTCCTCAAGAAAAAGGAAGAAAGGAAAGAAGGGAGGGAGGGAAGGCGAGAGAGGGGGAGAGGGAAGGGAGAGAATAGAAAGAATAGGGAAAAGTGGAAACAAAAAAGTCCCAATGCTAGATGCCGAGATTACATTTTCAAGATTTGCCAGCTGGATGTTTAATAAAAGTGGTAATTATCATATTTTAGTTTCAATTCAGATGGCTCTGCTTCCATACAACATATGCTAATAATTAGGAAAACTTTCCCCTAAAAACTACAAAGTATATGAAAATACTCAGCAGACCTTCAGTATACATTAAATTAACCTGATTATTACACTAGTTCTGGCTAGTGATACCCAGGATGTTATAAATACAATAAGATGTACCTATTACTTTAAATATACATCCATATACTGCTGCCATAGTTCTCACGAGTCCATCTTTACATTTCTAAGGCAATTTTACAAATGACTTCATTTATGTAAGTGATCAATTTTGATCACATCCACCCTCTTAACCCCCCATTCCAAGTCCCCCAATATCTTCACAAGTACATCTCTTTTCCAAGTTCATGCCCACTTCTGTTTTTTACTAAGCCACCGAGTTCTCAGGCCCTCATGTTTGCCTCTTCTGTATTTTACTACCTGAGCCTCTCGCAGACCAACATTCATCTGTTTATCTCAAGAAAAGTCTGTGTCAATCTACCGTGGAGAGCTTTGTATGTTATTATTTAAATTACCATTTAACACCCAAGCAGATGACATCTAGCTGTTAATGGTCCCTCACGTGGTGCCATATTTCCCCTTTTTTGTACAACTGCAGACTTTATCTCCTAGTTTTATCTCCATAGAGGAGGCATGGTGGCCCGACGGCAAGGACAGCCCTGGAATTCTGGCCTGCCAGTCCCACTCCACAACACAATGACACTCAGTGGGATCTAAGGCTCACTGGGTGCTCAGCTCAGCTCCATCACTCATCTCCTTTTATGGCTGAAGGCACAGAAATAGTTGACTAATTTGAATGACTTACCCAAGAATATCGGCATGAATATACTGGTACAAAAATGAGTTGAACTCATACTTGAAAAGTACATTTTCCCCAGCCACGCAGCAAAAGCAAGTGATTTTTAAAATGTCTCTTTTGAAATTAAATTGGAGAAAAGCTGCCAAGTTTTCAATTCAAAGGTATTTCCAGCTCCTTCCCTTCAGTGTCTCCAACTTGAACAATTCAACTTCTAGGGTCTCTGAATCTATTTGATCATCTCTCCACGAACCATCTCTTTGATCTCAGCATCCTCTCCTCTTTCCTAGCCTAGCATATACTGCCACCCCAGAGTCTCCTCCTCAGATCTTCCCCCATCTCTACTTATCTCCACTTCACATTAGTCAGTTGGCAAAACTACCTTCCTGATTAATCTAATTCTTCTCAGATTGCCTCCCCACCCAGTTGACAGGAAAAAATAAACAACTACATTGGCTTGCTTTGTTTCAAAGATATAACACTAATCTCAAAGGCCTTTCGGCTCCACTAAGCAATCTGACCGCTTTCTTGGCCGACTTAATGTTGCTGCTGGGAAAGTACATCCCGTATTCACCCATGGCTCACTCACAGCTGAGGGTGTTTGTTCTCCTTTTCTCTGAACACAGACGCAAACTCAGCATCTCCCCACAACCACAGACACTCACCCATGTGCATTGTACAAATCTAGAACATGCCATGCCTGAGCTCCAGCCCAAATGACCAAGCCATCGTTTGACTCAGATTACATCTCTCCTGTGTCCTTAAGAGTCATCTCTGTCAATTCCTTCTTCTCTACAAAACATTTCCCACCACTGTTTAAGCATATTAGAATAAGTACCATCTCAAGCAGCCAACAGCAAAAACAACAACTAGATTTGGGCCTGCTTTCATGACTTGCTGGGCAAAGGCACTTGCTGATGACCTGGGTTTGAGCGAGGAGCCTGGGAAACACATATGGTAGGAGGAGAGGCAAAACCCTGATGTCTTTTGACCTCCACTCATATTCCAAGGCTACTCCCCTGTAACTGGAGCACTTAAGGGAGAGAGACAAGAAGACCTCATGTTCAGACTAGCCTGAATATCATAAGAAGACCTGTCTCAAAATCATTTGTTTTCACCCATGCTCTGAATGCCTAGCCTTATTCCCTTATGCCTAGCCTTCACTTTGAACTCCAGGCTCATATATGCAATGGCCATGTTCTTCCATATAGAGAACAGCACATTAAAACAGCATTGATTTCCTCTGTGAAAACAGTATCATCAACCATACAGATGTTCTTAAAGCAGCTGTAATTCTTTTAAAAGTACAGCCTGAATTAATTACTCCTCAGAACCTCCACTTACCAACCACACTCAAACCTATTTATCTACATAGACTCACACAAAACCTTCATACCTAGTTTCCATACTTGCTTCTTGCTTCCTATAGACTACTCTGAGATCAAACTTACAAATACAAAGCTAATCATGGCTCTCCCACATTCAAAACCTGGTAGCTTCCTGTCACAAGTAGAACAGGCTATGAGACCCAGCTAGATGGCTTCTGAAATCTCTGCTTTATCACCTACCCATTCCTTTCTTTCTTACACATCTTGCTGGCTGCCTTCCAGGCTCTCTGCACACTCTGCAACCTCCAGGCCTTCTTAATCACTGTTTCTGCCACCTGGAGTACAGTCCTCTCTAAATTATGTGAGACTAGTCTCCAGAGTATTCATAGCTTTGAAAATCTGAGGATGCTCAAATCCCTTGTGTACAATGGTGTAGTGTTTGGATATAATCTACCCACATCCTTCCTTACCTTTTCAACCATTGCCAGATTATTTATACTATCCAATATAATTTACAGGCTGTGGAAATAGCAGTATATCACACTACCCAGTGAACAGCAACAAGGGAAAGAACCTCTGTGTGTTTGGTACACTCACATTTCCCCCACATGCTTCTAACTTGAGGTTAAATCACTAGGTGCAAAGCCTGCAGATGCTGAGGGCTGACTGTGCTCTTTCCTGGGTACTCATGGCCTTGCTCCTTCACTTCCTTTCCATTTTTATTCATCTGTCACCTGGCCTTCCCTGATTCCCTGTCTAGAATCACGTACCTGTTAGCTGCATCTCATGTTCTTCTCCTGTCTCCCCAGTAACCACCACTGAGGACATCACTCTGCACATTGTATACTTGCTTGCTGGTCATTCATTTTCCTTACTGAAAACAAGATTCATCAAGCTGGTGGCTCTGTTTTGCTCCTTGCTCCTCAAGGCAGGATCAAGCTCCACCAGATGGCCAATAAATATTTGTTGAATGAATTACCCATTAAGGAATGCTTTACCAAGTTAACCACTATCAGCTATAAGTATTTATAGTCAGGCAGGCTGCCCCCACATCATAAAAAAGATACAGGGAAATTTTGTTTAATAGATGCCACACAACAAACCTACAATGTTATAAAAGTTTTTTCTATGTAGATTATGACATAGAAAGGATGGTAAAGAGATCGTTCATGAGTGAATTACGGGCTCTTCAAATTAATGATGTAATGCATCGGTTGGCCAATGACTACAAATCATAAGCCCTTGCAGAAATGTTTTGATCAAGTGTGACCTGAAAGTCTCTAGGAAAAGAAACATTTAAAAATGTCATTCACCACCACCACCCACCCCAGTTGAAACAAGGGCCCCAAGAACACACTTTGTAACAATATTTAATCAGCTTCTGTCTTGCTTAGTAATAAATGTGGCTAAACAGGGTGTATAGAGCTGGATCTCTATTCTTTGTATACATGTGTGTTCTCTAATCTGAGTGAACATTCCCTTGATCCATGTAAACAGAATAGACTGGTTTACATTTGGGTATGCCCAATCATAATCCCAAATGCCAGCAGAAAAATATTGCTTAAGATACATGCATTGTATGGGTTGGTTACAATTTGGCTTACTATGGCTCATCAAAAACCCACAAAGACAGAGGCTTGACCTCAACCTTCATGCTCCCAATCACAACAGCAATGGATGGGCACCTGGTAGAGCACATGCTGACTCTTAAAGCTGGCCTCATTTGCTCTCATTTCATTGGCCAAACAAAGTCACATGGCTTCTACCCTTCATAGCATGAGAGGTCTTGTCTTGCAAGAGTGTCTGCGAGCCAGGGGTAGTAGTGCATGCCTTTAATTTCATAACTTGGGAGGCAGAAGCAGGTAGATCTCTGTTATTTCGAGATGATTTCTGTGATGTCTACACAATGCGTTCTCAAACAGCAAGAGCTTCATAGTGAAACCCTGCCTTGAAACAAAAGGAGTGTCTATGGCCTTTGTGTCTGTCTCAATTCCCTTATAGAGTTTGTAATAACAGCCTTCACATAACACAGGCAAGTGCATTCTTGTACCTCTGTTCTACTCATTTATATATTTAAACACAGAGAGTCTCCAAACGACAGCCCCCAAGTTCCTAGAAAGAAATTAGAAAAAAATTTTTCATGCTTTCATTAAAAAAAGAAAGGCAGTGTTTTCTTCCTGAACCCTTGGGATGATAGCTGCTGCTGCTGTCCTCTGTTGCCTTCAGACTTCAGCCTCCCCTGCCTGCCAACCTAGATTGAACACGAAGGTTCTCCAGAGAGCTCCCGACCTCCAGCACAATGCTGCTGGAGCATTCAGCTTTGTGAAACTGAACAGCCTCTGGGCTCTTGGCCACTCCCGCAGGTAGACAGCTACTGTTGGACAACCCAGCCCCTACCACGTTAGCCAATCTACTAAATAATCTTTTATAATATTTTTAAATTTTAAAGCAAAATTGAACAACACTGCATCCCCTGCATCCCAACAACAGCAACCAAAACCAATGCATAAAATGTGTTGGAGGAAAACTCAGCAAAGAGAACAGAGCTGGACTCTGCTGCTTCCTTGGCAAAGCTTCCCGTTCTGTAGGCACTGGATATGGGATCATTCTTGGCTGTCACCCAGGCTTAGCTGCACCCAATCTATTTGGATAAAAACAAGCCATGACCTTAGATGATTTCAGCTTCAGCAAAATGACCAGGAGCCAGAAGAACAAAAATAAGAGTAAAAAAATATCTTAAAGAAAAGTTAGTGCCTACATAGACTACTCGCCATATGTAAGTGATAGAGGGCTGGAGAGATGGTTCAAGAGTTCAAAGCTCTCAGTGTTCTTGCAGAGAACCTGGGTTCAGTTCCCAGCACCACATGCAGGCTCACAACTGCCTGTAACTCCACTTCCCAGAGGATCCAACACCCTCTTCTGAGCTCTGTGAGCACACACATGGTATAAATAAATTCACACTGACACAAAGATAATAAATGATAGGTAATTCTTTTTTAAAATAATAGATATGGCAGATTGGATGAGAGTGATATATACTATGGAATTCCAATATTATATAGGTCAAGTTTCATAAATGTATTTAGATGTTGTTTAAAAAATTTGAATAATGGTAGTTGGTACATGAATATAAAAAATAATATATGATAACAGATATTATGTCATATAAGTATATATTATATATTATTTTATATAAATATATTATCAAAATGTATCACCAAATATATTGTTAGATAGTTTAGTAAATATATTTCACAATATATAAACATCATTAAATATACCATTAAAAAGAATGTATAGAACTTTAGAAAAGCAAATGACTGACCACCTGTTTATGTATCACAAAATAGCATTATTAAGCATTTTACTTCTAAACATATCTGTAGCCATCATTCCTTGTCCCACCATTGATTCATGTAAGAAGTCCAAAGATTCCCCCAGAAAGGCTCACAGAAAGCTCTAATGACAATTCCTGCTTGAACTCTAGCATAGCATCCCTCATGGCAGAACACCTGACACACAGGGAAGAGAGGGTCCTAGAGGCATACGAAGCCATGCCTCTCCTTTCCTAGAAATATAGAATGGCATACACAGAAACAGATGGATAAGTGTCACATGTTCCAACAGAGGCATGACTTAATGAACAAGTTTATGTTCTCAGAGCTTTGGAGTCTCCGAAATCAAACACCAAGATCCAGCAGGGATCGAGTGAACCTCCTTTCCTGGCTTGCAGACAGGTACCTTCTACCTGAGACCTCACAGGATCACAACCATAGGGGAAATTCCATCACCACCTAATAGAACCCTAACAACGTCTTGAAAACCACTACAGGGGTAAGCAGTGATCCAGCCTATGATTTTGGACAGATGCAAGCATTAAGTCTGTAACCAAAGGGAATGAGGTCATGCCTTAGAGATAATGAAGCAGGGACCCCTCTCTAAAGCCTGTGTTCAGAATGCAGTGTGAACAGGCTTAAGTCATGTTATGGCACTGGAGCTAAGTGCCGGGGCATTTTGCAGTAAACACACTCCCAGTGCTCTGCTCTGCCATCCGCTCTACTCCTTCTAGGCTTTGTTAGAAAACCTTAAATAGAACAGACAATGCCACCGAAAGACCTGTCCAGCACCGTGCCCTGGTTTCCAAAGTGCTTGGGGGCAAGAAAAAAAGACACTGAATATAAACAAAGCTGTGAATGGCTTGCATAAATTCACTATTTATTTGCTAGTAGACACTAGATTAAATAGGTTTAAAAAAAAAAGATGTGGTCAAATAAAATATTCACAACAACCCACCATTACAAATGAAACACTGGAGATAACAAAATGTCAGGTAACGGCACATCACATCCTCAACAGTGTGACCCTGGTCTTAAACCGTGCTGTGCTTTCAGCCACTATTGGACTGGGAAGCAATTTGTTGGGCCACTAACTATGGTGTTATAAGAAACTTAATCCCTCTGAAAATGAAGGTCTTCATCTGTAAAAGTCAAAGAATTAGAGTAGATGGATTTTTGTCATGTTTTCCTTCCTCAAGTTTTATCATATTCATAAATAACACTGAGTTAAAAAAAACAAACAAAAAAACCAAAAATACTTTTTATATATACTGTGAGAGAATGTTTTATAATAAACAAGTGAAAAGATTGGACAATAGCATTGCTTATGCTAAGGATCATGGGGGCTTTGGAAGCATGTTACGGCTGTCCTAACAGAAGACCTTCTGAAAACACTGGGCACCAAGAGTGTGCATGAGCACACACACACCCATTAAGAGAAGACATCTCAACACCTACACTCCATTGACCACTATTTTGCTACAGCAAAAGAGAAATTTCAAGGATTGGCCATTCCAACACAAGATGCTAATAACCTTGTTGAAGCCTTATCATGTCTGGGGAAATGAACTGTGTTCCAAGAATTTCTTCCTTGAGATATGTAAATGATGACTACTCTTTGCTAATAAGATCCCAACAGCAAGCAAGGTATGTTCTGCCAAAGTTCAGCCAGGAGAACCAACAGAATGTGGGTGAGGTCTGCTCACAAGTGTGTGAATGACCCCAAAACTACAATGGAAAGATTTTACCCCAACAGATGATGGCTTCCCCATAACCACATAGACAGAAGTTTTGCCTTAAATGAGCCTCCATCAGCCTCTGTAGCAGTGGTTCTCAATCTGTGGATCACCAACTCCTTTGGGGTCACGTATCTGATATCCTGCATATCGGATATTTCCATTGTGATTCATAGCAGGAGAAAATTACAGTTATGAAGTATCAACAAGAATAATTTTATGGTTGGAGGTCACAACAACATGAGGAACTGCATTAAAGTGTTGCAGCATTAGGCTCTAGAGTCCAGCACATGAGGCCATGTACAGTTAAAGAAACATACACATGGCTGGAAAAAGCTGAAATCTAAGGAGAGGGTCCAATACCATTCCCACATTCTCCTTCTATGAGCTGTTGTCAACTAACCTGGCCATGATAGCCTCTAGCAAGCAGGTACAGCTGAACTAATGAAGATGAAGTCATTCCTCAGAGGATAGTGCTCTCCAATAGACTGAGTGCAGCTATCCTTCCAATAAATCAGTGCCCGTCAGCCAGAAACACTTACTTGGAAGATGACAAGCAAAGAGAGCCATAACTTGACAGTATGATAACTAGCATCAGAGAGACAAGCAAACGTTCGCACCATGGCATATTTAGTGGCAGTCACTCACATATGTCATGCTTACTTCCCAGCATGCAGAACTGGGATGGTCCTGAGGCCAAGCCCAATACAGAGGCAAGCACATCCTTCAAAAGACTAGGCAGAATCTACTGCTGAGCCAGACTGAAAGAGCTACAAAGGCTGAACTTGAATTTTCTGAGAATTGAAGAATTGGCTGTAAGGCCTGTGAGCACAAAATGAACCTCAAAGGCCCAAGGATGAAGCCTTTGGTAATCATGGAAGAAGAATTCACTGTCACTCAAGGGTGCTGGTAAAGGCCTAACATGCATTGCCTCAGAAAGAGGAAGGTAACTTCGAAACAAAGCTTCCTGGGAAGCACTCCATGTTGAGTGTTGTGATTAGAAAAGGCATCAACAGACAGGCACAAAGCTAGGTACAAAGACCAATGCTGGCCACAGTGGAAGCAGAGGCATGAGCTTCACAAGTTCAAGGTCTGTCTTCTCTATAGAATGAGTTCAAGAGAGCCTCTGAAACATAGTAAGAATGTAATGAATGAACTGGAGATGTGGCTTGGTGGTGGAGATCTTGTCTAATCTGTGCAAAGCCCTAGGTTCAATCCCCATGACTACAAAATAATAATCAAATAAATTATCTTACCCACATTTTACATGTAGCCAGCAGACCCAGTGGTTCAAAGCTGTGCCCCCAAGTGACTTAACTTCCTCTCACAGGCTCCACTTCTTAAAGGGCCCACTACTTCCTGACAGTACCACAGGGTGAAATCAAGGCTTTTTTTTTTTTTTTTTATAACACGGGGGACTTGAGGGACATCTAAGAGCATAACCATATAATAGACTTAGACCATGATGCCCACACAGATGATAGCATTGCTGTCAGTTCAGGTTCCCTGAGAAGGGTCTGTGGTTCTTGCTGGTCATGATGAGGTTTTCATAGCAACATATAACCACCAACTTCATTGAGATGCTTCCTTGACAAGCTGCCCTCTGCTCACACATGGAATACAGCTTAAGAACATACTGGCTTCCGCAGGCAATCACAGCTGCACTGCAGTTGTCTACAGTGCAGCTACAAACATAAGGAAAAATACATAGGTGAGAAAAATCACCCACCAAGAATAAGTTTTTTAAACATATACAGAAAGACTTCCATGCTCTTGGACATGAATCTAGCAGAAGTTATTCTTAAAGACACATGGAAGCCACCGTCAACCAAAGCTGTTGTTTCAGGGCAAAATAAGAAGTAAAAATACTCAAGGTGACATTTTTGAAATCTCAGTATCTCTGCTTAGGTGACAAAGGACCAGAATCTAGATAAGCCAGACACTAGTGGTAAACACAAATACCACTGCTCAAAAAAAAAGGGGGGGGTGGGGGTGGGGGAAACAAATGAAGAAACAACAATAAAATGACTCCTAATGATATTCTGCTATACTCATAGATCAGTATCAGTGCCTTATTCAGCCATCATTGGAGAGGCTTCCTCCTGCAGCAGATGGAATAAATTAAGCAGAGAGAGAGAGAGAGAGAGAGAGAGAGAGAGAGAGAGAGAGAGGTTGGAACATGCAGCTCTAAACAAGATGTCTCCATCAATCACTCCCCTCAGAGCTCAGGGAACCCCATGGAGGAGGAGACAGAAAGAGTTGGTGAGGCAGAGGATGGAGGATGCCAGGACAACAAGGCCCTCTACAACAACTGAGAAAAGCTCATATGAACTCACAGAGAATGAAGCAGCAAACACAGGGCCAGCATAGCTCCGCGCCAGGTCCCTTTCAGTTTGGTTCTTTCATGGGCTACTGGATGCAGAAACAAGTGGGTCTCTGAGTCTTGTACTTCCTCTTGGGACTCTTTTATTTTTTATGTTGCCTTGGTTCGTCCAACTTTGACATGATGGTTTTCATTTTATCTTATATTTTATTTTGTTATGTTTTGTTGTTATCTCCCAGAAGCCTGTTCTTTTCTAATGAAAGACAGAAAGGGGGTGGATCCGGATAGGAGAAGAGGTAGGGAGGAACTCAGAGGAGTATGGAGAGGGAAAACTACATTCAGATTATATTGTATGAAATAATCTATGTTTAATAAAAGGGGGAATTGAAAGCTCAAAATGAGCTTTATAAGAAATATATAGCTCTGTATCTTTCTCTCCCCCCACCCCCAAATTAATGGATTTTACACAATAAATTAAGAGTGACAGGGAGATAAACATATGTAGTATGATTGTTGATCATCAGGGGGAACAGTTCTTTGTGACATACATCAAAAAATAAACTCTTTTGTTCCTTCTCTGGATATTCAATATCTCCATCAAAATATATCTCTGTGGGCCCAAAGAGAACACTGGCTTTCATCTATAAATCTATGCCCAGAATCCTGTTCCAAGTGCAGCCACCTGGAGATCTGTAGGCATAGGGTGGACCATGACAATATGTTAAGGATCATGTTTGATGAGGAGAGAAGTTCATCTCAGCCCAAGTAAGAATGCTAGTAGACTGAGCTTGAGCGATAGCTCAGCAGTTAAGGCCTGTTCTTCCAAAGGTCCTGAGTTCAATTCTCAGCAACCACATGGTGGCCCACAACCATCTGTAATGAGATCTGATGCCCTCTTCTGGCCTGCCGGCTACATGTAGACAGAACACAGCATACATATTAAATAATAAAATCTTAAAAAAAAAAAAAGCATGATAGTAGACAAATTAATAATAATGCATGGAAGGCTTCCCCAAGTTCCAGGAGACTTCTGGAGACACACTATAAGCAAGACTGAGAAGGAAGAGAGCAAGAGTTTAACCCTAGGGACCAGTGTGACCTAGAGCAGTTTAATTTCTCTGAACTTCACATTCTTTTATCTGCCCGTGAGACTACTATGATGATCTGCATGAAAAATGTCCCCCATAGGCTCACACTTTTGAATATTCGATTCCCACAGTCAGTGGAGCTGTTTGAGGAGATTGTGAAATTTTAGGACATGGAGCCTTATTCTACCATATGAGGGAAGTGGGCTTTAAGAATTCACATAGCCTCAGGCTACCTCCACTACACTATGTGATGAGATTCAATCTTCCTGTTCTGAGTGCCTGCTTCCATGCCTTCCTCACTATTATGGACTCCCCCTCTGTAAGCCAGAACCAGTTCTTCATTCTTTAAGTTGCTTTTGGTCATATTGTAGTGTTTTATCATAGCAACAGAAAAGTACTGATACAAATACCACCTGCACTGTAAGATTCTTTTAAGGCAGTTTCTCCAAAAGTGACCCTATGACACAACCATGTATCACTCTGTACATTCCTGGGCTCATTACAGACCTCCTGAGTCAAAGTCTACATTAAAATAAATAAATAAACCACTCCCTGGATGGTCCTTACAGACATGGAATTTTGACATCTATAGACATAAAATACATGCCAAACATACTTGCTAACTCATACTAACTTTTATTGCATTGCTACTGTCTTACCAAGAATAGTCACCCTCCACAAAAATCTTTCAAGGCTATTGAACATGAAATTAGTGATAATTCCTGCAAAGCAACATCAGCTTCATACTGTAGAAATGAGGAAGTGGGCCCTTCTAGGTGTGAAGCTGTGATTTGCAACCTTTACTGCACAGGGAAGAGATGTGGGAAGCTTTTAAAGTCCCTATGTTCAGGCTGTGCCCCAGACAAATAAATCAGAATCCCCAGAGGTGAGTTGCAGACATTTGTACTTAAAGAAATTTCCCAGATGATTCGTTGTGTGGCAAGATTTTGAATATTCCCCAGCAAGCTTAGGAAAAGACTACAGGCAGTGAAATAACCCAGAGAAAAATTTGGATGCCAGCAGACCAAGCAGACCTGAAAAGTTAATTGTTTTCTAGTCTCTCTACATAATGTCTACTAAATGTTATTTCCGACTTTTTATCTAAGGCAATGGTTCTTAACTTTCCTAATGCTGTGACTATTTCATATAGTTCCTCGTGTTGTGGTGACGCCCAACTATAAAATTATTTCATTGCTAGCTTATAATTGTAATTTTGCTACTGATGTAAATCATAATATAATCTCTCATATGCAGGATATCGGATATGTGATCCCTGTGAAAGGGTCGTTTGACCCCCTGGCAATCCACAGACTGAAAACTGCTGGTCTACGAAATAGATGAAATGCCTTATAAGTCTATCCAAAGATTTTTATATTCATAAAATTGTCAAAAGTTATGTCTATAAAAGATAGGGTTGGTGCATATGTTAATTTGAGGTATCTTTTTGGTAGCACTGGTGGGTGCTATTGCCCTGCCTGTCTGTCATGCAACTGTGAAGATGTGAAGAATGTCACACATTGATACACAGCACTAGCTCTTACCTACCTCTCCATATATGTTGAAGGAATCCCATCACAATCACAGGAGGAAGCTCGGATACTTAGAAGCAGATCCAGAGGTAGAAGCAAAAAAGTCAGAGATATCTACATTGCCGCCCAATAGCAGAAGCACAGCAATCAATCGTAACATTATTTATGGATTCCAGCATACAATCACTCATCAAAGTGATATACAGCAGTGACAAAATAGATGAGACTTAGGAACATAAAAGTAGATATAAGAGCAGGTTTGGAAAGATTATCTATCATCCCACCCCCCTTTATCTCTGGTTTTGCCCTCTAGGGTTTTAGTTGCCAAGAGTCAACTATCATCTGAAAATATTTGGTGAAACTTTCCAGAAATAAACAATTCATAGGTTTAAAACAATTCAGTATGTTAAGATTGGTCTATTAATTACTCATTATTATTGCCAGCCTGGTGTTTTGTCTTTATTATAAATTCTGTATGCCTATGAGGAAGTACAGCATACATAGGGTTCGGTGTCAGCTGAAGTGTTGGGCACTTATAAAACATCTTGAAAGGTATTATAAGAGGATGAAAGGGGACACCATCCATACACCCCTGAGGATGAAGGGGACACATCCATATACTCCTGAGGATGAAGGGGACACCTCCATATGTTCCTGAGGATAAAGGGGAACTCATCTGTAAACTCCAAATGGTGCCATCTCATACAGGTGAAAGATGGGCAAGATGAACTGTGCCATCACCTAAGCAGATGTGAAAGGAGAAAGCCAAACAACGCATTCAGGACACATTCACAATGGTATTTGCCTCTGGATGAAAAGCAGCAAAGAAGCAGGAATATGTCAAGGCTCACAGAGACAGAGCACAATGTAAATGGTGTTCTGATTCATATACAAGCCATGCATGAGACAGGTCTCTACTTAAATATAAATGAAATAAAAGATGGCTGGACACAGGTAGTGGGGATTGGCTCCATGGACAGAGATGCTTGCCACCAAGCATGATAACCTGAGTTTGATTCCCAGGACCCATATGACAGAATTTCTCCTGAAGTCCTCTGACCTCAACATGTGTGGCACATGCAGATACACACACACACACACACACACACACACACATACACACACACACTATATATATATATATATATATATATATTTCTATATATATATATTTCTAAATTCATGATTAGTCTAATTCTATGTACCACAGTTGCAAAGATGGAGGAAAAATTATCTGGGAAGACAACAAAATCAGCAATGAGAAAAAACTTCAAGACTTTATATTATGTTAGTAGAACTCAAATACTTAATTTGCTAGGATCATTCCATCTTCCAGGTTCTTTCTCATGTTAGAAGCAAGGATTGGGGTAAAAGAGACACTGTCAATGTTGGAGCACAGGGGTTCCTTCATGTTGCCAATCACACATCCCCTAGTGTGGCTAACTAAGAATGGATAATCATGAAAGGAGGGAAATGTCAAACAATATCAGAGAACTCCAACTTCTAAATCCACACTTCCCAGATCTTTTGAGGGTGATATTCTTTATATTTCTATAAGAAATTAATGTACCTTAATGTCTGTATGGCAGGAACTATCCGGCAGAGTGGCCTTATCGATTATCCATATTGTTGGCTAGGGAAGGCAGAGTTATTTATGGCAAGATACCCTCCACCAAAAGACAGGCCATAGGAGCTGTGGATGGTTTTATTTATCTCATCTCTACTTTGTAATGGGACATTTTTCAGAATCATCTTGTCTTTTCTCAGTCTCCTCCATTTCAAGCCAACTGACATGGTTAGCTCTTTCTCATCCAATATGTTTGCAGCTTTCAGGAAGCATTTGAACACCCAAGCACAAGGTTATAGATTCCAACTGGCAGTGGTCAGAGAGAAGACAGATCTGTTTAGCATTTGAGTCAGCAGGTCATCTTAAGATCAATTTTGTGGAATTTAGAATAGAATGTTTCTCCTTACACAACCAGGCTTTGATGAATTTGAAAATCCATATTCTAGCCCTACCAAAAATAACTTTTGAAATTCCTATTTTGCATGGCATAAAACATAAGAAAGACAGCAAACATCTACCTGCAGATACATCTGGGCCATTAAGAGTGTAACAGTGGATTCTAAAGCATTAGGGGGGCTTTACACACATTGGAGACCACATTGGATAAACTGCAGATTCCTAAGTCTCGCCCTAGACTCAATTCAAAACTGCAGGTTGAATCCAGAGCCCACTGCAACAAACAAATACTGCCTCACAGCTTACACAGACATCAGGAGAAACATCCGAGACTCAGAGAATCTAGCTCTTTGAGTACTTGGTACACGAGGGCTCCCACACAGGTTCGACACTGACTACTCATTTGACCTGTTTACAGCACCATGTATTAGAATAGACCCCTTTCCTCTGCTTTGCCAGTGAAGTCCTCCCTGGGTTAATTTGTATGGATTTCACGATCATTTCCAATCAGCCAGTTATGAGCAAGCATGAATGGGGAGGTGGCAACAACAGCTACTGCCCTCTGGCCACCAACACTGTCCTGGGAAAATCTCTGATGACTCAGAACACAGATATGTTCTATGGTAATCGATGAAGGAACCAAAGCATGATTGCCCACTGAAATGATGTCACAATGCTATTTCTTAAAGGGGGTGTACGGATAGCCTCAGAGCTTTTAAAAATGACAATGTACCATTTAGTTTAAACGTGGGTTTCTTTTTGGTCCCTGTGCTAGCAAAGGTAGGCCTGATGCTCTGGAAGCTTTTTTTGCCAGGCTCTGTCTGCCCACCTCCCTTCCCAACCAGCTCCTGACTGACATTTGCACTAGTTCCTAGCTGACCTTGACCACTCCCAGAGTTATGACAATGACAAGAAGCGAATCTTCTGCTTACTTTTTTTTTCTTCCAGACCCAAATCTACAGAGGTAGGAAAGGGTTGCTTTAAGAAAAAAGACCAATAGAAGAATCATTTTTGGGGTCAGACCACTGTGGTTTATTGAGTTGGAAACACCAGCAGTCTTAGTTCCCTGATAAGGGGAGTTAACAGCTGGCACAGTAAAACTGACAGATCGCCTGATAATGCCTTTATCATGAAGTTTTCAATTTTATGGGATTTTCCCACAAGAAAATGTCAGAGCACTGAAACCCATCCTTCCCGCCCCTGGGTTATGACCCAATCCTATGGTTGGAATAAGCCACCTACACCTTCCCTACCCCCAATCCTCTCAACCACAGGAGCCCTGTTTTTCCAGCGTTCTTTGGTAAATAGAGACTTTTCTAAGCTATGTTTGTTTTTTTATACAATAAACAAAAGCATTTAGGGGCTGAGCATGGAGCTCAGTTGGTGGAGCGCTTGTCTAGCACATCCTGTTCACACTGCAGGACCACACAAACCAAGAAGGTGGAGGCAGGAGGACCAGGAATTCAAGGCTATCCTCAGCTACCTACTGTGATGCTAGCCTGGGATACATGAGGCACAACCTCATAAAAAAAAATAGACATACTATCAAGCCATTTAATTATCCCAATTTTCTGTTTCTTTGTCCCATTTTGAATTTCTTCTCTCTCTTAACAGCCTGGTTTTTCCAGTTTGCACCCATTTTCCGCATGTAAAGTCCATAGCTCTGCTAATTTCAGGATGCATAAGGTTTATACACGACACCATGAGTTTCTGTCTAGACTCTCACGTCCTGGCTTGACTGGTGCTTTTCATCTCTGTGCCATCTGCTTGGTCTTGGGCCCTTTTCTCAGAAACCCTGTGGAGCCCAACTCCCCTCTTCACATTTGAATCATGGCTTCTAATAAGAAATGTTTGGGGGCCAAAGAGATGGCTCAGTGGCTAAGCACACTTGCTGCTCTTTGGAGGACCTGGGTTTGATTCCCAGTACTCGTGGAGTGGTTCTGTAACTCCAGTTCCAGGGACTCCAATGACCTCTTCTGACCTCCACAGGCGCCAAGCACGCAAGTGGTGTACGGACATGCATGCAGGCAAAGCACTCACATGTTAAAAAAGATGAATAAATCTGACTTAATCTTTTAAATAACAGAAGCTTTACTAGTAGAATTGTATATTGCTGTTTCATATAAATCATGTGTTTATCTTTGTTGTTTTACTCTTTCAATTTCAAAATATACACATTGGTTGATTTTTTTTTTTAAGAAATCAAATAGGAATACAGTGAAAAGTGCCTGACCCTCACATGTGTAATGGCTTCTTTTATGTTAACTTGACACAAGCTAGAGTCATCAGAGTGGGAGGGAAGTCTCAATTTAGAAAATGCCTCCATAAGATCAGTTGTAAGCAAGCCTGTAGGGCATGTTCTTAATTAGTGGTTGATGGGGGAGCAAGCCAGTAAGCAGCACCCCTCTATGGCCTCAGCTTAGATCCTGCCTCCAGGTTCCTGCCTGACTTCCTTCAATGATGAACAGTGCTATGGAAGTGTAAGCCTGTTAGACCCTTTCCTCCCCAAGTTGCTTTGGTCATGGTGTGTCATCACAGCAATAGTAACCCTAATTAAGACAACATGATTATAAAAACTTGAAACAAGTTATAGTGGTGTCCCGCTTGAGTGATAGTAAGATAGAGTTCCCTTTCCTATTCCATCTCCATCTAGTCTCCTGTAGCTTAACCATGCTGTGATTTTAAAATCTCTCATTTTTCATTATCTCTTATTTTTTCCATAGAATAAGCCC
This sequence comes from Phodopus roborovskii, assembly GCF_943737965.1. NCBI lineage: Eukaryota > Metazoa > Chordata > Mammalia > Rodentia > Cricetidae > Phodopus > Phodopus roborovskii. The sequence continues at coordinate 4,344,513 of NW_026126515.1, read as the reverse complement.
TCCAGGATGATAGTCCCTCATTGGTCATGCCATTTTCTATCCCCTTCCCCCTTTTACATCTCTAGCCATTATTTTTTGCAAAGTTTTGTTAGTTTTTTTTTAATCATCTTATATTTTTGATTGTGAGCCTAGCCTTTAACGGCTGAGCCATCTCTTCAGCCCAAAATTCATCTTTTAAAACATGTTGCATTCAATAAGGATTTGGGATTGGGGGTTCTGGATTCTAAGCCCAGGGGCTAATGCTAACCCTTTAACATAGTTCCTCATGTTGTAGTGACCCCCCCAGCCGTAAAATTATCTTCATTCCCACTTCATAACTGTAATTTTGTTACTGTTATAAATCATAATGTAAATACCTACTATGCAGAATATCTTATATTTGACCCTGTGAAAGGGTCATTTGGAAACTCCCAAGGGGTCATGACCCACAGTTTGAGAACCCCTGGTTTGGCATCTGCAAATCACATATTCTATCATGGGGCTAGCGATATCCCCAGACCTAACCCTATTTATTTTTAAGACTGAATCATGAAAGCAAGAGTTAAAGAACATTTTCTGTCTCAAAATTAGAACACAAGCACTTGGAAGCCAATGTCTTTATTCTCCTATCTTCTTCTGTTTCCTTTCCATCTAAGAGAATAAAGCCCTTGTTTTCCTATTAGGTCTGGGACTTCACAACTCAATGAATTCATTCTGGCCAGAAGAGAGCATCATCGTCATAAGAAAACTGTGTTAGTCTCTTGATAGTTGATGAGCAAGAAGCATAATCAACAATGGTCTACAGAATTCACAAGGAAAACGGGTGGGAACTGATACCCAAGTTATAGGATTGCGCTGCATTTTGTTTTTACCTCTTCACTATTTTTTAACTGCTATAATTGTCATGCATTATTGGTCAAATTAAAAGGTTTATCAAATAGATTAAGAATAATTATGGGGGGCGTGGCTTGGAGAAATGGGTCCATGGTTAAGACTGCTTGCTGCTAGTGTAGAGAGCCAAGGTGCAGTTCCCAGGACCATGCCAGGCAGCTCACAGCAGCCTGTTACTGGAGCTCCGGGGGATCTGATTCTCTCTTCTGACCTCCACAGACACCTGCACTCTTCCCTACACACTTACACTTCACATACGCACATGCACACATGCATGCATTTTTTCTTCTTTCACGGAAGAGGAAACCATAAGTAGGCAAAAGAATCAGCAACCATCCCTGTTTCCACCGTTAGGAATCCCACAAGAACACCAACTACTCAGCTATAACATATATACAGAGGACCTAGGTCAGATGCTTACAGGCTCCCTGATTTCTGGGAGCCCCCAATAGTCCCTTCAGTTGATTCTGTGGCTGTGTTCTCACTGGTGTCCCTGACCCCTCTGGTTGTCTCTGATCCTTCCCCTCCCTGTCCACAGGACTCCTGAGCTCCCTTCAATGTGTGGTTGTGGGACTCTGAATCTGCTCCCATCTGTTGCTGGATGAAGTCTCTCTGGTCTCTTTGATGACAGTTCTGCTAGGCTCCAGTCCCAGAATATGATGCAGGTAGCACAAGACGTAGGATGAAGTTTAATGACTATGCTGGCTTCCCACAATCGGTTCACTTGAGGCCTTGGCTGGTTACAGAGGGTGGTCTGTTCAAGCTCTCTGTCCCCATCACTAAGCGACTTTGCGGGTTTACTGTCATAGATTCCATGGAGTTTCCCTTGCTCCTGAAATGTCCCCGAATTCCAGTCATTTCTCCAAGTATTTACACCTCACACCCTCGAGCCCTCCTGTTCCCAATCTCTCCTGCCCCATATCTGCCCTTGAAATGTATTCTATTTCCCATTCCCAGGGCAAATCTATTCTATTTGTCCCTCCTTGTTATCTAGCCTCTCTGGGTCTGAGGACTGCAGCACGATTATCTTTTACTTTACAGCTAATATCCACTTATAACACACAATTTTAACAATTAAATTTTTAGATGAATTACGGTTTGCCCTACTATTTTAGGGAGCATAAAGACCACTTCATACTTCTCTGTCCTCTCTTTGGAAGGAAAAGCTCTGCAGAAAGGCAAAGTATCCCCATCCAAAGGATAAGCGCTGTTGGAGTATATCCCAAACACTGGTGAGGGTTTTGATTGCCTGGAAACTTCTAAACATCTGAGGGAAAGCAGTCCAACCGTGCAGCTCTATTCTGAATCAAAAGGAAAAACCAGCCCACTAAACTCCCTCGTTTCATGCTAGAGCATGATTTGTCTCTTTCTGTTGAATGGCAACGGGAGAGAGAAAGCAGTGGGGCAGCCAGGAAAATGGAAAGGAAAATAGGCACTCTCCATTAAAAGGATGTGCGCGGGAGGTAGCACGGACTTTCCCACCTTAGGCAAAGAAAACAACTTAAAAGGGTTTTTGATACTGGGGGGGGGGGTGAGTTAAGGGCCTCGGTTCTCCACTTTCCTGAAAATGGCATAATCTCACTGTGCTTTAGGACTGTGTAAAATCCCATTGTGTACACACACTGAACTTTCTTTATCCATTTGTTGATGATACCTGGGCTGATCCTGTAACTCAGCTATAGAGAACAGTGCCACAACAAGCGTGGTGTGCAGCTGGCTCTCTCTGCCCATGCTGGCCTCCGTCCCTTTGGGTACATACCCAGGAGTGTCACAGCTGAGTCATATCATAGTTCTATTTTTGCTGTGGGAGGAATCTGTGCATTTATTTCCATGGTGGCTGCATACACTTACATCCCACCAATAGTCTATTGGTTCCTTTCTCCCTGCATCCTACCCAGCATCTATTGTGTTTTCTTGAAAAATGCCCCTCAGCCTGGAGAAACAGTATCTCAATAGAGTTCTGGGAAATCCCAGAATTTCCTGGCCCTAAAACCAAGATTGTTCTTCACTTGCTGCCCCAAACAACTCTTCCACCACAGTAAACAAACACAGCCACCAAATGTATCCCCTAAGGACTATGCTTCTCCCAGAAGCCGCCAGTTGCCAAATAAAATGCCCAATGTCAGGTGTGGGATGCTTCCCTTCCAGACGCAGGTGTTTTGGGAACCTTCCCCTAAACAATACATGCTGCTGCCATTGTTCTTGGGTTATCGCCCAAACTCAATCGTAAGACACTGTTTCTGAAGGCACCACACATATTAGACACAGGATATGGAGAAATTAAGTTGATGCTGACCAGAAAGTCCCCTCCTTGCTGGATAGCTTTCATAGTACTTGGAGGTGCTATGCAGATTATTATGGGAGAAAACAATCCATAGTCTTACTCAGCTGTGAGCTCTATGAACCACACGCAGTAGTGGCACAGATGTTATGGGGGTAAACTACCACTTTGTGATTAGATTTAAAACTTGCTCCATGGAAACACATGTCTGGTAGTGCAAATCTGGCCAAGAACCCAAGGTTGAGGAGTTCACAGGGCTCAGGGGTGATCCTATTTATCTAATTGTGCTAAATGGACATCATGTCATACTGCCATTTAAATTCATATCTCTTCACCCACAGATTAGTACATCTATCAGACCTAACCTGAGTTCTTTCTGCAGTGGATGGTGGCTAATGTAGAAAGGTACAACTTGTCAAAATGCAGAGAATAGGAATCAGTGGACTGCTCGGCCACAAGTAGGACATTATATCATATCCCTCCCCTGAGGTTCAGGAATCATCACACAAGAGGAGTTGGAAATATAAGCACTAGATGCCAGGGAGGACCAAAGTTAAAAAGTGTCTTCTGGACATGGCAAGACCACTGCACTCATGAACTTGAGAAATTGTGGTTGCCTGTACATGATTTGTCCAGCCAACATTCTCACATGGAGGTGCCAAGTGGTTCAAGTGTTACCATACCTCATTGAAGAACTATGAACCATCAGTGGTGTCTGGTAGAGGGGAAGCAGTTTTCTTTAAGAAGGTGGCTTCTGGTACTCAGCCACACTCCAGTGGATGGCCATACACCCAAGAATATAGAGGCATCATAAATTGGGGTCCATGGCTATTTAAGAAGGTAGTGGGAACACAAAGTTGAGTGACTAGGAGGGTGAGGGTAGATCTGGGAAGAAATAGAAAGAGGTGTTGGGGTAAAAGTGATCAAAAGATTCTGCACGAAATCCTCAAAGCATTGAAAATATTTTAAATGCCTCCTAAGGAACACAAAGATAATTGCATTTGCAATGAGAGGTTCATCAGAACCCAAGGGATGTTATCCCATAATATAGCTCCACCATCATCACCACCAGAGCCTAGTTACAATTCTATTCTCCTTCTCCTCTACCCTTTTGCCCAATCACTACCTTCATCCAGCTAGTCCTTTTCCATGCCATTTCTGTCTCTCCAACATGTCAACCCATATCCTTTTGATATACCTTCTCCAGCAAACAGTCCTCCCATTGATCTTCAACATTCCCCCCTTCACCTTATCTAAGCAACTCGAAGCCAACCCTCAGAAAGCCCTTCTTCAGTGTCAACAGTCTGAAAGGTACCAATCTCTGGATAATACCCCTCCACATTACCATTGACTTCATCTTCTGTTTATCTCATAGAAATGATTATATCTTTCTAACATCCCTGCCACCCCAGACTAAGACTAGAACATACATGCTGGCATCCATACTCAAACTCTTATTCTTCTTGTCCTTCCTAGAGGCTGACACAGTGCCTGGTATCAGGTAGGTGCTCACCAATTTATGCCTACAGAGAATGAGATACATGAAATATCTTAGAACATCTTATAGTGAAAGAACATAAGAAATAAGTTCAAGAAATGCCATGCTAAACTTCATAGAATAGACTAAAAACCAACTAGAAGATTCCCCGCCGGGGGGGGGTAGCCAGAATTAATTCTATACATATACTAAATCGTCAAAGGACACAATTAATAAATTAAAAGAAGAAAGAATCCTCAATGGCAAAAGTTGGACAATTGGATGGGCAAGGACTGTATTGAGTTATAACTCAAAGCATAAATATTCATGAATCCAGACTGATACAAATAGATGGTTGGATAAAGAAGTGAAGGGAAGACACATCTCCTATGCAAAGATATCCAATTAATTCCAATAGATGCAAGGGTGCAATAAGGCCCTTCCTCTTTAAAGGCAGGTTTCTCACAGTACAGCCTAGAAAGGGGGGCGGGGGATAAAAGAAACCTTACAATGACTACTTTTGCTAGGTGGTCAGGGTCAATATCAACAAAGATAAGCTGCAGATGGATGCACATGTCCTTAATGAAATCCCAGGACCAAGAAGGGCATGGGGTAAAGCATGGAGATGTGGATAATATGTGGGTCTTAGGTATAGTAAAGCTATGATAGGTCCACAGTTAAACAATAGATATCACACTAGTCGAAAGCATCTATGAGGGAATGCAGTTGGAAATATTGGAGTTCTTTGAACTTATCTTTCTATAGCTATGAAAAATTGTGCTCCTGGGAGCAATGGATTGGAGAAGATGATAAAACTGACCATACCTATTGGATGGCTACTTAGGAGATAATAAGATATTTCAAGGAAGACACCAAGGAAGCTATTTGTTTTAATTTTTGACAAAACATATGATGAATAATAAAAAAATTAAAATGGTATGGTTAGCTACAAAAAATAGAAAGGACAACATAATTAAGTTGAAAATTACTGGAAAATGCTGAGGCAAATGAAAGAAAGTATGTGTGTTTAATGTGATAAAGAAAACACCATAAATCACCGAGAAAGAGATGGATTATTTAATTAGCAACTTGTGGGGGAGACTCAAAATATTCTTGACTGCACAGCACTAAATACTCTAGGAAGCTCAAAGGAAACAACTCAAAGACACAGACTTGAGTGTCAACACTGATGTGCAAGGAGTTTGGACATCATCACTTCTAGAAACTTACATCAAGAAGTTTCTAATGAATTTCCTTGACCTATCAAAGAACTATGGTTTTGGAGAAAACTACCATCCCAAAATTTTGGAGAGTCAGAAAATCTGAGGTGTCATCAACAATTTCTAGTGACCATAGTAGAAAATTCTGGAGTCATAGCAGGGAAGAACATATGGGTGGGATCTCCCCAAGTTACGGGTAGAAGCAAGACTAGCTTATACATGACAATTTTCCAGGGCTTGGGACGACCTTCAATCATTAGTGAGCTTTCCACTAAGATTCCCACAGAGCCTTCATGAATCCAGTAAAAAGACAGGAAGAAACAGATCATGCTGACCTAAGAAAATACATAGGCTGGAGGTTTAAACAACAACAGCTAGTTGCCTTACAGTTCTGGCAGGTTCAAGTCCAAAATGAAGTCCCAATTCAAACTCTGTGAGGACACTCATGCTGGCGTACAGGTGGGTACTGGTTTCCATGTCTGCACGGGGAGAGATGGGGAATGAAAGAGGGATAGAATCATGGAGAAAGGGAAGGAGATGAAGAGAGAGAGGTCTTGCATTGCTTCTTTTTCTTAGGGCACTAATCCTCAGACCAGGGCCCTCCCACAAGACATCATCTAGCCCTAATTATCTCCTGCAGATCCTACAACTCAATGCCATGCACTGAGTTTTGGGGCTTCAGTATATGATTCTTAAGGGGGCATAAATATCCAGTACACAATGGGAGCCACTGAGAAACACAGCCAGAGGATTTTCAGGGATCAAGATCCACTTTCCAGTGTTTAACCCCAAGTGGTCTTTGCCAGATCCTGGTCTATTGGAAGAAAGGAAGAAAAGGACAGTTCTTCAATTCTGGCCTTCTGTAGTTTTACAATGTCACCTGGGGTTTTGGTGGTAGTGGTTTGGTTGGTTGGATTGGTTTATTGAGATAGAGTCTCACCATATAGCCATGGCAAGCCTAGAGCTCACAGAGATCTGCATGCCTCTGCTTCCTGAGTACTGAAATTAAAGATACATGCTACTATACCAAGGTAAGACTGTTTTGAGAGAGAGAGCGAGCCACAGCTCTACCAAAAGACTGACAGTTCTCCTTTCCACAGCTAACTCCTACACTTTATTAATGTAATAAAAGTAGATCAAGAGCTATAGGATACAGAGGCAATGGTAGAGCAAAAGAGGAATCTGAATCTCTAGAACTTTCAGTCACAGTCACAACAAGCACTAAACACAGACCAACTCTAGGCTGTGATTTATCCACTCTAGATTAATATAAAACCTCACACTAAGGACCCATTACCTAATCCATTATGCTCAGCTTTCAATAGCAGTTATAAGGTGTGCTGAAAGGCAAGAAAAACACAGTTTGAAGAGGCAAAGCATCAGAACCAGGCAGATGTTAGAGTCATCAGAGGGTATTTAACATAACTGTGATTAATATCTATTATAATTGGGTTCTCCCGAAAAAACAGAAGCTACACACATAGCAACATAGATGGGAGGGGATTGTTAGACCAAATGGCTATGACTATGGAAGCTGGGAAATCATGAGAGTGGCCATTAGCTGGAGAACCAGGAAATCTGGGGGGATGATTTAGTCAAGCTCGAAGGTCTGAGAACCTCGGGGAGTTGACATTCTGACTTGTAAGTTGGAGGCCAGACTCCTGAGGACATAGAAGGCAGGGAATGGGTCTATGTGTGGAAGATGTAAAGTCTGAAGGCCAAAGTATCTGAAATCCTGATATCCATGATCAGGAGAAGCTGGATGTTCCAGCCCCAGAAGAGAGAGCACACAACTTTCTACTTTTCTGTTCCATCTTTGTCCTCGGCGGATTGCATGATGCCACCCCACATTACACAGGAGGGAGTCACACTTATCCAGTCCACTGATGAAAACCTAATGAAGTCCATTGCCAGGAGCTCTGAACTGACATTGATTTTGTTGCATCGTTTTATCATAGCAACAGAAAACAAAACTAAGGTGGCTACACACAAAGACATAACATGCACTCTTCACCTACACCTTCTGCATCCTTTCTTCCCTCCAATAAGTGCATATACACACAGCAGTTCTTGGCGTTGAGGTCACCGCTGCTCTCTGAATAGTTTCCTGCTGCTTCTTGTAACTGGAGGAAAAATCTCAAATCCTGACCCTTCCAAGGCCACAAGATGCTGAAGGATCAGGCTCCACTCATTGCCTTTCCCATCTCCTCTCTCCTTCCCAGACATAGAGACAATGTCTCTTACCTCAAGATCTTTGTCTTTCTGGAAGCTCCAAGTCTAGATCTCTGGCTGCCTGGTCCCTCCTCATGTCAATTGAGAATCTTCACAGACATCCCTCCATCAAAAGACTCTCTTAAAATGTGTTCTGCACCCCATACAGGCAGCACACAAGAGCTAATCCTGTCGTCGGAATGCAGGTGATCCAGTCCTGAGGATATGAGAGCAATAAAGCTGACCCTACCCCCCTCATCTGCCAGGCTGTGGAATGGGTGAGGTAAAGATGCCCTTCCCACTCTACCCCTTGCTACCTAAGGCAAGTGACAGAGCTGGCCCCAGGGTCATGAGAGAGAGAATGAGTTCTGCCCCTCATCAGCTACAGCACACAGGATAGTGGGCCCCACACCCCATCTGGGCTGACCCTGTTATGGAGTATGCAGGTAAGCCAGCCCTGAGGGCATAAGAGCAGGAAACTATCCCCCTTCCCCTCATATTCCCACTACAACTGGGAAAGCAGGCAACTGGGGGAGCAGGCCCTGCACCTCACCAAGGCAAAACAGTAGAGCTGGCCCTGGTGTTGTGCGGGTAACCTGGATCTAAGGACCTAAGAGTAGAACTGGCCCTGCTCCTTGCTGTGGGCTGCACTGTATGGCCAAGGCAGTGCTGGAGAGCTCACCTGGTAGTGACAATGAGGACAGCTGGCGGGCTGACCAACCCAGCCACCACCTAGGTCTAAAACCAAGCCACCACCCACGTCTAAAACCAAGGATATGTGTTGGCCCACCTCAATATCTTTATCATCTGTTGCAAAGGAGACAAACCTACTGATCTAAAACTGCTACAACACAGGTCAACAACAGATATTCAATAGGATCCCCAGCGAGAGCCCATTATCAGCGGTGTAGCAGAGGCCAGACCAATGACTATGGCAATGAATACTTGCAAGTAAAGATGGATGAAAGGATGACTCAATGGGCCACACTACAGCTTCCATGACAAGATCCACCTCCAGTGTGTGTGTGTGTGTGTGTGTGTGTGTGTGAGAGAGAGAGAGAGAGAGAGAGAGAGAGAGAGAGAGAGAGAGAGAGAGAGAGACATTTTGTTTCTTTGTGTCCTTTTGGGTTTTTTTTTTTTTTTTGTCTTTTTCTTTTAAAATTTGTATTGATTGGAGTGGAGAGGTTGCAAGGGAAGAGGGCAGATTCCAGGGAATGGGGAGATAAATGGGATTTGAATGCATGATGTGAAATTCACAAAGAATCAATTCTTTTTTTTTAAAAAAAAAAAGGCTCTCTTGAACTCCCCATATATGATCTCTCTCTCTCTCTCTCTCTCTCTCTCTCTCTCTCTCTCTCTCTCTTCTCTCTCTCTCTCTCTCTCACACACACACACACACACACACACACACACCTGCACTAGCCTACTATCTGAGCAGTAGTCTCTTAACCCTATACTCTCTGACATGTATACATACTTGCTATGTCAATGAGAACATCACTCAGTAGGTGAAACAGAACACAAAAATGAATTGATTGCTCAGTATAGTAAGAGACTCTGCTGGCTACAATGCATCTGAACACAATAGACATTCATGGATCCAAAGAAGATTCTGTATAGCATGGAGTTCTGCTAAAGGCAGATGCTCAGATATTCTGGGTTCTTGTGTAAGGCTGTTATTGGTTGACTGGCACACAGAGGCATGGGTTCTAGGAGAGTATCCACCTGACTCTGATTACCGACTTTCTGAAGAAAATTTAACTCCGTCAATTCAACCAGGCTTAAAAGCAAGTTACACTATGACAGCTGTTGACCAAGTAAACAGATTTAAAGTGACTTCAATGGCTACTTGTCATTATGACCATAAAACAATCAGACTTGTCCCAAGTGTGTGGGAACTGTCTACTCTATGTCATGTGGCCGGCCCTTCTATTTTGGTCATCCTGCACCTCTAGTGCCTATCTCCAGAGGTTCCCATGCTCCCAGCAGAATGGGCAGATGAATTAATTATGTTGCTGTGCTACAAGGGGTGAGAGCTTTCAAAGTCTGCTACTTTCTTCTCACAGCATAACATGCTGACTGAGAGCCTGGCTTTCTAATCACGTAGACCTGGCTTTCAACTGTGATTTTGTCGGGACCTGACTTATGACCTTCCCTGTGTCCGAGAATAACAAAGTCTGCCTCCCAAGGCTCCTCTGAAGAAAACTGAAATAATGCCCAGCTCTGGGCTCATAAATCTCCCATAACATCAATAGCTCAAAAAGGTTCAGAAGGCCTCAAAGGAGATATTTTTAGACCAAAAAAAAAAAAAAAAATCCAGGATGATCATGCTTGGCCCTATAAGAAGGAACAGCATGAACAGAGTGAGGTCTGAAATGCATAACTCTGTGTCCTCTATGTCACTTCCCAACCCCCAAAACAATCCCAAAACTAATCCACACTCTGTCTCCTTTCAAACACCCTAGTAGCTCAATCACTCCTGGTACCCCAAGATTAATCATATGTAGTGGATCTTTTTGCCCCAAAACAATCATATGTAGTGGATCTTCTGATCTACTTAACTCATTTGATTGGCCCTGTACAATCTAGTGTTTACTGAGGAAGAGTAGAACCTAACATACAGAGGAGGGTGACAGACCAATGTTGAAGGGGATGTTCACACACTGATCTGAAGCCACTGATGAAAGATGGCTTTACAGATTCAAGGCCAAGTCCAACTACTCCGCTGTTTTGCCTAAGTCGGGTCCTGGCCAAGTGACCCTCCTCCAGTTCTGTACAGAATTATAGGACTTTGCCTCAGTGTTCCCCCTACCAAATGTACCCAGGAAAGGACACATGCAGTCACTCCTGCATCCCTGTTCCCAGCTCTGGGCAATCTGAATCACCACTGCCTTCCATTAGGTTGATTTGTGCTGAGAAGCCTCAGGCTAATTATTTAATCTTTCACAGCACCCTGAGAATGGCTCAGAGCTGAGGGAATCTGTTCACTCTAATGTGAACGGCATCATTCCCCGTCATGATGACTTGGCTTCATGTTACCTGAATTCTTTTATATTGTGGTCTCTGGAGCCACAGGACTACCAGATACTTAACACATAAGCAGTGAAAACCGGGTACAATCTCCCAGTGACATTGGGGGAACTTCAGAGAAAGCAGGGAAACAACAGAGTACATGCCCTCTTGGAGGATCAGATATAAACAATGGCTCACAGAGAATCCACCTGACACAGTGTAAGCCTAGGCTAGAACAAGTGATGGGGTGTAGCCCTAAAGGGAAGCCTTCTGGAAGGACTCCTGTGCACCTGTGTACTTGACCTAAATAAAGGAAACCGGCGCCTGTCACACAGTTGAGTCCTTTTGCCTGTCAACCTGTGATGGACTGTGATGGATGGGCCCTAGGGAATAGTTTGTCTCTCCTGTGCCACCCTGGTCAGGGCTGCATTTGCTCCCATTCTAGGAAGGCACCACCTGGTGGTCACTACCAGAAAAGACAACACACACTTACCAAGCCATTCAACCTCTCCGACTACTACTTCTTAATGCGAATTCATCAAAATTCCAAGGAGTCCTTGTAATATGCCAGAAGGTATGTGAGACAAAGGAAAGGTCAAACTAGGTTGCAGATCTCAGTGAGCTTGTCACCAACACAACTGAGCCAAAGTGACAGAATAAGATCTAACTTGGACTATCCTTGGATTTCCAGCCTTCTATTGAAATCCCTTCTTCACCAGAGAAGAACTATTTACACAAATGACCTTCCTATCCACCTTATTCCTCCCACACCTAGCATCCATCTTTCCAATAGCTGCCAACCAGGGCCCCTTCCAGTTTTAAAGCAAATGTCGTGTTTGGTCTTCCCTGGAGGAAACCTGAAATTACACGGGCCATGCATTCATTATCTTTGTTGGAAGTTTTAACTACCTCTGAAGGTTTCTCATTCTTAAGCTCTCCTTCCCTCCCTTTCCTTCCATGAAGAAGCAGATAGGTGGGAAGACAAAGGGTCAAGACACAAGGGGCACATTCTACCCCTCATGCGACCCCCCCCCCACCACCACCACCACACATTCTCATCGGAACTATGACTTAAAATATCCCCTGTGACAGTCTAGTGAACACCTCATTTTAATCCCATAGGGATGATCTGACTGATACAAGGAAATAGTCACATTTTAAATAGAGTCCCTAATGATGACTCAGACGGCCGACTGGACCGGGTTCATGCCATCGTGAATCCGAAAATGAGTCGCAGCTATTAAAAAAGGAAATTGACTTTCTTGCGTCGCTGGAGGCAATTTAGGAGAAGGAGCTCCAGCGAATGAGTTTGGAGCCCTGGCGAGTGCTCATGAAATGAATCTCCATCACTTAAGCCCATGGTTTAGAAAAGTTGTTCTCTTCAGGGTATCTAAGTACTCACAGCAGGCAGGGATCACAGGTGACACTAAAGGCTTCAATGGGAAGAATGAGTTGGTGATGTGGGTGAGAACAATGGGTGCTCAGATGCCAAGGGCATCCTCTGCAGTTGAGATTGGCCTTTTAACAGGGAAGTCACTTCTAATGGAAAGTAGAGGCTGGAATCGCAGACTGGCACAGAGAAAGAAAGAAATGGGATGGGGTGTGAGATGGGGTTGGAAGCAAGGAAGAAGTGATTATGCTGATTTCTTGTCTGCTTCCCCAAATATACTCTTGCAATAGCCCCTCCTAAGACAAACAGCCCGCAAACCTCCACCCAGACCTCCTCCCCTCCTCAGATCTCACATCACTCCCTAGCACTATCTGAGGGAGGGGTAGGGGGGTTGGCTGTGTGTCGTTCATTTTATATCCCTGTACCTAAAGCAGTGGCTGCTGACACATAGTAGCTGCTTAATAAACACCAGTGATTATTATTATCAACATACTTTCCCACTGAGCCTGGAAACTTGAAACTGACTCCATAAATATTCCTGTCCATGGACAAATATTTCCAAAAACTAGTAAAAAGAGAAAGGCAGTTGGGACACACTGAACCTTGGAGAACAGTCAGCAGCTTGCCAGGTGGAGAAAAAGGAATAAATCGATCCAGTAGAGTCCATGCAGATTAATGCCTGTGGCCCCCTTTAAGGCAGAGCTAAGTCCAGCCAGCTGGAGAGATCTCACTCCACAGCTTAGAGCCCTGGACTTGTCCAGTGGCCAGCAAGGAAGACAGAAGGGGGGTAGGGCAAAGGCAGTTCATCCTGGGAGAGGCTGGCAGCCTTAAGATACAAAGGAGGAGAGAGGCACTTGACCTGAGGTTTTGACTACTGGGAATCAACTGTCATGCAAAGACCTTGTCAAGCTGGTCCTTCCCTTTTCCTCTCATTAGACTGTTTGGAAATCCAGATTCTGGCAGAATCTGCAGAAGCCCACTTGGCTGGGAGATCAAGGATCAAGGTAATTAGCATCTGTGTGATTGACAGCTCTATGTAGATGAGAATCATAGGCTCAGCTCACCCAGTAAATGTACCTACTATGCCCTGAGGAGATTCTAGGGAAATGAATTAACACAGCTGCACAGGTTACTGATAGGCTAGGCATTGCTGCCCCTTCTCAGCCTCTCAGATTAGCTGAGATTCACAAGCAGTGACAACCCAGGTGCCTTCTCTAGGCCCATCAGGTAAGATTCTAGGATACTCAAACACCAAGAAAAATTCCATATGACTATCTTTTAGTCCAGATTAAGATGCTGCTAAATTAGATCGTGATGGAGAAAAAGTTGTGGCAACATACCCTGGAGTATGTCCTCAACCAGTAACTGGTATTAAAAATGTCAGCCATTTTAACCCTAGTTCAAAAATATAATCACAATTTCCATTTTCACCAAAGCCCTACCTTGATTTCAGAGCATGAGCAAATGAATCAAGAGAAGATAGAAAAGGCTTCCACAAACTACAGGCATGCCAATATGTCTTAAAAATGTCTCCATTGAAACCAGCATAATCCCTAACAATGTTCTAAACATCTGTCCTTATAAACAAAAATAAATGCAGTTCTCCTCTCCCCACATCAAGCAAACAGACAGGGACCGTTACAGAAACCCACAAACTGTCCTAATGCAGAGTTCTGGAACCCAGTCCCAGTGGATACATCTACAGCACAACTCTTGCTCCTAAGGCTCAAGATCATTGCAGGAGAGGGGACAGAACTCAGACTGTAAGAGCCAGAGGAACATGGTTTGTTGTATCATTGTGCTGTGTGGCAATGGCAGAAGCTACACCCATCAAGTCTTCCAACATGGCCGCCTCAACATGAAGTAAACAATGGTGACATCCATAGACACACAAAGTGGACAGGGGAAAGCTCACAGGGCCTCAATGCTAGAAATAGAGTGGCAGCCAATTAAGGAACAGTGAGAGGAAAAAGTCTTCCTCAGGGAATAGCATGTCAGTTAGTCACCCCAGTTAGTCACCCAATACCCAAATGGTCAGCCCTACAGGTTGTAGTTTTAGATGTGTGTGTGTGTGTGTGTGTGTGTGTAAAGAGAACAATGCCATGCATTTGAAAAGGAACACGAGGGCATACATGGGAAGCTTTGGAGGGAGGAAAAGAGATAGGGGGAAATGATGTAATTATATGATAATCTTGAAAATAAAAAATAATTTACCAAAAAAAAAAAACCCACATCTTAGTAGACACAGGCACAAGACACATTTCTCTAACAACTTGTCAACATGAAAGTCCTGGAGCTAGAGAGGCAGCACAGATGGTTAGAGTGTCCATCACACAAGCATAAGGACCAGAATTCTCATCTTTAGCGCCCATACAGAAAGCTGGATGTTACCCCATGTCTATAACCCTAGGGTGATGGGAGATGCCATTATGTATATTTGTTTCTCATACTGGTTAATGAATAAAGCACTGTTGGCCAATAGGAAAGGAAGATAGGAGGGCCTAGGAGACAAGGAGGAAATAGGAAGTAGTAAGGAGGAGTCAAGATGGAGAGTCGGGAGAAAGCAGTATGCCGGCCGGCTCCCCGGTAAGAGAAATACATAGATCAGCAGAAATGGGTTAATATTTAAGACAGAGCTAGCCGATAAGAAACAAGTACCTGGCCAACAGAATTATATCAAATACAGAGTCTCAGTGTGTTATTTGGGGCTGGCAGCGGGGCGACGGGACCAGACCAGGCAGCAGGCAGAAAAACCGTACTCCTTACACTAGGGCATAGGACAGAAGAATCCTAGACCATGCTAGTTAGTCTTACCCAGTCAGTTGCTCCAGGTTTAATGAGAGATACTGTACCAAAAAAAAGGAGGTAGAGAATAAATGATATCAACCTACACACACACACACACACACACACACACACACACACACACACACACAAACAGATACACAAACCCACTGGAGCTGGAACAACAAGCTGGCATGACCTGACTGACTTAGGGCAGGAAACTGAACTTGGGTTCTCTGCAAGAACAGCACATGCTCTTAACTGCTGAGCTTTGTCTCTCCAGCACCACACATAAGCTTTAGGTATGGTTCTCCAGGCTACTCTGCCTGCTTGTCTGCCCACTACACTTCACACATGTACACACACACACACACACACACACACACACACACCAGATCCCTATTAGTTCCTGGCAGACCTACTCAGAAGGAAGATCTAGCAGTTTGTGTTACTTTACAAAACCATTGCTTTTTGGACTTTTCTTGAATTTAAATCCACTCAAAATTGCAACTTCTCACATAGGTGTATACTCATTATGCAATCATAGATTGTCAGGTGAGACTAACATACTTTGGGTTTGTTCTGAATGTTGGAATTGCACTTAGAGGGCAGCTTCTCAAGACAACATACTCCATAAAAGCCAGGGCATGTGCAATAACACATCATTGTTCTAATCATAGTTGATCTTGCAACAAAGGAGAGGCCGCTAGATTCCAGAAACCATGACAACTAAAATCTAGAGGAAACACAGGAAACAACTCAGATAATCCCTGGAATGGTTCACAGGGAGGAAAAAGGAATAGATGGAATTCAGATTCCATGGAAGCAAGACTCTCTACCAGTGGCAACGGGAGAGACAGAACTTGTGAGGAATGCTCAAGGACCAATGCCAGACCCCTCAAGGAGCAGCAAGCTCATGGGCTCAAAGAGTCAGACATCATCTCCCATCAGCCCATTCCTGGCCTGTCTCTGTCTTCTGAGAACAAAAAGATGACCTTTCAGCAAAACTTAACCCCCAGACCTCTGCCTCTTGACTATTGTGTTTGTGGAGCTGTGTTGGGCCTAAAAAGGCCCACAAGGCCTAGTGGAACTTCCTGAACCTGGCTAGAGTTTGGCGACCTGTCTTTGGCCTATCACTTCCACATAGGAGTGACTCAGCAAAACTGCCTCTGCCTAGCTACTGCTGACGTGGTGAAATATTATTGGCCCTTACACCTCACCCCATCCTGAGGTCCCAACCCTCTTTCTCAAACGATATATAAGTGCATGCCTAATGCAATAAAATGAGCTCCTGCTTCCACAGGCTCCAGGTTCAGTGTGTGACTCTCCTCTCGTAACTAAGAGCAGGGAGGTCTGAGTCTTACACTCACCATCCATTCAGCCCTGGGAGGAGACCGCCTGAACCAGCCCTTCCCCACCCCTACCTGCGAGAGGACCCGGCAGAGCTATAGGTGCTGATTTAAGATTCCCACACAGTCCTGTAATGTTTAACCTGGGAAAGCAGTATTGGTATCTGAACACATGAACTGGTTTTTGGGGACACTGTAGAACTTCCAGGACATGGAGCCTAGCTGCAGACTGGGCCACTAAGGGCAGACCTTGAGGGTGACAGTAGAACCTTTCATCTCTGCTTCCTTGTGTGACAAAGACATAATAAGTCACCACCTTACACACCCACTACCATGAGAGGGTTCACCACACAACCTAAAGTCACCATAACTGTGATCCTAAATAAATCCTTCCTTCTGCCAGGCACTTGGTCATAGTAATAATAAAAACGGCACATTCGGAAATTTCCAACTAAATTGAAGTTGTATATGTTCTTAGAGCCTAGTTCTAGGTTCTAGTCTTGATAAGTTTTAGTCCATTTCTAAACAGACATGCTTCCTGTTACTTATTATATCACTATTTCAGAATGAAGAGTAACACCCGCTCAACTTTATCTCCAGTGCCCAGTTGAATAAACAGATTTATTCATATACTGAAATACTATAGAGCAGTAAAAAAATAACTGAACATGGTTAAATCTCAAAAACAGCATAGGACGGGTGAGCGAGATACATACAACAACAACAAGAGCCCAAACACACCCTTACAAAGGACAAAGCATAACCACTAATGGGGGGGTTGAGAAAGGGGTGGGGCGGGATGGGCGAAGAATGGGGTTCCAGCAATATCTAAAACATTTGCCTCCAGAGAAAGAACAGGGCAGAGAAGCTTTGTAAAGGTACATGTGCAAAGAGACACAGCCAAAGGCTTGTCTGCTTCATGCTAGTACCAGGAGTGAACCTGCCCATCATATAGTGACCCATGTTAGTGCCAGGAGCACATCTGCCTATCATAAAGTGTTGTGTTCATGACTGGAGTGTACCTGCCTGCCATATACCATCCCATAGTGTTCTGTAGGCTTGCAACGGGTCATCATTTGAAGTACTGTTTTCAAAAGAAATGATGCCTCAATCGAAACATCATTTCAAAAAGGATTCATGTTTGGGAACAGAAATGTCCAAGTCTCGTAACATAAGGAGACTTCTAAAAGTACTCAGACCCTTAGAGCAGGACCCCCTGCTCTGGCCAGGGCCCTGTCAGAAACTGAACTTCATAATGGCATTCCTTCACTCTTTTGCAGAGCCTTCTATATGAAGAAGTCACATTAGCCAACTTAAGAATATTCACGAGAATGTGTGTTCTGTTCTGTTCTGAAGGCAACTTAAAAAGGAAGGGTCTGGAAATATTTGGAGCAATAGACACATCAATAAAGCATCAGAGAATTCCAGCTAACCCAAGGTCACTGCTTTGAAGACTGCAAAATCCATTTATTGTAAAACTGATTTTTTTTTCTTTTAAAGACTCACTAACAGCGACTGTGGCGTTTCTCCTGTGACCACTACTGGAAAGGAGGCACTGCCCCAAGAACACCCTCAGAACAGGCACTGGGGCCCTTGTTATAAACTTCAGCACATCCGCACAAACAGGATGCCATTCAACCCACGGCTCGTGGGGCGGCTGCAAATTACAGCCGATCCTTGTATCAACCAAGGGGGATTTACCTAGGCATTCTGCTTAGAAAATGGGGAAGTTGTTAATCAAACACTGAACCCCAGGGGTTAGCAGGAAGGAAACACTTGCAGAGCAAGATCAGACCCAGCAGCCACAATAAAGACAGGGCTGGGAATTAAAGGACATGACCAGCAATAGAACAGGGTTGGTACAAGCAGTCCCCTGCCTTGCCTCTGAACCTGCTCATCCTCAAAAGCAGCACTAATCCGAGAGAACAGCCCGAAAGGACCCAGTCCCCTCTGCAGATTAAAAAAAAAAAAAGTTCATTGTCAATTGTCAGGCCAGCAAAGCCAGCCTTCATTATATTTATAACATCCACTGCAAGCCATTCAACAAAGCATAAACGTGTTTGCTCCTGAATACCTATCTATTTCATGATAATTTATTAAGTACCCGTTGTGGCTGAGAGCCGAACCAACATAGGATCAAAGCAGCTACATTACCCATTTTGGGACAGGTGTACTACATTGTGCACAGAATGAATGACAAGCTTCTAACAAGATGTTCAATGCCCCCTTTATTTGTTATACAAAAATCTTCCTACAAAATGGGTCCTGTTTGCCTCTCAAGTCTGCTCTGTCACCCACCATCGCTATCTGAGAGCACACATGGAGACCATGGTGTTTGTGGTTTCTAGATTGAAGGACTGAGAAAACAGAGTCACTAGTGTGTCATTCACCTTACCAATGAATACAGCACGATTAACAATGCTTACTGGACAGGGCAATGACCTGAAAATAATTGCTAAAATGTTGTATTTGTTTACACTATAATTGCTAAAATGTTTTATTTGTTTACACTATAAATTATTGCTAAAATGTTTTATTTGTTTACACTATAAATAATTGCTAAAATGTCTTATTTGTTGATGCTATATCTTGCAGCACTAAGTACTTTCCTTAACTCATTTGATCTTTTTAATAGCTTGGCAGTTGGGCATTGTGACTCCCAATTAACAAGTAAGAGGAAATGAATTATACAGAAATCCACAACTCAGCCAAAGTCACAGCAGTACTAAGTGGTTGAGGCACAATTCAGCTCTTCACCACTATTAAATGCCTTCAAGACTGTTGTGGTCTGAATCCACAATGGCCCCCAGAGGCCTGTGTATTAAAGGCTTGGGTTCTCAGACTGTGGGAGGTAAGGAAACCTTCAAGAAGTGAAGCCTAGTGGAAAAAGTTAGACAAGATTCAACAAGGAAATAATAAATATGTTATAAGCCCCTGAAACCGTTGGAAATTAATTTTTCATCCAGAAGTTTACACCTCACTGGGAATAACTTAACTGCCATGGCATAGAGAAAAAAATAAAAATAAAAATAATCAAAAGACCAAGAAAAGGGTAGCAGAGAAGAGGTGTGCTCACACGCTAGCTCTTATAGCTACTGTGCTCACTCAGATGGGAAAGTGGAGGCTTCTGGGTAAGGGGATAGCTCTCCTGACCCTATGAAAGAGAAAACAGAACAGAAGTGGGGAGGGGAGACTTTCAAACACAGTAAGAGACAAGCTTCAGAAATCCACAGAGGTGGTGACACAATACCTCACAAGTATGGAGAAAAAGATGCTCAGTGCCTGCAAGATAAGTCAAAGGGAACATGCAAGAAATACATGAGTCCCCAAACCCAATGAACCCCATCTTGCATAGAACCAGCGGTATCCAGTTTTCAAGGTCCCCAGAGAGAAGCAACTCTGATACTTAACCCTTTTTTCATTTTCTTTATCTCTGTACTTTTCCATTCTTTGCATTGTATCTTCAACAGAACGTTTATACTATTCTATTAAAATACACTCCAATTTTCATCCCTCTTCATACATACATTGACCTAGTGAACAATATTCCCCTACTTGGACCCTTTTGTTTTCTCTACCATAGTTGTAGGAATATTTTGATTTTTATCTTAATGGTTGGTTCAGTTTTTATTTATTTTATTTTTAAATGTACTATGATTTTAGTATTATTATTCTTACATCTAGTTAATTTTGTTTTTAAGCTTTCTTATTACTGGGAAATTGTTTCCTTCATTTTTATCTTTTCTAGTGTCTTGTTCTCCCTTTCTCTCTTTAACAATCCCTTTCTTTTATTTAACTTGCTTTCTCCTCTTCTTTTTCCTCTTGCCCTGCCCCCCTCCTTTATCTCATTCACTTACTATTTTGACATTTACCCTAAATAATTCATAACATCATGGTATGGTCTAGTTTTCCCACTTTTCTGGTTTGTGGTCTTTGATGAAATAAAAGCAATTTTAAGTGCATTCCTACATATTGTATTATTTGAAGGACCATTGCAATCATGAAGATGCAGTGGTGTGGCTACCTACACAAGGCCTGTGCGCACGCACACACACACACACACACACACACACACACACACACACGATATGAAAGCTAGAAATGAATTAGATGGGAAGAAAGGTGGGCAACAGGAGTGTGAGCTAACATGATCAAAATATACTGTATACCTGTATGAAAGTATCAAAAATAGTAAATGAGAAATGTGTAAGTCACCACACATAACTCAGGAAACATGGAAAAAAATTATAATACCTCACCTGCTGAATACAAATATTACGAAACAGATAAAACATCAGATGAAGATTTCCAAAGTCTGATAGAAAAAAAAAAAAACCAATGAGCTCAAAGAGAATGCAAGCAATGCATTCAATCTAGGACCTGGAGAGGAGAGCCAGCAACACAGAAGGAAAGGTCACCAAAATGTGTAAACTCTCAGCACTGCAGATCAGCAACACAGAAGTAAAGCTCAACAAGGAAATCTAGAGTCAGAAAAATGCACATGAACATTGAAGATAAAGACTCATTGTACTAAAGAAGACTGCAGTGGAAAACATCAGGAAACTCAGCTGAGAAGAAAGACTACAATGGATGGAGCACCAGGTTAGTGAAACCCTGCATCAGTGAGCAACAGTAAATAAGTAAGTGAGCATGACAACAATGTCCAAGAACTACGGGATGACATTGAAAGACTAAACCTGAAAATCCATGGGATAAAAGAGGGAGCTGAGCTTTAAAACTAAGGCAATATAGAATGCAGTCAATGAAATTATAGCAAAACAATTTCCAAACTCTAGAGAAAGAACTGGACACCTGCCTTAGTTGCTATTCCATTGCTGTGAAGAAACACCATGGAAGAAGTCAAAATGTCTCCATTTTCAGGTGATTCTATACTTAAAAGACCATAATAACACCACTAGAAAACTCTTAAGACGTGTTTAAAAAAAATTAAAGAAGCAAGGTTTAAAAAAAAAAAAGTCAGCAACTTATATACAAACTTACTGAAAATGAAGTAGGGATGGTACTTCATTTGCAATGGTTTTAAAAATACTAGTGAAGGAGGTGAAATATTTCTATGATAAGAACTTTAAAATACTGAAGAAATTGAAGGAGACCCTAAAAGACAGGAAGACATCCCATGCTCATGGACTGGCAGAATAATTCTATAAAATGAACATATTACTTAAAGTAACCTATCTTCATTAAAATTCCAATTGCTTTCTTCACAGAACTAGAAAAAGTAACCCTGCATTAAAATGGAAGCACAAACAACCCCAAACATCCAAATCAGTCTTAAGCAGAAGGCAATACTGGAGGAATCACAGTGCTTGGCGACTACAGAGCCACAGTACTCTAGTTTCCTCCCATTGCTGCAATAACAACACTTTGGCCGAAAACTCAGGAGAGGAAAAGGATTTACTTGGCTTACACTTGTGTAGGTCACAGTCTGTAATTCAGAAAGTTGGAGCGGGAATCTGACAGGGGGCACTGCTTGCTGGCTCACTCTCATACAGCCTAGGACCACTGCCCAGGGGAGGAGGGGAGGATGCTGCAGCCGGTAGAGGGCTGTTTCCTACTACCATCAATTACCAATCAAGATACAACCTGATAAAAAAAGACAACTACTCAGTGCTCCAATGACTCTTCTTTTAGGTGAATTTAGGCTCTATCAGGTAGACTATTAATGCTGACTATACAATATACAGCAATAAAATCCAGTACTACAGTGGCACAAGAACAGACATTTAGACAAATAGAAAAGAATAGAAGGTTTAGAAATAAATCAACATAGCCAAAGCCACACTGAATTTTATTGGAAGTGTCAAGAACATGCATTGGAAAGAAGACAGCCTCTTCCACAAATAGTATGACTAGATATGCACATTTGGAGGACTGAAACTTGACCCATATCTCTCACCCTGCAAAAATCAATTCAAACTGGATCAAAGACTTGTAATTTTGAAACTACTAGAGGAAAAAACAGGTAAAAACATTTCAAGATATAGATGAGGACTTTCTGAGGGAGGGGGAAGCTAGAAAAACAAAGAATTCCAAGAATTGACAATGAGGTTATATAAAATTAAAAGTCTTCCAGATAGCAGATTCAAAACCAAAACCAAACAAACTAAAAGCAGAGGGGGAAAAAACTAGCCTACACAATGGGAATAAATATTTTCCAATTCTATGTCAAACACAAGGTTAACATCTATAATATATAAAGAACTGCCAAAATTAAACACTAAAAAGAACCCTAAATCATCCAGTGGACTGGTGAACCAAAGACACAGTTCTGAAAGGAAGAAATACAGATGGCCAATAAGCATTTGAAAAGTGCTTAACAACTTTATCCAGCAGAGAAAGGCCAATTAAAATTTGGTTTTAGGGCCAGGGAGCAGGTAAAGGCACTTGCTGCTAAATCTAATAATCTGGGCTCGATCACAGACCCACATGGTAGAGAGAAAGAGAAAACTAATTCTTGCAAGTTGTCCTCTGACCTCTACACGTGTACTGTAGCACACACATTATACGCAAAACAAACACACGTATAAGATAAATAAGTGCAATCTTACGTTTTTTAAAACCGCTTTTAAATTCCATTTTAACCCAGTCCAAATTGTTATCATCAAGAAAACAAACCACAACAAATGCTGGTAAGAATGTGAATGAAGAAAGACAAGCACTCGTGCACTGCTAGTGAAGATGTAAATTTATGTAGACACTATGTAAGTCAGGGTAGAGTCACTTCAGAAAAGCTGAGACTACAGCTCCCACACATTGAAGCTATGCTACTCTTGGGTACATACATGAAGGACTCTAACCCAACACACCACAGAGACATTTGCACATCAGAGTTTACTGTTGCACTCTTCACAATTGCTAAGGAATAGAAACAACCTCAATGTCTATCAACAGGTGAACAGAAACAGAAATGTATGTTTACACAGTGGAATTTTATTCAGCAATAGAGAGAAATGAAATCAGGAAAGGTTCAGGAAAATGTACAAATGGAGGGCGCTATGTTAACCAAAATAAACCAGATTCGGTAGGACAAACAGCAGGTTTTCGCTCATATGTGGACTCTAGATTTGTGTCTGCCCCCCACCGTTGCCCCTCTCTCCCTGCCTCCTCCCTCTGTGAGATGGAAGTAGAAAGGAGATCCAAGGGGGGAAAGCTCTTAAGTGGGGAAGTAAAAGAAAGGAAGAGTGGGGGTATTCGTGTGACACAAAAGCGAAGAGAAGGACTATTTAGGGGGAGGGAGGGATCAGCAAGAAGGGGACAAGAGCACTGGGGTCGGCAGCGAGGAAGGGGGATGAATAATGGTAAACTGTCAGTTACATTACATGGATTAAAGGGTCAGGACTTTGGCCAACCTGGTAACTTCCGCGTATGCTTCTGACACCGAGATTCATTTTTCCAATCAAAAGAAATGGAAAGCAAGCCTTCTTCACTATACCAAGCCCGGGTTTACATTTGCCCAGAAAAGAAGCCATATGTACACAATGAAATTCTTCCAAAGCAGAAATACTAATTCATTTAACAACTATTTCTTGACTACTCATCATTGCCTACTCTGTTGCTATGAGAAAATGTTTTAGACTACAGAACTTCTAGAGAAACCCATGATTCTAGTGGCTGGAGGCATGAGAAAGAAAAAACGTGCCAGCAGCATTTGGCAAAGGCCTTCTGGCCACCTTCAAATGTGGCAGAGGATCGGGAAGTGAAAAGCCAGGAGTCAAACACCCGATGTGTCCTCAGTTTACCACAACAGGCTCTGGGGAGAAATCACGCCTGCCAGGCCTAAGGCGCTCCCTGAGACCAGCGTTCATCTATTTGTTAATTTTATGTCAGCTTGACATGAGAGTCATGAGAGGAAGGAGCCTCGGTTGAGAAAATGACTCCACAAGCCCAGACCTTAGTCAAGCCTGTAGAGCATTTGCTTAATTAGCCACTGAAGTGGGAGGGCCCGACCACTGGAGGGTGGTCCCTGGGCTGGTAGTCCTGCATTCTATAAGAAACCAGGCTGAGCAAACTATGCAGACCAAGTCAGTAAGTAGTTCTCCTCCTTGGCCTCTGCATTGGCTCCTGACTCCAGGTTCCTGCCCTGTTTGAGTCCCTGTCTTGATTTCCTTTGATAATAAACTGTTATATGGAGGTATAAATAAATTAAAAAAAAAAAAAAACCTTTCCTCCCCAACTTGTTTACAGTCATGGTGTTTCATCACAGCAATAGAAACCCTAAGACTTCATTCCAGTGGAGCCCCACCTCCCTTAATGACTCTTCTGGGTACCAGCTCCACACCACTACACAAAGCCTCCAGCATATGTATCTCTGGGGGACACACTCATCTCCTATCTAAACCACAGTCCCACTTCTGGTCCAGGCTCTACACTGAATGCTCAGGAGAAGTGACCAGCTACTCTGTGTTATCACCTACTACTACATAGCAAACAGTTCTAAAGCTCAATAACTTAAAAAGCATCTCTTCTCCAGGGTCAGCAATCCAGGATAATCTGTATGCTTCTAGTTCGGGGGCTGTGTCTTGGGGTACTGCTTTCAGGTTCACTGATGGCTGGGAGGATTGGCAGAACTCCCAGAGTATTGCTTATGGCCGCGATTCATCACAGCAAAGCATAGAAGCAACATCAGCACCTTCACTCTTTGCTGGACAGAGAAGCAAGTGCAAGCTTCCTAGAGTCTCCTCCCCGTGGACTGCCACAGCAAGGATGGTACTTCACTCCTTCCAGTACCCCACTGGGACAGACTAGGCATATTCACTACAGACCCAGGGCCTTATAGATAAATTGGGTCTATTACTATGTGCCTTTTGTTCCTATCTCAGACTCTCAGGGAGAGAGTATCAGGTATTTAGCATACTTACTGTTCTAGTACACTGAATGAGTGCAATCCCTTTCTGAATGATAGATAGCCTTCCTCCCACCCCCGCCTAAGCCCAAAATGCCAACTAAGAGCCAGTGCTGCAAGCAGGCATTTCTAAGGGTTGTGTTCTAACCTCAAATGGCAGCTCTTTCCTGTGGTGTCACATGAGGTCACAATCAAGCATTAGGTCCAGCTTGTGTTATCTGAAGCCTGACTGGGATTGGAGGGTACTCTTAGAAGAAAGCTCACTTGGATGGCTACTGGCTGCAAGTTCCTCACCATATGGGCTGAATGTCCTTAACAGATGACAGCTGGCTTTCCCTGCAGTGAGTGATCCAAGACAGTAAGAGCATCCCCAAAATGGAAGCTGGAGTCTTTAATGAACTAATCTTGGAGTGACACACCATCACTGCCACCATATGCTACTGCACACGGATCAACCCTAACAGAGTGAAGCAGAAGGGAGAGAAACCACCTGAAGACCAGGAATCAGGAATTACAGGGGACCATATCCGAGGCTGCCTAATATACTTTCCAACAACTCACCCCTCCTAAATGCAATACATGCAAACCCCTCCCATGGTCCCCCAAAGTCTCATCCCATATCAGCTCTAAGTCCAGATCTTTGTCCTCTAGTTAGATCTCAATATGGAATGCTCTCTAGGTCTAGTCCTGACATATGGCACCTGGATGGAGTTCCCTTGATTTTAAAGTATGCACAACAGAGGAGACAAGCTATCTCCATAACCACCAACAATGGTGGAGCAAACAGAGTGGTGGAGCAAACACCCCCACTCACAGAGTGGAATATGGGATGCACAGAGAAGAGCAGCTGTGATAGGAAGCCAAACAAATATAGGAATGTCCTTGAGCAGGTTTAGGAAGAGTTCTCCACGACTCTCAGCCCCATCCTCTGACTCTTGGTGTTGCTGTTTCCAGCATCCTCCCTTTTTCCTGCAAGGTAGCACACTTACCTTCTCAGGGCTTCCTACCTGCTGGTACTTAGATTCCCAAAAGATACTTGGTTTTGTTCCTGTTGTAGCCCTTGTGTTTCCAGCTCATAGTGTTCCTTCAAGTCTAGCTCTCAAAACCCTGTACATCCTTTGAATCCTTTCAGTTGGCCCTATAAAAGGGGCATCCACACATCTCTTTCTTCACGTTGGCTTTCTGCTTAAGTCCAGTGGTTTTCTACTTCATAGAAGCCTACTATCTTCCTGAGGAGTTGTAAGGTAACCCCCCCCACCAATCGTTTTAGAGGACCTTTGACTACAAAAGTACACTTGCATACACATCTTTGATATCTAAGATCTTAAGATTTTACAGTCATGCTCTGGTTTGGAGTTTGTCTTACTTTTAAAAGGGCCTTCCCTGACTGTTACCTTCCCTGACTGTTACCTTCCCTCAGAAGTGATTTCTTAGTTATAAATTAGGTAGACTGGGGAGAGGCCAGACATCTTGAAGATGAGCAAGGCTTGGCTCCTTTTGTTTTCCCTCTTTTTCTTTTTACTTATTTCTTAACATGAGATAGAATCAAGCAAAGTATGTGGCTCAGACTGGTTTTGGATCCCTGAGCCTTCTGCCACAGCCTCCCATCGTTGAGACTTTTTCTGTACTGCCAGCCAGCTCCCAAATAACCACAAGGTGACTTCTCATTAATTATGAAAGCTCAGCTGATAGCTTAGACTTATTTCTAACTAGCTCTTATAACTTAAATTAACCCTTATTTTAATTAATCTACATTCTATCATATGGCTTTTACCTCTATCTCACTTGATGTGTCTGACTCATTCCGTGCCTGGCTGGCTTCTCTACCCTTCTTCCCAGCATTCTTTCTGCCCAGCTATTGGCCATTTAGCTTTTTATTAAATGAATTGCAGTGGCATATCTTCAAACAGTGTAAAAGAATATCCCACAGCATTCCAGTACAATCACTAGAAAGAAAAAAAAAATCAGAAAGTGCTTTCAACCCTAACTGTTTCCCTCACTGCATCATCCTGTCTAGCAGGCAGTGTCTCGTTCCCCTGTGACTGTGGGTGATGGTGGTGTTAATTCTTGCTTA
This sequence comes from Phodopus roborovskii, assembly GCF_943737965.1. Classification (NCBI taxonomy): domain Eukaryota; kingdom Metazoa; phylum Chordata; class Mammalia; order Rodentia; family Cricetidae; genus Phodopus; species Phodopus roborovskii. The sequence goes on along the minus strand of NW_026126515.1, from coordinate 4,316,982 downwards.
CCAGTACATAATAAGAGTTCTCTTTCTCCTGTCTCCTTTAAGCTTTTGCAGGCAGTTCCCTCAAAATCTAAACTTCAATGTGCTGAATTTGAAGTTTCTACCCAGCATGCTCCTCAATCCTCACTGATTTCCAATGCTGAGTGCCCTGATCAAAGCTACTTTCACATTTTGTTACAGCATACCCCACTTCTGGTACTAAAGCCCACATCTATTATAGGCCAATATGGAAGAAATTACCTACCAAATGCAGAATTTGCCAGCAAGCATTTAGTGCCTCGTATAGTTTATGAGGATCTGAAGTTGGGAACTGTGTAGGTGGGTGAGTAGTGGCTGTGATCAAGCTCACAGACACTCCTATTCCATTTGGACCCCCACAAGGGAAGATGTGTGACCAAGTTCAATACCATGGTTTCTGGCCAACTTCTGTTTTTTTTTTTTTTTAATTAGCAGACGCTCCTCTCTCAGTATATTTCCTGATCATCTTCCCAACATGGCAGTTGGCTTTCCACAGCGGGGAATGAGCCAAAAGAAAGTATTTGAAATGAAACTCTCTAGGTTTAATAACTTCATCTTGGAAATGATAATCATTCCTACATCTTCTATTTATGAAAGGCATGTTGAATGCAAGAAGGTAAGGGGGAGGGAAGGGACTACCATGTGGAGGTCTATCAGAACTAAGTAGACATCAAGCACTTCTTATAACAAAATGTCACCAGTATTATGATAAATACATGGAGCAGTTGAGTCAGGATGGGCTCCCAGAAGAGGCTTCATTTAGGGCCTAAGGTATGCTGAGTTTTCTCACTCATATAAAAGAGCTTCCACATATGGGAGAGTTACCATTCCTCTCTCTTTAAGTGTACATATCCTACCTGCCTGGCAATCTTTACAGCCTCAACACTTTTCCCAAGAACAATTACAGAATGATTTAATTCAATATCAATATTTTATTAGATGAAATCATAATAGCAGATGATGGATACAACCCCTGGTACTTTCCTTTCTAAAGGTAGAACTTCACTTAAGTCAGGGGTGGGGGGCAATGAGGGACTCTGATGATGGGAGATGTCATTCTGTAAATATGTTTCTCATACTGGTTAATGAATAAAGCACTGTTGGCTGATAGGAAAGCAAGATAGGCGGGATTAGGAAACAAGGAGGACAGAGGAAGTAGTAAGGAGGAGTCAACATGGAAAGACTGGAGAACAGAGGTCCGTGCCCATTCTCTGGTAAGATGAGACCACATGGAAATACTTAGATTAATAGAAATGGGTTAATACTTAAGACAGAGCTAGCCATTAAGAAACTAGTACCTGGCCAACAGCATTATATCAAATACAGAGTCTCTGTGTGTTAATTGGGGCTGCCACCACGGTGGGTCCAGGCCAGCAGGGGAAAAACCTTACTCGTAACACTCTGAAAATGCATGCTGAGTAACGAAGGCAAGGGATAACGGCCCTAACTCAGTAAAGCACACAACATGTAACACTTCAGCTAGAAGGTGGTTATTCAAAGGCAGAAGACAGACATACAGAAAGAAATACTAACTCAAGGACCCTTCTTCACATGAAACAGATGCCAGGCTGGATGGAAAATAGGTCAAGCAAGCACACTTCCCATTTCTTTTATAAGAGTCATGCCATTGCCTTTAAAAAAATCTGCACAATCTAAGTAAGTATAAGAAAAAACACAAATAACCCATGACCCCAAAAATTCCAGAAATAAGCAAGGATTAGCCCACAGACTTCCCATTTAGACTGCTACATGAATGATGAAAGTAGGAAATAGATATGGGCATAACTTCACAAATGTCTCCATGCTTTTCATGAACAGAAAATTAAAATATAAAATTAGATCAATATACATAGATTGTTTTAGGGTCTCTGTTCCATTAAAAAAATGATTTGAGATGGGAAACAAAGTTCCTCTGGAATTCTTTACTCAGAGAAAAATATGTTTCCCGTTATTATCATGCTTTCTTAGAGTCACTTTTTAAAAGCAAAAATGTTTTTAGCTGCCTCTGGTTTAAGAGTACATAGGTAGGAACCAGAACTTGTTTAGCCAGAGCCCTGCCCGTGAGCATTTATGATGCTGCTGCTTTCCCACAGCTAGCAGCAGGACTCTGCAATAGCGCCTTACGAACTCATCTTCACACACTGGCCCATTGCTTCCTCAAGCTAAACTTGTAGATCTGGGTTTACTACATCCAAGATGTTCACTTTCCTTCAGGCTCAGTGGTAGCGCCCTTGCCTACTTGTCCAAGGCCCCAGGTTTGATTCCCCATGGCTTTCAGAACTATGAGGCAATTTTATTATTTATAAATTTCCCAGTCCATGGTACTCTAACTTGGGAGAATAAAGCCCAATATTAATACCTCAGTACCACACACTAAAAATCTTCAATGGTCCTCTAGCTGCCATCTTGTGCCCCTCATGTCCCCTCATGCATAGCCCTCAGGTGGTCTGCCTGAGACTCCCAGGTACGATCTCTAGTTCCCTGCCTGGTGCCATTTCTTCTCTGACAAAGTGAAACAAAGGACCACAAACTAGGAAAGAGTCACCAGACAGCAGGACACCTGAGTGTGCACCAACCGCTCGCTCGTATGAAGAAAGCCGAAAAATGGATAATGGAATGGCCACGGCAGATGATTAAAAACTTCCGTTCTCTTGCTGGCAGCAAACACCTTTCCCGCCGCAGGCCACCCTGAGGCCCAGCAGCTGACAGGAATGTTTCCCTGCATCCTAGCTTCCCTGCATCCTAGCTTCCCTGTATCCTAGCCCAGGTAGGCACAGATAGTCTGACTAGTGTAAGAAAGGCTGAAGGTCTGCCCCAGAGATCAATGGATGGAAGAGCACCACTTGCCTGCCACTGGAGTGAAGGACGACATTCTAGATCCTGCGGGGAATGCTGGTAAGGCTTCTAAGAAGGAAGCACTGAACCAGGGCAACTTCTGAAGGAGAAGAAACTCACATGAGTTCCTGGGGCCGCTATTTCATATCATGGCTGCTTTTTAAAAATTCTTCCGGGTGTGGATCTGATAAAATCTAGAGCTCTAATGTTCTTAAGCCCAGGCCCCCTGGATACCGCAGCTCTTTGCAGTTCTGTTCATACACAATTTGCTCTTTGTAACAAATGAAGCTGAGGAAACCTAGAAGAAAGTTTGGGAAAAGGTTAATAAAATTTGTTGCCTAGTAAAAGAAAATGTTTAATGAGTATAACATATCAAAAACATTATTATAATACACTAAGAATGTTGAATTTGCTTGGGTGAGTTGTATTCTAGCGAATTATGTCTCAGTGAAGCTGTTTTTAAAATCTGTTCCCTGCAGCGTTAACAGTGAAGGTGAGAAAATGAGTTAAAGTGTAGGCCAGGCAGTGTTAATCCACAGAATGGCAATATTTAATTCCTCTTTCAGGGAATTCTCTCATCTTCTCATTGCCCAAAATACAGGAGTAAGAGTGCTTATCGATTGGTGCTCTTGGTATCTGTGCTCAGCAGGAAGTCAGGGTTTAGATGCTGAGTGGTACAGGGAAGCAAATAAGCAATTTCTTGGGCCAGCTCCCAGGGTTAAGCATATTTAAAGACTACTTGAGGGCTGAAATATTGGCAGAGTCACTAAGTTCTGTTTTGCAGCAGGACAAGTGTTCGATCTAACTGAAGTGCAGGTTGGCACATACAGGAAGCACAAACCAGGCTGATCTCTAAGGCATGGTGAGCAAGCACAGGCCTAACACTAAAAGCTGCCCTCCCCTTTAGTGTCCAAAGACTAAGTGTGTCCGGGCCCCATAGAAAGCAAAGTCTTCAAACACCTCATCCTTTAGGTAAAGTGGCATAGAATGTGCATAAGATCTGAACTTACCATCCCTTATACATCAAATTGTCCCTGGAGGGCTTAATGTGATGCTGTATCAACTGTACTACCATTCTGTACTGTTTAGAGAACAAGACAATTGTTCAATTGTGCCTGTTCAGTACAGATGTGTGTTGTTTAATGCAGATGTGTGACTTTCCTAATTATTTTCCATCTGAGTTTGGGTGAATAAGCAGCTGTAAGACCTGTGGGCATACAGGTCTCTAGTACCGAAGCCAACAATGTCCAGATAATGTAAATAAATAAATAAGAGACTTCCCCAGAAATTCAGAGCACCATGCCTTGTGTAGGGCTATCAGGAAGTCACATGCCTTGTATGGGGCTATCAGGACTTCCCCTTTGTGCCAAGCTCGCCATACTCATCATCACTAACCAGCCCTGGAAGCCTGGGACTTCCCACTCCTGGAAAATCTGGCGAGCTTCTTGCCGAAACATATACCTTCTCATAATAAGAGACCTCCATTCGAAAAAGGCCAAACCTCCGCTGAGGGCAACTGTCATTTAAAGCCTGTGGTTTCTGCTCCTGGACAATCAATGCACTTCCAAGAGCCCCAAGTTGATGTCATGACATTGCTTACATGACACTAAAGCCCTTAATAAGGAAAGCAAACACATTGCCACCCAATGGTATAGAGAAAAAAATTAATCTGAAGCTAAAAACTATGCCATTGAGCTTTGGCCTCAGTGCCAAGTTATGTGGGCTAATTCACAAACCACTGAGTCCCATTTCTTTCACCTACAATACAGATCCAATGACAGTATTTGAGCTACATAGCTCATGGATTCTTCTAAGGTTACATGAGATTAATGTGTATCTAAATAGTTCAAAACTAAATTTGAGACAAATTCAGGAACACCACTAGAGCTTCTAATCTCTGAAGAATCTACAGGAAGCTGGTTTAGGCTGGATTAGGTATGTAGAACAAACTGTTCAAATAGAACGATGAGAAGAATTACACCAGGGAAAAATATTACACAAGCCACTGCTTCTTGTTTCCATGTTGTAATCCATTTGAGAGCAAACAATAGTGCCATGAATGCCACCAATTGAGGTATGGAAGAAGGAACGAGCTAGAACCTGAATTTTCTTTCAACCTGAATTTTCTTTCACTGGTGAAACTGTCTCTATTTGAAATTCTACAATCGGCTTTGTTGGGTTTTGCTGCTGTCCTTGTGAACTTGTGTTTACGTCTGTTTTTATTATCACCTTTGAAAGCACTGTGGTAAAATATTTGGGGCTTGGGGGGTGGTTGGTGGTATATATCCTTCGATTTAAATAAGGCCCAGGAGACAATTATACTTCCATGAAGTCCATAATGAATTTTTGAAAAAAATCTGTGAGGTTAGAACGGTTATCAACACAGTGATTTCATCTCCCATAAACGGGTCTCTACAACTTCCAGAACAGGCATTCACTCTTTCACCACTGAAGGAGGACTTGATGGGGACTCATACATGTTCCACATTTAGCAGTACCATGGTCACTGAAAGCACTTACTTTCCTGACAATTTCACAATGATGTGTAACCCTGCATGCTGCACACGAGAGCAGAGGCAGGCCCAAAAGCAGAGTTGAGTCAAATACAAACAATTGCCAACCTACCACACAAATATGGATCTAATAATTCAAAGCAAAGGCAAATGATATTCCCTTTGCACACACTGCCTTTGAGTGTATGAAAAGCTTTTGGGTAAAAGCAAGTAACAGTCTCCGTCTAGGACACCCGAGGGATTTCCACACTGGAAAAGGAACCATGAACTACAAAGACAAATTTCAACTGCCTCTCTTCTCTCTTCTTTCAAACAACTCTAGGGTGTCACTCACTGTAATTATGTGATCACCAAGGTATTTTTTGTGAGAGCACCTGGCACTGTACTGGGAGACCCAGGGAGTTCTGTGTCCACAGACTCAATCAAGGAATGAAAGTATTTTCTTAATTACACCTGCACTGAATATATACAAATGTTTCCTTTTCATAGTGTTTACAATGTTCTAGGTATTATGAAATATCTGGAGATGTTTTACACATACAGGTGATGTTCAAGGATTACTCGAAATGCTGTGCCATTTCACTCAAGGGACTAGTACACATTAGAGTCCTTGGGGCCAATCTTCTACAGACAATGGTCCCTATTCTGACATACTGTGTGTGGCATACCGCTCTGATGACCATTCCTTTACCAAGAGACATTTTCCCCATTGACTCTTCCAATCCAGTATCCCAGCCCAACACCCCACCTCTCTCCCTTCTCCACATCGTTCTTGTCTCTTTCCTAGTCTCGATCACTTAAGTCCCTTCCTCTTTAGAGCATCTTGTGCTATCCATACTCCCTTGGTGGATCCCAACCAGCTCACTCTTGAGGATCAAATCCACATTTCCATCTGCCTGTTCCATTTTGAATTTCCATATTGACATTTCCCTTCCACAACAACTCACAACCAGAATGGAACCCACCATATACACACAAAAATAAGCTCTCCTTCCTAGCTTACCAAGTTTTATTACCCATTTCATCTCTTCCCATCAAAAGCCATTCTTCTATTCTGCCCAGGACCTGCTTCCAGGTCCCTCAAATGGATGAAGAATCTGTCACATGCTCTATTTCCTTCATACTCTCTACCATGATGCAAAGATTCTGCAGTCATTTCCCAAGAGGATTCTTGGAGGCTGTGTGGTCTCTCACAAAACATTCTCTATAACAAAATCAAATGGCTCGTCTCAAAGTAATGTGTGTGTCACTGTCCTGCTCAAATAAGCTTGGTGCTTCTTCCAATTTAGAGTTCAGATCCTAATCCTTAGCATCTAACATCCTTCATAATCTTATCTCTGCTGACACCCAAGGCTGCAGTGTTGAGCAGAGTTAAGAGCCCTGGATGTTCTAAACTTGCCTTGACTTTCTCCCTTTAAAGGCTCTTTCCCTTCCTCCTGACCCCTCTCCATCTAAAGGCTAAAGTTATGCCTTTCTCCGACAGCCAGCTCAAATTACCTCCACAAGAAAATTTAGTCTGATTCTGCTTGTCAAAAATTTTGGCAGTGAGGGCTAACGGGATGCTCAGCAGTTAAGGGTGCTTGCTGCTCTCCTAGAGGACCTGAGTTCTGTTCCTAGCACCCAAGTTGGATGTCTCATAGCCACTGGTAACTCTAGCCTCAGGGAGTCTGATGCTTTCTGTTAGCTTCTATGGACACCTGCACACACATGGCATATGCACACATATGTGTACATAAAGATAAATTAAAAGTAAATGCATGTTCTCATGCTGGGCTCTGATTCACATCTATAGTCGCAGTACTTGGGAGTCTCGGGCAAGAGAACTGGGGCAGGTTCAAGGCCACCCTGAAATATAAAGTAAGGGCTTGTCTCAAAAAGCAAAACAATTAAAGAGCATAAGGCAAGCAAATGGGAGGTCTGTGCTCAAAAGCCTCTCATACATACTTGGAACTTTTGCCACGCTCTGCAACCACAAGGCACTCATTTTATCTTTTAGATCACTCATTTTGGAATAGGAGAGGCCAAGTTTCATGGTTTGCTGGAAGGAACATGAGCTTTGAAACCAAAGGAATCGGGCTGTGTTTTTAATGTACTGACCAAATAGCTGAACCTTCTGGTTTTAATTTCCTCATCTGCAAAAAAAAAAAAAAAAAAAAAAATCCTATGGAAATTCTTTTCAAATACCTGCTTACTTCAGGGATCAGCAAGCTATGGTCCACAAGCCAAATGAAGACTGCCATCCAATTTTATAAATGAAGCTTTATTGAAAGACAACCATGGTCTTTTAGATTCATGTACCCCTTCCTCCCAGGTGGTCCTTTCTAACTATTTTACGTTCTCTTGGCTCCCCTTCGTCTGTAACCCCCAACACCTCCCACCTCTTCAGCTCTTACCTAAGATATCTCTTGATTTCCTTATTCATCAGTACAAACAGGAGGGCCTGCATTTGATTCCCAGAACCTGCATTTAAAAAGCAGTCATGGTAGCACATACTTCTAATTAATCCCAGCACTGGGGATTAGAGAGACAGGTGGATCCCAGGGGCCCTTTGGCCAGTCAGCCTACCCTACTTGGCTGAGTTCCAGGCCAGTACTGTCTTAAATAAAGTGGATGGTTCCCAAGAGAACTAAGGTTGACCTCTGGTCTCCACACATGCATACATACATACATACATACATACATACATACACAGAGAGAGAGAGAGAGAGAGAGAGAGATGCACATACATCATTTTATTTAAATATAGTCACAATACTTGTCTTATAAGGCTCAGTCTTATAAGGACACCACATCAATAATGCCAAATAACGATGATCTCCCAATAACCCAAGGCTAAGTGAAGGTCCCACTCCTAGAATCCCACAGACAACACCTGGAAGCCACCAACTCCACTGTCAGCCACTCCTGTTCTCACAGGACTTGTCCCAAAGACAAGGCGGCCCACTCCCTGAAGGCAAGACAGTGTCTTACCTCACCTTTTATTTATTGCTGATGCCTCAGGATAGATCAGGCAGTGCACAGATGTGCTTAATAAATCCCCATGGAAAATGAAAATCTGTCAGCAAATATGAGCCGAATGAGTCAGCACTGCTCAGGGGTGACCTCGAAGGGGACTCGGTCTGAGTAAATTGTTACTGGGGACTGGGTACTTGCCATGTTCATGGCTGGACTCTACCAGCACCCCTAGACCACAGGTAGCATGCCCTGAGTGAGCCCCCACCTTGCTCCCTGGATTTCATGTTAAGCATCTTTTCCCAGCATCCCTCCTTGCCTGCAGGATAAATACCTGTGTGCACAACAGTGTAACTAATTAGAGAGACCCCTGGTGACTCTGAAGGCCCCAGGAGGCCAGTCACCAAGTTGAATCCTTGGTCACTGGAACCTAAACAACAGGGGAGCCAGGTAGCATAGGGGATTTTGCAGCCAGGAGAGGCCCAGGAGCTCAGCCAACTTTCATCCCAGGAGCTTTGCTGCAAATTCCCCACCAGGCCAGCCCTGAGTCTGTGTGTGTAAACTAGAGCCTCATCTCTTAATGTGTGTGATGTTCAGGGAGGGTTGGGAGGAACAAGGGAAATGGAGCAGTTAAATAGATGCTTCTTTATGAAATATACACAGCATTCTGGAAAAATGGTGAAGATTTCCCTGAATACAAAACAATACAAAGTGGGCATTTACAGGGCAACTGCTCAGCATCACTGAATATAAAACATACAAACTGGGCATTTACAGGGCAACTGCTCAGCATCGGGCTCTAATCTCATGATGTGCATGAAATGAGTTCATTCTGTGACCCCTCTGAGGTGAGGTGAGCACTCATCATCTCCATTTATAGATTAGAAACTGGAGACTCAGGAAGACTGAGGACCCTGCCAGGGGCTGCACCCCAGCCAGTAAGGGATGCTGCAGTATGCAAGCCTGGTAATACCATAGCCCATGACAGGAAGCTCTCCACCTAGGTCCTCCAAGGGAAGACCAGCATTCCCCCTCAACCCTGCCAGAGTTCCAGGCCCCTGTGGTCCACAAGCCTGAGCACATGCCACTGAAGAACACCACATCCCCTTCCCTGGTCGCTGTTGTGCAGCCACTGGAGCCTGGTGCCAGGTCTTGCTTGTTTTTCCAATCATGGCTGAAATCCAGGTAGTTTTGTCAATGATGCTTTTAACTGGGGCTGAGAAAGGCTGGGATCGTGGAGGGACGTGGTCAGAACCAGGAACGCTATGTTCCATGTGATGCGCCCGGTTTCTGGCCCTGAGAACAACAGCAGTCTGAGATGGGAGCACAGATTCCAGTTGTAGCTCTGGCACCAGACATCCCCACTTCGGTCTCCAGGCCCACACAGAGTTATCTAAAACTGCCTTCTTGGTGGCCATAAGGAAGACCAGTTCACCAGGTTTATATTACTTTCCTGGGGTTACCACAGCAAACTGCCACAAACTGAGAGGATTAAACATATCTAGGTGCTGATGGGACTATACTTCTCTGAAGGAACAAGGGGTCTGCTCCAGGCCTCTGTTCTAGTACAACCCTGCTCTGGGGCAGTATCACTCCAGCAAGGACACAATCCCCAGTAACAATTTATTCATGTGGTGTTTTCTCTGGACACACCTGAGCCTTTGTTTAGAAGGTCACCAATTATAGTGAAGTAGGTTCCCACCCAATGCTAGCATCCACCCCACAGCTAGTAACGCTTCAAATACAAACTCACCCTGAGGTCCTGGGGTCTGAGTGTCTGCCAACAATGAATCTGGAAAGCCAGAGAGCATCCTCAAATCTAAACAAGAATCTAAACCAGTGGGTCTCAACATGTGAGTCACAATCCTTTGGGGGTTCACACATTAGATATGTATATTACAGTTCTAGCCATTGCAAAATTACAGTTATGAAGTAGCAATGGAAATGATTTCATGTTTGTGCATCACCATGACACGAGGAACTGTATTAAAGGGTCTCAGCGTTAGGAAGGTTGAGGACCACTGGTCTGAACAGTTCTGGATCCAGAGTCAGGGTACTGGAGAACAGATAGGGGAGTGCCGCCGTTTAGTCTTGGAAAACTGCTAGATGAGAGGAACCACACAAAGTCCTACAGGCAGTAAAGGCGTTTAGAACCTTGCTTCAAGGGTCTTCCAATGGTGTGTGTGGGGGGGGGAGATAACTGTAAAAGCTAGGATACAAAGATGCGAAAGCCAAACAAAGTATCATCAGGAATGGGGCAAGGGGATTCTGCTTGTCTGGTGAAGGAAGTCAGGGACTGCAGTCTCAGCATTTGACCATAGTATTGAGGGAGGCCCAGAATTACTAACCAGGGGACGTTGAGGGGAGGGGAGGTGGCAGGGCAACTGGGACATTCTAAATGCACAGAACAGGTGAGCGGCAAGGGAAAAAAGAACAGCACAAGCTATGTTTGGGTTGAGCCGTTGCCCAGAGACCTGGATGTGTTTGGTGGAGTCACATGAGAGAAGATGAAACCATACTTCAGTTCTGTTCAGCTCAGTTCCCTGAGCCCTTAATTGACAGCGTAAGGAGTTTAGATACAAACTGTCAAGCAATTGAAAGTAATTTCAACGGGAAAAAAAGTTCTGGTTAGTAATAAATAAGGGTGCTTGCCATTTTTATGTTATTACTTTATTACTTCTGGCCAGTAATAAGGCTCATAACCTAAGTTTGATGCCCCAGACTCACATGGTAGGCACGAACACACTTCTGCAAGCTGGCCTCAGGCCTCCACGCATTCATCCTGCCACATACATGTCCCCACACATACACATCATTGGTAAACAAATGAGATGAAAATACATTTCCAAATATAGGGCTGGAGAGATGGCTCTGTGATTAACAGCACTGGCTGCTCTTCCAATGGACCTTGGTTCAATTCCCAGCACCCTCAGGGTAGTCACAACCATCTGCAACTCCAGTTCCAGTGAGCTCTTCTGGCCTTCTCAGACACCAGGAACACACATGGTATATAGATATTCAAATGGGCAAAATATCCAAATACAGAGAATAAAAAAATTATATATAGTATCTAAGTGCCATAGCATTTAAGATGCCTTGCTCTCTGTTCATAAGAGAAATCCATTGTTGGGGCAATGACCTTTTAGGTTCTTAGGATCCCATCTTGGACCCTTACATGAACATGAGTTTTTAAATTCCAGTCAGATTCACTGAAGCGTGCTGAGCTTGTTGTTGCCTTAGATCCTGGGGATGTGAACTCCAGCTTTGACAATCAAGATTTACCCATTTATGTGATATTCCCAAGTTTGTTCTGTGAGGAGCCTGTAAGATTCAGATAATAGAAGTTCAAGGTCCAGCTTTACTGTTTGCAGCTGAATAGCTCAGACCAAGATACTTCTTAGTATTTTAGCAGCTTCATCTATAAAATATGGGTGACAGGGATATCCACAATGTAAGAACACTATGAAAACTAAATTCAATAACATTATGGCTGGGACACAGTAGGTGATAAGCACATAATACTTTAATTTCACTCTCATAATTAGTATAAAATTATGGGTTTACCATCCATTAATTCATGTAGACTCTTCCAAATACACCGAATAATGACTTTCATCTAAAAGCAAATCTCTAAAGAAATATTTTGTCAAGACGTGTGCTGTTCATGGCAGCTAAGATGTGTTGCCATGGCCACGGCAATGCAGGCATTCCAATTAAAGAACATGAATTCCAGTGACTTAAGAGAGACACAAAAGGACAAGCACCATAGCAGAATTAAGTTTTCTCTTACAGTTTGGGGGTCCTTCCTTCCTTCCTTCCTTCATACCAAGTATCTAACAAGTTCTGTTAAGACCAAACATTTGGAGGTAGCTCAGTTGGTAGAGTATCTGCCTAGCAGTAAGCCCTAGGTTAGATCCTTAGCACTGCATGGTATGGTGCACATGTCTGTGGTCCCAGAATTAGGAGGTTTAAGGTCATCCTTGACTACATAGCAAGTTGAAGGTATAGCAAGTTGAATGTCAAACAAACAACCAGAGACTATCCTGTTCAATTTTGTGTGATTGTAACAACAATTCTTTGGGAAGGGGGAGGCTATTTCCATAATAAGTAACGTAACATCAGCTTACATACCCTTATATGAAAGTTTCCATACATCCAATGGAAGAGATAAAATTCCCCTCTTACAGGATGGTGGGGGAAGAAGATGAACGAGGCTGTCAGCCTAGGAGTAAAGATGAAAAGGTATGCCTACTGTAAATGTTCATGTATGCATACTGTGAATGTTCACCTGCATGTATAGTTTTAATGTGACTTTTCTTTTAATGATGAAGTTCGTTTGCTATGAAATTAGCAAAGATTGAAAAGAGGCATTATAGATAAGGATGTAGAAACATGGCCCTGTTATATAACATGGAGGAAGGGGCTGCTGAGACTTGGCTTTGCACCTCAGCCTGGCAACACACTGCAGAGCCTTCAAAGATACTTGTTATTCTAATTCTAGGAATTCATCCTAAGGAAAATAGACACCAAGGCATAAGAACATAATGGATTCTTATGGGCTTGGCTTCTATAACAAATTTAAACTTTGACTGACCAGCCAACTATCCTTTGGAAATTACCTCCCCATTTCTGATCCTAGTTTCTGTATCTTTAACCTACACAGAGGGAAACCTCCACCTCAGTGTCCTGAGCAGGAACGAAGGAGAGACTAAATTCAATCAACCAGGCAGCATACCAAGCAGAGAGTGAAGCCTCAAACACAAGAGATCATTCTGCCTATCTAGGTCACAGTGATATATTGGCAGGCTATTTGGCCCTTAAAAATGATACTCCAGCGAAGTAGAAGCAAACTCCTGTCCAGTCACTTGTTTTTATAAAGTTTTATTGGCATGTAGACACACCCACTAATTTACATACCATCTGCGACTGCTTTCCCATTCCTTTCACAATGTTTAAAATAACTATGATCTGGACCTTTACAGAACCATTTCCAGTGTGTGACTTAGAATATTACCAAAAACCACAGAAACGTTTCCAATCTATTAAGTGACATTTTCCAATCTTTACTACAGTCTCAAGTTTTTGCTAACTCTTAATCTATGGAAGAAGATACTTAAGAAGTTATTGAGTTCTAAGGGCTATTACATACTTTATGACCTTCTTTGTATCTATCTATAATTACCAAACTTTCTGTATTAGTGATAGACTGTTTCTGTAATGGAAATATTTTTAAGGAAGTTGCTAGGAAAGAGTCTTTTCACTGGTATCTAAAGGTTATCTAAAGGATGGATGGCCAATAGTCTGTCAAGCATCTATTTATGGCCCACTTGGGAATTAAGCACATACAATAGTCTTGTTTGACAAAAATGTGATGTATAAACTCATGGACCATATAACAATGATATAGTTAACAGACCATGAAGACAACTGTGGTCTTAGGAGATTATAACAAAGCTGAAAATTCCTGTCCACAGATATGGACACAACCACTGCAAAGTTAGCACAGAAAAACAAACCTACTGCATTGCCAGTCATTTGAAAGCAACATGTATCCAGTGCATGGTATACTGTAGTGAGAATAAGTGATGTTATACTCAATAATAAAAAATGAGTGCGATGATATACTCACTGCACTGCACCTTAGTACACTCCCATTTAGGAAAATCAGTGCCAGGCATGGTGGGACATACCTGCAATCCAAGCACTCATGAGGCCAAGGCAGGAAGAATGTGTTGAGCTTGAGGCCAACCAGGCTGATACCTACATACTATTTGAGCCTTGTGTATTCTCTGATGTCCACATGAACAACACAATTACCTAACTATCCATTCTTCAAAACCCATGTCACTAAATGATACGCAAAACTATATATGAATAAAAAGATCCCCATGGACTGAGGCGTGAGGGGTGACTCTCATCAGATGCTGTTTGGATCTGTTATATCAGTCACTAAGCCCCAGACATCTGCTCTACCTGTGCTACAGTGGGGGTGGGTGGTAAGTGAGGCAGATTCAGGCACTTGTCCTTCAGTACAGCTCGAGGCATTTGAGTTGGGGGGTGGGGGCTATGGGGGCTACTCCCTGCTCTGTGTCAGCATCTAGAAGAGTATGGGGCCAAGGACATGCTGGGCAGGCTGAAGGCTCTATTGCAGATATTAGGACAAAGTCAAGGCAGCATTTGTTAAATGTGCCTGAGACACGCAACAATCCTGTCTAGTACTAAAATGTGCTTAAAATGAGCTCAATAAACATGCTTGCAGCTGGCAGTGGTTCTAATTAGTGGCATATTCCTGTGATCCATAGGACACAAACTTCCTTAGATATGTCCCAATGAGTCCTTTGTACAGTCCACCCTTCTCGGTTGCAGTCATGTGACAAGGGGAGCCAGGAATGGGGAGCTGCTTTGTTTTGTTTTGCTTCGTTTGTGGTTGAGACGCAAGCAACAGATGTGTTGATACGCAAGAGCCAGGGTTCTGGAGCATACTGAGCTCTGTATGCAATGGCTATCAGGGAATGGTCCCCAACACCTACGACACGGCATTGGTCTTGCAAACTGCTAATGACCACCACTGAGGAGGGATTTAACTGCCATTATGCAGAGTCCGCTGCAAGGTGACTTTGAGTGGTACCATTCTGTGACTCCAGCCTGGCCCTGCTTCATGGAGAAGCCATGGGAAGTAGCCATTAAAACACAGAAACTGTGCTGCTAAAACCTGATGACCCTAAGTCTCGCCATCTCTCTGAGCCTCAGCTGCTTCCCAGCTGAGAATTAGATTAACACCTCCCAATCCCCAGTATTTCACAACACTTTCATGGACCCAGGACAGTTGTCCCTTGATACCCAGAAGGGATTTTTTTTAATGTCCTCTTCAAATATAAAAACCCTAGAGGCTCAAGTCTATTATATTATATGAAATGGATTTATATTTGCATATAATCTGCAACCTCCTACCATGTACTTTAAATCATCTCTGGAATGTTTTAATATCTGATACAATGTCAATGCCATATAAAAATGACTATTTTCATAAATATTTTTGTTCTGAGGCTGGCTGAAGCCATGGATATGAAATTCACATGGGCAGGAGGCAAGGTCAACTCTCTGAAGGATTTAGAATGCTAGAAGGAACTAGCTAACAGATCTCCGTAGTGTCACCACAGTGTAACACAAGGACTAGAGCATCTTTTTTTTTTTTTTTTTTTTTTTTTTTTTTTTTTTTTTTTGCAAGGTGGTGACACCCTGCTATGTCTGAGAAAAGAATGGAGGTGAGCCACTTCCCAGATGGCTGCCTTCTTCCCATCCAGGTCTCAAGCTCACAGACTGGTATGCAAAGACAGACTGAGTACCAATACTGTGCCCAACAAGCAGAGCAGCTGACGCATTGTCTGTCCATCCATAGTTCCTTTCTATACATTCAGACCAAAGTGCAACAGTGCTCTGAGCTACAGGCAATCCCTCTGCCTGAAGCCCTGGCCCAGTGCCTAGTACAATGTGGATTCCGATGAAACGAGAGCCACTTGGACACTGTGTCTAAACAGAAGCAGCAATCCAGCAGGTGGCATGTCTTCCTGGGATATTTCAGAACATACAGCCCAATGTTCTAGATGTTCTTTTTGTATTTAAAAAAAAAAAAAAGAAAGAACCAGAAATCTCCTCAATAATGCACAAGGGTAAATACCATTATCTGGCAGGAAGGGACACAGCACTCCAGGAGGTTGACTAGGATGTCATTTATGCACATGAACATGGAACAGGCTCTAAACACTCTTGCAAACCTACTTCCCAGCTGACTTATCTGTGAGCCAGCATGGCAGGGCAGTGCTGGAACTCCTAACCTGTGAGAAGATGCCCCAATAAGGACATCTACAGACGCTTTTCCAGCCCCTTCCAAGTCCCCTATCATGTCTCTGTAAAACGCCAGTTAGCAAATGTTTTAAAGTTTGTTGATTATATAGACAGACTCTGTCACAACCACTTCAATCCTTGGGGGAAGCTCAAAAAAAAAAAAAGCCATAGATAATTCATAAATGAATGTTGCAACTAGGTTTCAGTAAAACTCAATATATGAACACTGACATTTAATTTTTTTCACATAGCATAAAACATGATCCCTGACCCTCTCTCATTTCACGATGTAAATGCCAATCTGAGCTTGAGGGCTACCAACCAGCATGGGGACAGATTAATGACATGTGACAACAGTCCTAAAGTTGTTTCTTCCACCACTGAAATCTCCTCAGCAATATGATAAGGTTGGATATTATTAACTCACTTAAGGATAGCAATGCTTACTGTCCACTCATGGATAACATGTCAGCATCACTCATAACGTAAGTCACTCATCAGCATCAGTGTTCTTGGATAGGTCTTTGATGGGGCTGGACTATCTTGAGCCACCTTAACACTCAAGGTCATCCTGTCCTGTGGAACTTTCATTATAATTTTAGCACTCTTCAGTGGGAGAGGGGTCATCATATAGGTAATAAGCAGATTGGCAGATGCCTCTCAAGCTAGAAAAATGCATGCTGCCTGATTGCCTTGCACTATTTGCAAGATTGTGAAATCTACTCTATTGATTTGAGGTGTTGCTAAATTGGTAGACTGTTTGCCTAGCATGCACAAAACCCTGGGTTAAATCCCTAGCACTGTATAGAGTGGGCGTGTGCCACATGACTGTAATCCCAGCACTTGGGAGATAGAAAAGTAAGATCAGGAGTTCAAGACCATCTTTGGCTACATATCTAATAAGGTCAACCTAGGTTATATAAAACCCTATCTCAAAAAAACAAAAGAAGAAACCAAAACACCATAGTTTTTATGTCTTGATATCATGATGATATAGTTTTTAAAAATATAGAACAATTTAGAACAAGTAGAATTATGAGGAAGTCATAATGGTAAGGATACGTAAATGGGAGTTTTCTGTTATTCATGTAACTACATCCCATGATGGCATGGGAATATCTATACTTTGAGAAAAACCTGATTTGGGGGGCTCCAGTGAGTAGTGTGTGAGGTCTTTAAGACCCCTCTATCCTCACTATCTCTCTGTCTGAAACATACTACTACCTCTCTGCTTTCCTATGGTTTCTTGGCTAAAACATACAGAAAAAAAAATACATCAGTTAAGTCTGTTCTGTGTCCACCATGACAATCACAGGAAGGGACACTCTACTTTCACCATTCCCCATCCATAGCTGTAAAACAAGGAGGGAAATTCCAAAGCAACTTTCCTTGTCTCTTCTGAGACAGACAGAGTAGCAAGTAGAATACGGTCTGGCAAAAGCCGCCCATGTTCATTCAGGCCCTCACATCCATATGCCCTTCAAGCTGTGGATGATGAATGTGTTACTATGTGTGGCAAAGAGGACTTTGTAGATGTGACTAGGTTAAGGACTTGGAGGTAGAGAGGTTATCCTGGGTTACCTAGGTAGACTTCTGTGTTACGACAGAGGTTCTAGATGAGAAAGGCAGGAACATGGAAGCTGGGGAGGGTGTGTTGATACATGCAGGGATGGAGTGATGTGTGGGAGGCTGTGTGCTGGAGAGGAATGGGAAAAGAAGAAATTGGATTTTCCTCAGAGCTGCAAGACAGTACCTATGATCCCCAGGACAAGGAGGGAATATGTTTGTTTTGTTTTAAGCCATTCAGTCCAGGCATTTTGTTACAGCAGCCAGCAGGGACTGATACATGATGTAGCTGCTGGAAAATGTTACTGATGAAGAGGAAGCAAGGTGTCTAAGTCAATGACTGGATCTTATCACATGTAACCCTGAGGACAGGGACCGTCTCCTCTTTCATACAAGGTTCCTAAGGTCCAAGATGACTGAGCATGGAAATAAAAGGAGACATAAAATGGAAGGTTGAAAGGGTGAGTGGGCAGCCAGAGAACACTGTAGTCATACACAAAAAGCCTTATCCGAGAGGACTGTAAAGGACGAGATAGAAATGGAATGTGTCTTTATTTATAGCAAAGCCTGCCGCCCCTCTCAAGTATGTGACAGAAGAGCTGTTTTAAAGTTTTATTCTTCAAACTTGGCTGCAGAACTTGGCTGTGTCTCAGAACTGTGCTTTTGTATTTAGCTTTAAAATACAAGAAGCCACCCCATGGTTAAATGGTAGGCAGAAGGGGTGTGCAGGCAGGGAAAGTGCTGGGGGGGGGTGGAGCAAGGTTGCAGTGGTATTCTTACTTAGTTAGCTGCTTAAGAAAAACAAACAGAGGATAAAATAGCAAATGGCTTGGAGAGGCTCCAAGATGAAAATTTTCTGGATACCTTGGCATCTACAAAGCTCTCAGGGGATGTGGGGTGCTGCCTGCCACAGAGCTAGTCAGAGCACAGGATGGGGACATGGCTTAGAGGGCAGAAAGCAAAGGGAAGAAATGGGTCCTCATTCTTGGGAACCCCCACACTACTATGCTGTGATCAATAAGGGAGAACTTTCCAGCATCCAGGAGAGCTAGTCTGTGTATGTAGAGCCGACACTGGCCTTGCAGAAAATAACACAGAGCAGGAGTCGCATGTGACACGAGTCATGCCTTTTGAGCTAAGAATTTTAAAATTCGATACTAGTAATAAATACGAAATTAACTAAAATATGCTACAGGAGCTAGGGTTCAGCTCAGTTGGTAGAGTGCTTGCCTGTCACATACATGAAACCCTTGGTTTGATTTCCAGCATCATGTAAACCAGGCATGGTAGTATATACTTTTAATCCCAAAACTGGGGAGGTAAAGGCAGAAAGATCCAAAGTTCAAGACCATCTCAGCTATATGGGGAATTTAACCCCAACCCCAAACACACGAGGTCCTAGATAATAGATAGATACATAGATACATAGATAGATAGAGCACATTATCTTACTTCATCAAATATTATTCCACTTTTAAAACAGACGACCACAAAGGCACCTGCTGGCATAAATTAATATTTAGGTGACAGAGAAGAGGGAACATACAATTGCACACATGAGATCATTACCTACTAACACATCTACCACAAACTCAAAACTGGAAGAACACAGACCAAAATGTTCACTTCAGTCCTATTTGCATGGTAGACATATGTGAGCTTTCTTTTTTCTCTCTGGGCTTTGATTCTTTTGTATTTGGAGTCTTACTTTTAAAATGGGACAGATTTTAAATAAAAAAAAAAGGAAGACATGAAATCAAATCAGTTGTTAAGGAGCTTGGCTCTACTGATACCTCTCAACATGTGAGTTTGAGAAGTAATTGTGTTTATGTTTTCATGTTTCAGGTCCATATGAAGAGTGAGGTACACATGCATCACACGTATCTTCTTTATGGAGAGCAGGTAATATTCAACTTAATGACTTATGTCTGTTGGTGCTTTGATATTGTAAAAGAGACACAGAAGTGCAATAAAAAACCATACTTTCAAGTTTTGATTTTTCTTCTGGCCTGTGTGACAGGGTATTTCTGTGTACAATGTTTGCAATGGCAGTAAGCCACACTTCTGTCTGTCACATGATGAGCCATTGACACTCTACAGTGAGCTGTGTAGCTGTGTTTGGTGTTGATTGGGTATGTGAAGTACATTGGTAAATTGTGCAAATTGGTATATGTTGGTAAACTGGGTATATTACATGAATTTTTGATTGACCATATTTTCAGAACCAATGGGGATATGGGGATGAATAGTGGGGAGTAGGACCTTAACATTAGCCAGTGAGCATCTAAATAGCAAAACACCTTATGATAAATATTGTTCATCTTTGCTACCCTTTCTTAAGGATTCCAGTTGTTTCTCTCCTAATGGCCTCTTCCTCTGCAAGTTACATGGTCCACCCTTAACTCTCTCCTAATTCATTACAAATAATCTCAAGATTTTTTTTTCTTTTACAGATGATGGTTTCTTCCCCAAACAACAGGCTTCAGAATAAAGTCAACATGGTTTCAAATTCTGATACTACTGCTTAATCCTTGCCACTACTCCCTCCCACCCTCAGTTTCTGCATTCAACTCATCCAACTAGCTCTTCCAGTGATCCCATGCTTCAGTATGAGCACAGCATCTGCCACAGAACCCAGGATGCACAAGGGTGGTCCATAAACAATGACCTTATTTCCTAATCCTGTCCACACTGGTCTCCTCCATTAGGCTGGCAGGGCTTGTCTAGGACTGGCACTAAGTTCTGTGGTACCCATTTGTCCCGGAGTCAGTACCTTGCCCAGAGCTAGAGTTCAGGGAATATACTTTTGTTGATTTGATTTGTGTGACTTAATTTGGAAATGGAGTCTTTCTTTAAAAAATATAATTAGCTAAGATGGAGTCATACCTTGGAGTTTGGGGACTAAACTCAGTCACAGTCTCCTTCTTAAAAGGCTTAAGACATGGAGCTGAACACAAGGAAAGGTCAGATGGGTTACGAGGTGGGTCAAGGAAAAAGCCTGCAAACTGAGAAATGCCCAGAATTTCCAGTGACCACAAAGAGGTAGAAAGAGGCAGGGAAGGACTCTGACCTTTATCTTCCTTGGGGAACACAGCCCTAGCACACATATATCTCAAATTTCTACCTCCACAGTGGTGAAGCAGATTTCTGATGTCTAAAGTCACATAATGTGGGGATCTCTTAACTGAGAAGCTGAACAGTTCCCCTCAGTCCCAGGAAGTTTCCAGAACAAACACACGAGGTCACAGTCCACCAGGAGGGTGAGACATGCATGAGCTTAGGCTGAACACAGAGGACTTCTTATAAAAAGTAAGCATGATCCAGAAGTATAGCAGTAGTCCTATCAAGAATGAAGGAGGAGTTTTTCATTAATCAGTCTAGGCTGGGCAAGGGGTCTCTCTGTTGCTAAAGTGGCTACAAATGGATGGGGACCTGAGTTGGGATCCCCACAATCGCTTAAAAAAAAAACAGGCAAAGTAGTCCAGATGTGTAACTCAAAGGAAGGAAACAAGGGGATCTCTGGGGCTCACTGGCTAGCCAGTCTTCTCAGCCTGTAGACTCCAGACTCAACGGGAACCCTTATCTCAAATCGGGAGAGTGACTGAGGAAGATACCTGTTATCAAAGATGTCTACCTCTGACCTCTACATGCACACACACCACTAAATTCTTTGGGAGTGAAAATGACATTCCTGTAGAGCTTTAAACGATTCCTTTTATGAATAAATTATACTTATTTATGTGTTCATTTATGTGCATAATTATGTATATGTGTACAAGTGCATGTGTGCCATCACACGTATGGAAATCAGGAGAAAACTTCCAGAATAACCCAGTGTACCATGTAAATCCAAGAAATCAAACTCAGGTCATAGGCTTAGCAATGGACACCTGCCTGTAATGATCCATTCCGCTGGTTTTAGTTATCTCTCTAACATAAAAGTGTGTTGTGACTTCTATGCTTGAGGAGTTCATTGACAAAATAATGGCAGGAAAATTAATTAAATGAAAATATTCAATTGACAAAAAGTAACAACTAAGGCTGCAATTAGGAATGAAGGGACAATGATAAAATTAGTGACTGGAAGGACACACCCTAAAAAACAGTCCACACTGACCTACATGCCACTCCAGCCAGGAAAGCAGGGAAGCTAACTGCAGATCTTTCCTCTCTCTCAGCTTCTCCAAAACCAATCTCCCAGTCTCAACCCCAGCTCTGCAGCAGGCCACCTGCTTCGGCCATCATTGCCCCCATAAATCCACCTACAGTGGACCACACAAATCTTCCCTATTCTAACTTCCCTCCTCCAGCTCACTGCTTTATCCCAGACCCCAAATCCAGCAGGCTCACTCTGAGAGCCCTCAGGCCACTCCGGCCAGAGAAGTAGGTAGACCAACAGCAGATCTTCACTTCCCTCCATCCCTCCAAGTCTCGTCCCAGATCTGTAGCAGACCTTCTGCCATGGCCTCCTTACCTCTGACCCATTCTTGGGAGACTAAGTAGATCTCAGTGCAACACCCTGCTTTCTTTCATCTTGTGCACCCTTTCCTCACCCATCCCCATCCCAAGTGTCAGCTCCCAATTGTCTAGAAACATCTTTCACCTGGAGCCGCCAGTGGTAACACCTATGGGGATATCAGAAGAACCCTACCAGGCCACACCCTCCTAAGAATCAGAGAGGGAACAGGAACCAAGAAACAAAACACCCACAGAACAAGACAAGACAAAGACAAGATGTCAGCATCTAGAATCCCAAACCCAGATGCCTAGACACCAATCAATCAATAACAGCCAGGACACCATGTCTCCGCTGAAACTGAGCAACCCTACCACAGCAGGCCCTGAGCATTGCAACATAGGCAAAGCACAAGAAAAAGACCTTTAAAAAGCCTTTATGAACATGATAGAGGTCCTTGAAGAGGAAATGAATAGACCCCTCAAAGAAATCTATGGAAACACAAACCTTGAGAGAGGAAATGGGGAGGCACTGGGAGGAGCAGAGGGGGAAAAGCCATAATCAGAATCTATTATGTGAGAAGAAATAAAAATATTTTCAATAAAAGGGAGGAAAAGATTTTAAGAGTCAGAAGTGTTGGATGGTTTAGAGAAAAGAATGTTTTCACAGCAGGACTGTTGCATATGCGAACTCACAGAGACTGTGGCAGTGTGCACACGATCTCCACACCCTCAAGCCAGATAACATCTGAGCACAGGGGAGGGGAAGTAGGCACAAAGCCCCACCCCTCGCCAAGAACCATTGCAGTTGACAGCCACCAGGAGAGGGGAAAAGTCAGTTTTCTTCAATGGAGTAACACTGGGTATGGCAACCTCTCTCCACGGCAGGCTTGTGCTCAGGAGAGGTTGACCAACAGAAGTCAGACTGCATATTTGTTGTTGTTGTTGTTTGTGGGTAGGGAGGTGGAGACTGATTTGGGAGTGTTTAAGGGAGGGGAAAGAACATGATCAAAATTAATTATATAAAAATTTTCAAAGAATAAAAATATTTAAAATTTTTGATTCAAAGTGAAACTGTACATTGAAACTCACAAAAGTGAATTAAAAATACAGCAATGAATGTTAAAAAAAATAGTTCAAAACTCTGAGAAAAAATATCTTAACATTATAAACAGTATGCCAGCAAGAAAGAAAAGATAAATCAATATTTAGAGTTTGTAGCCAAGAAATCTTCAATCACCAAATCAAACTACGTGCCATAAGGCCTAGGAGGAGTAAAGAAAAACAAACATCACTGGGGTTGGGAAGATGTTTTAGTGGATAAAGAGCTCACAACATAAACATGAGGACCAGAATTCAGTTCCCCAGAACCCACATTAAAATGTAGACATGGCAGCCTACCATCCCAGCACTCAGGAAGGGCAGGTAACTGAGCTGGACTGGCCAAATCAACAAGCTTCAAATTCAGCAAGTGACCCTCCCTCGGTAAAGAAAATGAAGAATCAAAAGATGCCCATATAACCCAATACATGTGCACATGTACCCCCACATATATGTGACCACACACATAGGAACACATGTCACTCACATGTACAAGCGCAAAAGAAAAGTCACAATTACAAATATAATTGCAAAAAAAAGCCAAAGTGGGGAAAAAAAAAAAAAAAACCTAAAAGCAACCAAAGTGAGGGAAAAATAGATTACCCCCAGAAGAGGAATAAAAGCTACTTGCCAACAGAAATGATCAGAAATGATGGCAGCCACAAGATAATGACAGTGGCCAAGGCTTGGAAAGAAAGAAACAGCTGAAGGTCTAGACTCTAGAACAGTCTTCAAACCTGAAGACGAATAAACAGGTCTTAGACAAACAAAACACGAGAGAATTTATCTCCACCTAAAGGTGGTTCTTCCGAGAGCAGAGGGACAATCCAAGCTGGAAGCAGCACCACTCAGAAAATGAATGACTGAAAAGGTTCTGAGGAAATCCACACAATCCTAACATTAGACAAACACAATTAACACCACATTGAAAAGCCTAAGCAATCTTAAGAGTTTTCAACGTTAAGAATGTGCACCCTGACACTCTCCCAGGACATTCAGCAGGCACCCTCCTTTCCAGGCAACCATTAGCTTCTTCCAGAGGAGAAATCCTACAGTGGTCTCTTCCGAATAGAACTCCTAGGCCCATACCTATCATTTAACGGTTTCTTTTCAGTGGATATCTGATCCCTTTCCAGTCTGTGGGTGTCACTTTCCAGAACTGTGGATAATCTTTGAGGGCTGGAATGACTGTCTATATCTGTGTGTGTGTGTTTCACACCCCCTCCCTGAAATACATGTCTAGAATTTAGAATGCTCCCTCATCAAAAGCTTTGTTCCTTTTCTGTTTTGACCGGCTGGCATGCTAATGGTATTTTAAAAGAATGCTACTCTTTTATCCATGATTTTAAACATTTATTTTCCTTACACACACACACACACACACACACACACACCCATTCACTTTAAACTTGCCTTGTTCGAAACTGTGCCAATAGGGGATTGAGGGCTATTCAAGTGCTCCATTGCATAAGAATACGGCAAAGGACTGTCAATGGTGAGATAAACTGTCAGCCAGAAAGCAAAATCTCAAGACTGTTTGAAGTGAAACGAGGAGGGGAAATAGAAAGATGAAATGAAGGCTTGAGCACACCGAAGCCTTCTCAAATTAGAAAATTCTACCCATGGCATCACATCCTATTAAACTACACTGAGCTGTCCCCCGCATTGAAACACACCCCTTTCATCTGTGGATGCAATACCAATGCCATGGGTCTGGGACTTGCTTGTGTGTCTCTCTCCTGCCAACCAAGATAATGTGATGGGAGGCTGCTCTCCAAGCAAGCCTACTCCAGGGAGGGGAGGCAAACTGAATGGCTTCCCCCCACCAAGGCAATAAGGAAATTTTCGGAAAATGGATGAAAACAGTCATGAAATGCAGTCTGAACAATTTACAAGCTACCTCAACTCTCTGAAGTTGGTCATTGGAGATTTTGTTGAAGGAAAACAAACCCTTAAACGTTCAGGACCAAATATGAATTCCTTTTAAATATTCTGATTGAACTGACGTTATATTTTTGGCTGGGTTAACTTTGTAGATTTTTTTTTTTAAGCAAAAACAAACGAACAAAACTTCAAATGAATAAATGGGTGCAAATACGAAAGCATTTACTATTTGTTGGTTTATTATGATTGAGGCTGCAGAGAAAGCATGTAGAAGCATAGAATGTAGATGCGGCAACACAAAGGAAAGAAATCTGTACAATGCTAACTTCCTGAGATAACACTGCAGATTGTTCAGAATCTGATTTTATGTCTCAAGTCCTCATTGTAGAAACCTAGATCCACAAAGAGAGCCTCTTGAAGTTTTTAGAGTGTAATAACTGGGCATGTGATCATCCTTTCCTCTCAATTTTTTTCTTGCCTTTTCACCAGCCTAATCCCTGTTCGTCTTTCATGAATGAAGACATGCGCTGTGTCCTCTGGAGGTCTTTTGTCTGATGTGGACTATATTGCATCCTCCCTCCCCCTCCCTTGGCTTATAAAACGGTCTAGTTACCCATCCATTCCCCTGCCTCTCACATTGGCTTATGGGCTTATTCAGGACCCTGCCCTCATCCTGCATTTCCAGCATCTAACTGTATCTGGTCCACAAATAAGGATCGGAACACATTTGCTGATTAAATGTTTCCAATCTCATCCTGCCTTCATCTCCAGGATATGTGAGACCGCGGCCTCTTGGCTACCCTTCTGCCATAGCATTCTTTGAACTTTAAGACAACATCCTGCTCCTAGATTCCTCTAAATCTCTGCCTCTTCCAAGCTAGATATTGCCCTTCTTACTACATACCACTGCCTATGAGACTAAAATAGTAGCATGTTTACTCTCAGGAAATGTTCCTACACTGGCTTCTGCCTCAGGATTTCAAGGGTCTTTGATGACATGGGAAAGTGACTGCAGCATCACAGGTATCACAGTAACACGGGTATCACAGCAACACGGGTATCACAGCATCACAGGTATCACAGCATCACGGGTATCACAGCATCACGGGTATCACAGCATCACGGGTATCACAGCATCATGGGTATCATAGCAACACGGGTATCACAGCATCATGGGTATCACAGCATCACGGGTATCACAGCATCACAGGTATCACAGCATCACGGGTATCACAGCATGTTCCCTGCCCACCTACCGTGGAGGAACACAGAGTTCTACCTAATCAAATTACCAGTCTAGTCAGTTAACAACACTCAGAGAAAAGTCAAGCAAAATAAAAAAAGCTATCTACTCTTCCTCAAAAAGTTCATTATAAAGGGAGCAAACATTTCAGAAACTCTTTACAGTTGCACTGACACACGAGCATCAGAGAGGGTAAGGAAGCTTCAGCAAGAGCCATGTCAAGTTCCTGATGAAAGAATGAAAGCCAGAGACCTGCCTTGTGACGTTTGTTCACTATAAATTTCACTGATAGCCACTGAGCTACAGCAAGATGGTGATTTCACATGGCGCTTTGAGCATGGTAGCACTGCTGGGTACCACAACGGACACTGACTAGACCATTAGGATCATGGACACACTCATGACTTCACTGAGAAGTTGCCTGGGATCCACAAGCAAGTTTTGCAGCCTCGGGTACCTTTGATTTTTCCATCTAAAGATGCTGACTACTTTCCTAGTTAGGGTTTCTATTATTGGGATGAAACACCATGACCAAAAGCAATTTGGGGAGGAAAGGGTTTATTATACTTCCACATCTTAATCCATCATTGATGGAACTCAAGCAGGGCAGGAACTTGGATACAGAAACGGATGTAGAGACCATGGAGAGGTGCAGCTAAAGCCATGGTGAACCATGAAATTTATAGGTCACTGCCATTAAATGCCAAACAATATGGCAAGTGGTAGGTTCTTCTTCAGCTTGAGGGCTCACAAATATTTCTGAAATTTAAAAAGCCAAGTTAAATGCCAATAAGACAGCTTAGTACATAGGGACTCTTGGCCACCAATGCTGAATGCCTGAGTTCTATCGCTGTAAGTCACAGTGTAGAGAGATCCAACTCCCACAAGTTGTGGCTTTCACTCTGTGCCATGGCATACATGCACATACTGTCACATGTGCAATTATGGGTGCAACACACACACTATACTAGCTAGTTTTTATGTCAGCTTGACAAATGCTAAAGACAAGAGGGAATCTCAGCTGAGAAAATGCCTCCACAAGCTGTAGGCAAGCCTGTAGGACATTTTTGTTATTAGTGATTGATGTGGGAGGGCCTAGCTCCTCATAGGTATGGCTACCGGGCTGGTGCTCATGAATTTTATACATATGAAGTCTGGACAAGCTATAAGGAGCAATCCTGGAAGCAACACCCATCCATGGCCCTTACAGCAGTTCCTACCTCCAGGTTCCTGTACTGTTTAAGTTCCTGCCCTGAATTCCTTCAATGATGAACATTAACATGAAACAGGAAGTAAAATAAAACCTTTCCTCCCAAAACTGCTTTCAGTCATGGTGTTTCATCACAGCTGTAGAAACCTAAAGGGAGGGACAGACACACATAGACACACACACACACACACACACACACACACACACACACACACACACTTTAAAATATATAAATACAAAAAGAAATTTTAAACCAAAGTTAAACCCCAATTTTCCCATTTCTCAACATATAATATTCTTACATAATGATGGGGTGGGAGGTTAATAGAACACAAACATCAGATAAGTACTTTTTCTGGTTTAGTTGAGAACCAAGTTCTCCTCAGATCATTTTAAAACTCGTGTTCCAAGCACTTGTCTCAGACAAGTAAGGTACCCAGGGGTAAGGACATTTTTTGAGGACTTGTGTTCTTGTTGTTGTTTTTATAAAGAACCCTTAGACAATTTGATAGACAACTAGTGTCCAAGATCATCACTACACTGGGCAGTTCAGTGACCCAGAACGCTGAGGGTTTCGGGACATAAAGAAGCGCCGGTGTCTTAATGAATGATTAAGGTTTTCTTTTAAATAGACCTTTAATGTGACCAATGCATTTTTCATACACACCTCTGATCCAAGATGTGACTATGAAAGACGAAAAACCAAATTAGAATGTCAGTTCAAGTCAATAAATTAATCATGTCTTGGGCGAAGTACAACTTCTCACAGTTAATGACGTGAAAATGTGAGATGAAAATGAAGTGTGCTCTGAAAGGTATGGGCTTGCTTATGTGTCAGGGTCATCCTAAATGGTGTCATAGAGTCACAACAACGAAGTTAGCAGCAATGTCCTGAACATATCCCAGAGCTAGAAAGGAAGGTTTTGTGGGTGGTCTCATTTTTCTATTCCTCAGAAGTTTACCCAGAGCCTCTGTCTCTCTGTTGGCATATATATCTATACAATACCATCTCAGCAAAAATCTCACACTGAAAATGTCTCTGTCAAGAGGAACAACCAAAGGCAGAAAGGGAACAAAATTTCTGTTGTAGACACCAAGTAAAGGCCTAGATTCTTGGCTACAACCTTGATAAAACAGTTGCACACAAGGAGTTCTATGGAAACCTCTGGGATTTGAGCTCAGCTCCTAGATTCACCCTTTACTGACAGCATGCCCCAATTGTCAAGTTCTTGGTTGTAATCCAACAGTAGCCTACAGTGTGGGAAGCAGAACATTGTGTGATTATGGGAAGGGATCAAGTACAGCTGGGATTTGAGTAAATCAAGTTTGTATAAGCTTAACATGGTTCCAGACTGGGGCTCACCCTGCACTTATAATAATAAGCCTTCTTCCTTCCTAATAGACTGAAAAGATTCAGCTTGGATTTATCTCAGAGCCGTAACAGTGTCTATGTGAATGCATATGTACTGCACACATGAATGAGGCACAAGCAAAGTTTACTCCTATTCCCAGGTGCCATTGCTCTAAAGAACTACAAATAATGTTTGTTTTTAAGTAATACAACAAAAGAGGCCCCTGCTCCCACACACAAAGGGAAAACAAATCAAACTTATTTCAAACCTGTAGACATTGTGTACCTTCAAAATACCACTCTAGTGGAAGGAATTTGGGTGGCATCATTTCACATTCCTTGTTGACCTTTAATAATCTGTGGATTGGAGCTGAAGAGATAGCTCAATGGTTTAAATCACTGTCTGCCCCCACCCCAGAGGACCTGGATTTGATTCCCAGCAGCCACATAATGGCTCACAACCATCTGTAACTCTACTCCAGATGATCCGATGCCTTCTCCTGGCCTCCTTGGGTACCACACACCTATGAGGTGTACACACATATGGAGTACACATTCAGGCAAAACAGTCATATAAAATAAAAATGAATCCTTTAAAATAATAACCTCCCCCCAATAATCCTTGTATTATTTTCTTCTGTCTCAAGGGCAACTCACTGCATCAATTGACTTTGTTCAACTTACTAAAAATGTGAGGATTTATATATCTTATAATTCATCTTTTCTCCAAGTGTCACTCACTATGCCTATAAGATCTAAAAAGTAAAGAGAAATAGATATGTATTAGAAACCACAGTGTGGACCAAGGTGGACAAAGATGTCTCAGTTCATTGAAATGGATTGTTACAACAACCTCCTCCCTGTATAGGACGGACTTATAACCCAAGTCCAACTCCGAAGCCATGTTCCTGCTCTCCTGGCTCTGGGCCCTCCTGCCTGGGGTGGAGAAGGTAACAGGAGCCAGTCACCTCTGAGATATTCTGTGTGTTTCATTAAACTGCTTGGCTCCAACCGTGAATATTATTTACTATAATTTAGTAGCCATTTTTCTTAGAGATAGGAACTCCCAACATGTTCTTGAGAAGCAAAGAATTACAGGATTTTAACCCTGAGAAATAAAAATAGAATTGTATTTTCACACACACACAAAAGTCACCTTGTTGATCACCCAGGATCACCTAGTTCAACACTGTCCCTCTGATTAACACAGACCAAATACAGAGTGAAAACAGGCACAGATCCCAGAAGACAACTCAAGGATTTAGTGAAATGAATAAACAATCAACTTATTTCCTTATTAATGTATAATACTGGTTAGCTTAAGTTTTCATAAACAAGCAAAACAATTAGTACCTTAAATTTAACACACACAAAAATAAACCTTTGGGCCTTATTGCCTCCCTTTAAAGTATATTCCTCTTTTAAATGGCCCCATTAGAATTGACAGTAGCAACATCTTCCCAGTGCCCAAGGTCCATAACCTAGTCATCTCTGACCCTCCACATGCCTCTTCAGCCCACATTTGCTCAGTTTTCAAGCTATTTATAATTCAGACTTTACTCCATCCTACCAATCCCTCTCTGTTCTGAAGGGCATTTTGCTGCCCAGAAGAGCATCCTCCTCCCACTCTTCATAGATGCAGAAACACTCTCAGGACATCTGCAGCCCCCACCTTGGTCCCTTTGTGGAAAAACCCTGAATCCCAAACAGACTGATTTTACAACTCTCAGAACACAATGCTGTCATGATTAAACAACCCATAATCCAATACTCCACAATCTGGCTGCATCCATCTCTCTGGCCCCAATCTTATCTCCATTTGCTCCTTGACATTCACGATCAGATCCAGAGGCTGTTTAGTTTCCTAGCTGTGTGCCTTTGCTGGGATCTCATTATCTGGTGGGTCTTTGCCCTCTGCTTTTCTCTTGTGACAATCCTGCACATCCCTTAAAGCTGAGTCCTTTGAAACTACAACTCCACAAGGAGTGTCCCGACCAGAAGCTGGGAGAATTAGCTTCCTCCTCAAATGGTAGACAGCAGTCTCCTTGCACCTATTTTGCAATTAACATGTTCTATTCCAGATGTTATGAGTCTCTTCCATCTCCTACCAACTTCAAGCACTGAGTGGCCACACCTCTGCATCTGGCACCAGATCTGGACCATGCTTGCATATACTGTGAGCTCAAAGGCCTTTCAGTTAGATCTGTATGGCACTGTGAAGGCCACCAAAGGAGCAGACACCCTCAGCTACATTACTTCAGCGATCTGGGGATTACACAAAACTAAATTATATGAACTGTTTCACGTGCTCAGTGTCAAGTTGGAGAAAACTTGACATCCTTGAATTTCAGAATTCAACAATGAGAAGACAATCGTCTTTTACCCTTAGAGCCCTTTAGGCAGATAGCACCTATGTCACACTCAGTCCTCATAAAAAACACACACAGAGGCAGCATGCCCAGTGTTTCCATGGGCATCTTACTTTGCAGTAGACAATCATGTTGGGAGAACTCTCTTCTGGATCAGCGATCCCCACTGCTTTCTGGTCCCCAGGTCCCTGAGCCATCTTGAGTGTCTTCTCTCACACTGCAAAAATAAGTGAGCATACCATTAAGTCAAGAATGAATGTTTTTTAAAGAAAGCACTGAAAGGCAAACAATTGTCTTTTGTCAGATATACTGGACAGTCTCTAACCTCAAAGTAAAAGGTCCTCTCCAGAGTCACATGCTCTAAGAGAGGACATATGCCAATCTTAATCTTCTGGCAGGAGATTAAGTCAGTTATTTTTGATGTTGATTTTTGCCTTAATGAAGGTAACCTTCTGGTAAGTCCTATACAGTAATATGTGGATATTCCATTACAGAAATGCAAATCAAGATCCAAAAATGTTACCACTTTATAGCCACTCTAATTATAGTAATAAATAAAAAATAAAAATTCAGTAACAAGTGTTAGCCAGGTGTAAGTGGTGCGCACCTTTAACCCTAGCACCCAGGAGGCAGAAGTAGGCAGATCTCTGAGTATGAGATCAGCCTGATCTACAGAGCGAGTTCCAGGAAAGCCAAGGCTACACAGAGAAACAAAAACAACAACAACAAAATAAAGTGTTGATGATGAAATGGGTAAGCAAGTACCCTTAGATGGTAGGAATGTCACATGGTACAGTCACAGCAGAAACAGTTTAGTGAAAGACAAAATTAGCTTGTGACCTAACAATCCCACTTCATGTATGTACCCCAAAACTGGAAACAAATACTCAAATACTAGCACTAAAATATTTATAGCAGTCTAGTGACACTAACCAACAAGTAGAAACAACCCAGATGTCCACCAATGCATGAATGGAATATTATTCATCCATAAAAAGAATGAAGTTCTGATATATGCTACAATGTAGATGAACCATAAAAAACTCTGCTACATAAAAGCAGCTGGTCAGGGGGGAAAAAAGCATGTCTTTGCAGGACTCCATTTATCTAAAGTAAATTCATAAAGACATAAAACATTGGTGACTGCCAGCATTGGGGGGAAACAGGAACAGCATGATCATTTTGTAGACATGGGGTCTCCTGTGGGGGTGATGACATTTTGAAGCTAGAGAAAGATGAAGGTTGTAGATCACTATGGATTACTAAATGCTACTGAATTCCACACTTGAAGATGAATAATTTTGTATTATATGAATTTCACCTGGTTATGGAAAAGTGAATGTGTTTAATTCAACCTTTTTGGAAGCCTGTAAAAACAGCAATACGATAATGACATATAAGACTTTCGAGGCACCAGGTGAGCTCAGTTCTTGGTGTGACAGTGCACTCGCTGTGTGAGCCTGGGCACAAAGATGACTCGGTGAAATTCAGCCTCAGAACTAGGGGACCCTTCTCCACACCCCACCCACATCAGAGGGTGAATCCCCCAGAGCGCTCACAGGTGAGCCGGAACGGGAGAATACAGTGCAAAGCCAGAGAAGTCCTTTCTAAATGTTATCACTAATCTAAGAGCCGGCCAGAGTGATCTGCACAAATTTCATGGGCTTTTCTTCAAAGAAACTTGGATAAATACCATACTTAAAAGGCCATTGGGTTCAAGAGAAAAATTCGGAAAAGATGCTACCATAACTACTTTAGGACCAAAAGTCATTCTATAAAAACAAATTAGGGTGGAAAATGGGAAAGAGACAAGAATCAGTACTTTATGCTAAGAATGCTATTTCCTAAAATACCCAATGCGGAGTGAAGGCTTACTCTGAATTGTTTGACTTAGAACATGCTTTCAAGCCAGACTGCATGAAAGATTACCCAGGCAGGCTTGCCCTATTCCATCACAATCCTTGGTTGTGTCAGGATGGCTATGAGTAGCTAGCTGCAGGGAAAACAGGGTTTTATCCTAATCAGTGACTTTTAAAGAGAACACAATGCTTCATTTTGGAACACCTACTCACTTGCCTGCTCCTCTACCTTAGTACAGGATATGACAGAGCATGAGAAATGGAACCCAGGACCACCTGTGTAACCTCGTTTATCCATAGATGGAACCCTGTAGGATTTACATTGCTTTCTTTTAAAACAAACACGTTCACTTTAACCTGCCAGTTCTGCTAGAACAGAAAAGTTGGTAATGACTAACTTCACAGTCTTGTGTCTTTGTCCAGCTGTTCCCGCCCCAAGCCACCACAGAAGAGTCTCTGTGAGCTCAGCTAGTCTGATGTTCTTGGAACTTAGAGCTGTTGAGTAAAGGCCACGTAGAGGGTAAAAACTTAGTCTAGTACTCATGAGGAAAGCTTCTATTTTGGGTTTTTCTATCAACTAGTTTTGAAACTCAGACAAGAGGTCTGACTTTTCTAGGTCTGCAATGAATGGATTCTAAAATAGCAATATAGCTACCTGCTCATTCATATGTCAACAAAAGTCAGAGAGAGCTGTGTGTGTGTGGACCAGGACTCATTGATGACAGTGCTGAGGGAACCAGACCTTCATTCATCATAATACGCTTACAATGTTTCTTTTCAGTGAAGACAATGGAAATTAAATGAATGGGAACATCAGTGTCTGTGCGGGCTTGTGTGCACAAGGCTGCACACATGCGGGGGAGGGGTATACAGGCATATGGAGATCAGAGGACAACCTGGTGTGTCACTCCACTTTTTTCTCAGATGGGGTCGTCACTGGCCTGGAATTCACTAAGTAGGCAAGGCTGGCTGGCCAGCAAACCCAAGGGATCCATCCTCCTGTCTCTGCCTGTCCAACACCAGAAGCACACACATGTTACCATGTCCAGCACTGGGATCATATGCATGTTACCATGCCCAGCTCTACTTACTTGGGTTCTAGAGGGTAGAAATCAGGTCCTAAAACATTTAACTGAGCCATTCTCTCTTTCTCTCAATGGGATGTTATAAATTTCACAGAAAAAAACAGAAAATAAAATTGACTTTTCTTCATCTTGTGTGTATGTAAGAAACCCATTGCAAAAAAAAAAAAAAAAAAAAAAAGCCAGGCTAGAGACTTTTATTATACTTAAAGAATGAAAACATTTTCTGAAAATAGGAGTTCATTTCCACAGGAAGCAAGCATCATAGTAATATCTTCCCATCATACCTCACAATGAGCAAGAGAACAACTAACAATGTACTCAGACAATGTGTTCCAGTCTCCCCAAAGAGATTTACAAGCCAGCCTCTGCCATCAGACTGAACACAGGCTCCCATACTTCCTAGCTGTGTGATCCAGGGCATGTTACTTCCCCCCTCTGTGTCCGTGTTTCTTTGTCCATCACAAACCACCCTCCACAAAGCATAGTGGAAAGCCTTCTGATCTGGAAAGCCTGGATTCTACAGGCTTGGCAACTGATGAACCACATCAGGTCATCTACTCTAGACCTCAGTGTTTGTAAAAAAAAAAAAAAAAAAAAAAAAAACCAGCACCCTTATAATTCCTCCCCACTGTGATACAGAACCTCAGAACTTAGAATCTGGCCTTCAAAGACTTTTTCCAGAATGCATGTTGGTCATAATTGGAACTTATAAGCAAGCCCATTTTTCTCCATTTCATGGCAGTGCTGGGCAGAGCATTCTCTAACTCAGCAAATACAGATACACACATGCATGCATGCATGCAAACACGCACCCACTCACTGCTGAGCCAGGTGGGGCCACAAAAGAACTTGGAAAGGGAAGAGGTTTGGGGGTCAGCCTGGAGTCCCATCTCAGTACTGGCCTCGCCGAGCTTTGGGAAATGGCATTTGAACATCCCTGCAGATACCCAGATCTTTACTAGCAAGAAGAAATGTACTATACCAGCTTGCTTCTGAACAGGAAAAGAAGCCATGTTAGTAACCTGACAAAGATGATTGTACAAACTGTTATGAACTAAGGAGACTCTCAACTGATAAATTGCTTTCTTTGCAAGGGGACCTGAGTTTAAAACCCACAGCCCTTGTGAAAAAAGCCAATCATAGTGACCTATGTCAGTTAACACAGTGCTGGGAATGTAGTGACACTTATATTCCCGGGGCTGACCGGTGCCAGAGAGACTGCTTCAAAAAGACAAGTTAGACAGCACCCAAGGATGGACACCTGGTATTGTTCTCTAGCCTTAACATGCATGTGCACACCTGTACCCACTCATACATGAACAGAGAAAGAGATAAAGCATTGTCATGTTCAAAGCCAGGGTTTATCCAGGTAAAATCCCCAGGTCTCCTATATCAGAAGGGAAAAAAACCCTACCATACCAGCTCCTGAGTATTCTGAGTGCATCCAGAACCAACTCCACTTCCTTAGGTGACAGTGGTACAACACTAAGAGGAGCACATCCCCAGTCACTAGACAATGTCACACAAAGCCTTGAACATCAGGCCTGACATTCTTGGTACCCATTCCCTAAACCCCCAACTCAGGAAAGTGTCAACTAGTAAGAAAATCAAATCCTGGCTGTGAAAGTAGCTGAGTATTTGTGCCGTTGAACAGAAGATCCTGTTGACATTATTCCTTCTCCATGTTACATCAATGTATTCCCTCCACCCCTAAAACCAATGGCTTCTTTTTAAAAAAAAAAAATGGTCAATGTTAGGCACCTCCAGAGAAAAAAATGACAAGCTGTGTGCTGGCTCCATAGTACAAGCTTGTTTACACAGCTCTAATAAGACTGAGTGGGCAGAAACCTCAAGAGGAAAGGCTGAAAAACAGTGCTAAGAACAAACAACTGTTTCTGTTACCTCAGTCTCCAGATTTGGCTCATAGGCCAATGATGGAGCACCCCTCTGTTTGGAGGATTGCACCCGAAGTCTCAAGGCAGGGAGATAGTGCTCGACTCCTGAAGGCCAATATTGCCATCTCTGCCAGACATTTGGTGATTTACTGAGATCTAATTGTCTGATCATTCTAGAACTTCAGTTAGAATAGTTCCCAAAAGTAGACCTGAGGACCTGGACCAGACACTTAGCTGCCTCAGAAAAGCCCAGCAGAGGATCTAAACCAGCAATCCTCACCCTGTGGGTCTCAACCGCTTTGGGACAGAAGGACTCTTTCGCAGAGTCCCGGGACAACTGGAAAACACAGATATTTACATTGTGATCCATTGCAGTAGAAAAATTACAGTTATGAGGTAGCAACAAAAATAATTTTATGATTGGGGGTGCCACAACATGAGGAGCTGTTTTAAAGGATTGAACATTTAGAAGGTTGAGAACCGCTGACTTAAACAAACACATTCTTGGTTCCCATGCTCTAGTGGCTGAGGGAAGTCCCTGGAGATTTAGCTCAATGCCCCAAGAGAAATTTGGGATCACAGCCACGTTTGGAAAGCACTGACCTAGATCCCACTCACCTGCTCCCCCACCTAGTCCCAGGTCAGGCAGACATGCTAGGATGAGTCTCTTTCATAGGCCTCTATGTTGAGGCAGAAATGGATCCCTATCCCAATGTTCCTCAGGCTTATCTGCCCATTAGAATTCCATAGGCAGCTCAACAAGCCTCTGAAATAAGCAAAGAGCATTACTCTTACTCTGTGAGTGAGTAAGTTGAGGCTTGAGAACATAACATGGAACTTGCCCAAAGTAACCAGGGACTAGAAATCCCATCCCAGGACTGAATCCAACATCCAGTGTTTTTCTATCATACCTTTCTTGGTCTCCAGTGAAATAATCTACAAAGAATGCATAGTCCACAAGCTGTAAACATAGTTTAATTCTATGTTTACCATGATGATGATGATGGGTTTATTCAGCTAATCCATGTTCCTTTCATTCTACATCCAATTTTATTGGGGAAGTTGACATCTCTATGACCAGTCCCACCTCAAGACATACAAAAGAATACAATCTTCTGAGTTGCACAGCTGCCCAACAGTCTCAACAAATTATTCTATCAATGCAACTAGAAAAATGATGTAGTCTTTGTTTTTGCATTTGCGATGCCCAACAAAGCCCTTAAAAACTAAACAAGGATAATGAAGTGAAAAGTTCACCACTGAGCAGACCCTTGTCCTCAGTTCTTGTAAATGCTTCCAGAAGCCAGGGTTCTGGGCTTCCTCTTACCACAGTTTTGGATTCCCACCCCACTCCTGCAATCTCCTTCAAGCATCTCCTCATGAGTAAGATGGTGATATGGCCCTGATGTCCTTCCTTCTCCTCCTTAGCTTTGACTTTTGTGATTGATCTTAATGGAATTGTACCTTCCCTGGGGACATCCTCTCCACACAGCCCAGAAATCTTCAATCCATGTGTCTCAAGCCCAGGGATTAAGGGAGACATTCCCCAAATGATGTCTCCCTTCTTTTAACCCTATGACACTCTGCAGGGCAAC
The DNA here is from genome assembly GCF_943737965.1 of Phodopus roborovskii. Lineage (NCBI taxonomy): Eukaryota > Metazoa > Chordata > Mammalia > Rodentia > Cricetidae > Phodopus > Phodopus roborovskii. Next base: position 4,279,209 of record NW_026126515.1, on the reverse strand, counting down.
CTCCATCCTCAATCCTGGCTCCCTTCCTTCCTCCTACTTAGGAGCCTCATCATCTGAAGACCCCAGCTTTCTGTTGTTACTCTCCTGTTGTCAGAAAGTTCCTTCTCTGCACTTAGTCTCCGTAACTTTAACATCAGAATCAAACACCTTATGGGAAAGTTTGTTTCCCCAGGTACTTTATTTCCTCATCTAAAACCACCTCCTCTTCAGCCACCATCTTACAGGGCCATATGCTGAACCTTGTCACCCAGGGCGACCCCACTCAAATTCCAACACAAGCATCCCCTACTCTCCCATCATCTCTTTCTCCAGCTCACTTACTCTGTGCTCACTGCAGTCTTCAAACTGAGCATCCTTACTATCTAAAGCAGTTCTTATTTTCACCTGTACTTTTTTTCTCTCGATGGCCACATGGCTGTAATTACTTCCTTGTAAATACTCTGTCTCCCTCATACCCATCTTCCTCTATTACAATCCCAGTAATACTCTATTTGCTGATAAATCCAATCATACAGAAACCATTAGTTCACATCCAAGCAAAGGAATGCTCTAGGATAGAAATGTCCCACAACCAGCCTGGCTAGATGTACTTAAAATTCAAATCCACATACTTCCGCTGAGTGGTCACCAATGCCCACTCATCTCCAGTCAGGTTTGGTTTTACCCTGTTCTGTTGATTGTCTTATGTGCTACTCAACCAGCTAGACACATAATCTCAGCTTATGGCTCATTCCACAACCCATGAAGGAAACAGAAGCCAGTAGAGGGCAAATCTCTGTCTTTGGACACCCCCGTCCCCCTCCCTGCCATGAGCCACCATGTTCTTCATCTTTTCTTGTGCTAACCCTGAATGTGTCACTGCACTTACCAAGGGGAAAGTCTTCACCATGGTTATGACAGTCCCCCAGGCATCCTACTATAACACCAGCAGTGCCAGGATTAAAAAGCATCTTATAGCTAAAAGGCCTCTAAGACCAGATTCCCTAGACAGAGACTTTGGGAAGCCTAAAGTCAAATGAAGAGGCAAACGCTGTCTTACTTAGGATTTCTATTGTTGTGAAGAGACACCATAACCACAGCAACTCTTATAAAGCAAAACATTTCATTGGCTCTGGCTTACAGGTCCAGAGGTTTAGTCTATCATCATCATGGTTAGAAGCAAGGCAGTGAACAAGCAGAGATGGTGCTGAAGAAGGAGTTAAAAGTTCTGCATCCAGATTGACAAGCAGCAGAAGTGAGCAAGATACTGGGCCTAGCTCGAGCATTTTAAATCTCAAAGCCCACCCCCCAGTGACACACTTCCTACATAAGGCCATGCCTATACCAACAATGTTACAGTTACTCCACTAAGGCCACGTCTCCTAATAGCATTACTCACTGTGGGCCTATTAGGGCCATTTTCACTAAAAACCACCACATCCCATTCCCTGGCTTATAGCAATATCTTAATACAAAACTGCATTCAGTACAACTTCAAAAGCCCCCATAGTCTATCAAGTCTATCATGGTCTCAACTCTGTTTAAAAGTCCAAAGTTCAAAGCCTCTTCTGAGATTCGTGCAATCCCTTAACTGTAATCCCTATAAAATAAAAAAGCAGATCACATACTTCCAGCATACAATGGCACAGGATATACATTACCATTCCAAAAGGGAGGAAAGGGAGCACAGTGAGGAAATACTGAACCAAAGCAAGACCAAACATCAGCTGGGCAAACTCCAAACTCTGAATCTCCATGTCTGATGTCAATGAGTTCTTCAGATCTCCAACCCCTTTGTTAACTGCAACACACTTTTTTCTCTTGGGTTTGTTCCACACCCATTAGTATCTTTCCTTAGCAGGTATCCCCTGGCTCTAGCATCTCCAACATTTTGCGGTCTCCAAGGCAACCCAGGCTTCACCTTCACAACTTCATGCAGTGGCACCCCTGACATGCCTGGCCTCAGCAGCTTCCTTAGTTGTGGAGGGAGGGCCTATAACTTCTTTCTTGTATCCTTGACTCTAAAGTCAGAACCATGGGCTGAAACTGCCAAGTTCAGCTGCTTGCTGGGGCTGGGACACGGCTCCTTGTTTAAATACATTTTCATCAGCTTTCTGTTTTTTACGGTTTTCTCTACTCCCTACATCTGGCTGCCCTGGAACTCACTTAGGTGTGCTCTCTCTCTCTCTCTCTCTCTCTCTCTCTCTCTCTCTCTCTCTCTCTCTCTCTCCCTCCCTCCCTCCCTCCCTCTCCCTCTCTCCATTTCCTGGAGCCCCTTTTCTCCTCAAACTGCACATTTTGTATTTTTCTTTGCTTAGGTTGTTCCTTTTTATTCTAGATCTGCATAGGACTGTTCATTAATAACCACACAGTAGAGTCAATGATTGGCTGTTTTAAAAATCTCTTCTGCCAATGTAACTAATCCAAAACTCTTCAGTGTGGCCTCAGGAATTTTTTTGGATGCAGCTACATTCATCATAAAATATCACAAGAGCACACATACTAATGTTCTTCTCCCCTAAAATCTCTTGAGGAGGGCCCCCACAGATCCAATCACCCTCAGCACCTCTGTCTTCCATGTTCCCACTAGAATGTGCCATTAAGCCCCCTGTCCACTTGCTTTTCTAGTCTCAAGTCCCAGAGTGTTTCATATTCCTCCAAACGGAAAACATGGTCAGGCCTATTGCAACAATACCCCAGTCTCTGCTACCAAGTTCTGTCTTAGCAATCCTAGGGCTGTGAAGAGATACCATGACCATGGCAACTCTAATAAAGTCAAACATTTAATTGGGGCTGGCTTACAGGTCCAGAGGTTTAGTCCAGTATCATCATGGTGGGAAGCATGGCAGTGTGCAAGCAGACATGGTGCTGTAGAAAAGAGCCAAGACTTCTATATCCAGAATGACAAGTAGCAAGAAGCAAGTGAGATACTGGGCCTGGCTTGAGCATTTGAAGCCTCAAAGCCCATCCCCAATGACACACTTCCTATAACAAGCCCACACCTCATAATCTTGCCACTCCCTATGAGTCTATGGGACCATTTTCATTCAAACCACCACAAACAAAGCCTCTGGCACTGGGAGCCCAACTCACCAGACCTCATACAAAAAGACCCAATTTCCTTAGCTCCTATTACCAAGTATATCAAGTATGGCTTTCAGTAACAGAGCTAGAACACTTAAGAAAAGGTAGAGGGGTCCGGGGAGGTGGCTTAGTGGGTAAAGTGCTTGCTGTATAATCAGAAAGACCTGGGCTTAATCCCCAGCATGAGTGGTCTGCACCTGTAGCCTCATAGCTGAGGACGTAAAGACAGGAAGATTGCCAGGGCTTACTGGTCAACTTTGCTGGGGCTTACTGGTCAACCAGTTCAGCCAAGCTGATGAGCTCTGGATTGTGAGGGACCACGTCTTCTAACAAGTTAGATAGCAATAGAAAAAGACACATGACATCGACCTCTAGCCTCCATTCACATACACATGTACACATAGCAATATGAACACACACACAAAAACAGGGAAGAACACACTCTGAAAAGACAGCAGCCATCAGAATCAGACTGTGTATGACACAAATTTGGGAAGTACTAGGTCATCATCTGACAGGGAATTTTAAATACTGATTTAAAAGATCTATTTTAATTCTCTCTCTCCCTCTCTTCCTCTCTCTCTGTCTCCTCTGTGTCTCTGTGTCTCTCTGTCTCTCTCTCTCTCTGTGTGTGTGTGTGTGTGTGTGTGTGTGTGTGTGTGTGTGTGTGTGTACTTGTGAGTGCCAGCTAAGGCCAGAAGAGGGCATTGGTCCCCTGGAGCTGGTGTTATAGGAAGTTGTTCATTACCTGATGCGGGTACTATGGAACCAAAGTTGGGTTCCCTGGAAGAGCAATGAGTGGTTTTAACTACTAAGCCATCTCTCCATCCCCGATAACTATGATCTTAGAAAAAGCAAAGGATAATGAAAGCAGAGGAGCAGAAACTCAGCGGGGGGAGGGGGAAAATAAAATGGAAAAGAAAAAAAATTACTTTCTTTGCAAAGGAAATACTAAAGTCTAAAACATTTTAACAATGACCAATACCTCCCACTGTCTCTGCAAGAGTAAAACAGCCACTGGAGGGAAAAAAAGATTTTGTGAGCTTGAAACTCCCCAGACTAAAAATGAGAGAAAAACAATGTTTAATGTAGAACATTGTAGACCTGTGGAGCATCATGAGCATGAGCAGCAGCATCATAACCAACACCATCACCACCATCAACATCACCATCATCATCATGTACAGACAGAGTCAGGAATCCAGAAGACACGAGTAGGCATACAAGGTACACTGACGGAACTTTCCAAAACTAACAGCAAACAGCAAACCCCAGGTCTAGGAGAGCTGAACACACCAATCAGGATAAACACCCACTCCTGAAAGGAAAACAGTTCTGTGCTTAGGCGTTCAGAGTAGAGTCCTTGAATGTTGACAGATGGGGGGAGACCAATAAGATTTCCACATCTAGTGAAACTGTCTCTCAAAACTGGAGAAAAATAAGAACATTTTCAGGTAAGCAAAAACAGAAAATGAATCACCAGAGGCCTGCTGAGCCAGAGATGGTGAAATAACTCATCCAGGCAGAAGGCTTGAGCCAGAAACTTTGACCTGCCAAAGGAGAACATCAGGGAAAGACAAAGACAAGAAACTTCTTTAGCTGGACCAGTGATATATGCCTGTGGTCCCAGTATTGGAGAGGCTAAGGCAGGGGACTGTGAGTTCAAAACCAGCCTTGGCAACAGGCAACAGAAAGAGAGATCCTGTCTCAAAACGACAAAAGACAAAACAGAACAACAAAGGGGGTTTTATTTTCTTATTCTCTACAAGAAACAAACAGAACCTTTCTTTTGAAAACTGTTCATCAGACAGAAAAATTTAAAGACTGGCATGTTATTGTCCAACCTTTGTCTTACAACTAGTTCAAAGGTCAGTAAACCAGAATTAATGCTCCTTCAGCCTGCTGCTTGATTTCCTATGTTCTGCATGCAGAGTGGTTTTATATATTAAAAATGACTAGAACATGTTGAAAGTTACTTTATGGCACATGAAGTTTATATGAAATTAGAATTTATAGCTATATATATAAATTATTAATAAATGCTAACCTGTTTATTACGATTTATGGTTGCTTTTGCACAAGGGCAGAATTGAATGACTGTAACAGTGTACAGTTCACAGAACTCAACATATTTAGCACTTAATACTTTTCGCCAAACAATGTCCCTTTTGGAAAAACAAAGCCAAGCATTTTATTTTTCAGAAAATGGCACTAAGCTCTGTAGAAGTGGGACTCTGAGCTCACCTGACTAGAGACAGGGCCTGGGACGCTGAGGCCTCGGCTCTTTCTCCTCTTGCAGTTTTTATGTGTGGGATGTGAGTGAGAGCCTCTAACCCTGATGTCTGAAGGGACTACGCAGGTAACATTTTTCTCTCACTTCACATGAAAGACAGGGTGATGGCTACAGAAGGAATGGGAGTGACAGAGATGCCCTGCCAGTTTTTATTCAGAACAGATGAACAAAAGATAAAGGAGATGGCATGTTCTCAGGGGACCCTAGGAAAAAAAGCATTCCATCTTTCTCTTTTTCTTTCTCTCTTTCTCTCTTCCCCTCTTCCTCTCTTCTCCCCTCTTCTCCTTCTCCCCCTCCTCTCCTCTTTCTCTCTCCCCCTCTCCCCCATTCCCTCTTCCTCCCTCCCCTCTTTCTTTTTTTTAATATACTCTTTAGTCCTTGGGATTTCATTGTTTTCTTTATTTTTCAAGAGTAGATATAAACCAGGTGTGGTGGCACGAGCCTAAAAATCTCAGCACCTAGTGGCTGGAGGCAGAAGGATCAGAATTTCAGGGTCATCCAACACTACTTGAGAGTTTAAGGCCAACCTGGGCTGTGTGAAACCCTAAATCAAAGAAGCCAGGAAGGGTAGGATGGAGTTAGCTAGGCAGCGACAGCCTGATAACCTGAGTTCAAATCTCAGGATGCATAAGATGGAAGACAAAAACTGACCCCCCCCTCAAGTTGACCTCTACACATGTACCATGATGTGCAAGGGCAGTACCCTCACAAGCGCATGCGCACACACACTCACACCCACACACGCCCTCTCACACAATACTATAAAATAAAGTTTGTCATATCAGAAACAAAAAGTAAATCTGTGTGTTCATACCTTCAAACTAAGAATTTAAATGCAATACATAGTGCTGGAGAAATTGCTCATCAGTTAAGAGCATTTGCTTTTCTTCCAGAGAACCCAAGTTCAGCACCCACGTCGGGCGGCACCATCTGCAGCTCCAGCTCCGCAAAAATCCAACAACTTCCTCTGACCTGTGCCGGCACTGTACCCACGTGCACAAAACCCCATGTACACACAACTAAAACTAAAATCTTTAAGTGCAATACATAATCTGTCTCTTCTCCACACACTTAGAGCAGCAGCAATAGGCGTTGACTCTTCTTTGGGCAGCAAAAACTCAACACGAGAAAGATCCATCCAAAAGCTCCCCAGCTAGAAGCGATGGAGCAGCAGAAAATAACAATTGAAAACGTTCCCAGGGGGCTGTTGCACAGTTTCGCTCACACCATGCTGACAAATGACAAAAATAGGACAATTATAATATACCACTTCCTCCACTAAAGATCCATCTCCCAACAGACCAACCCTTGAGAAACACAAGAAAGGCTGGGTAAAGCATAGAAGGAAGTTCCCCCAAGCCAATGCAGACACACAGGACCAAGAACCCAGAGAAAAGCCGTGTACAAAGAAGAGCTGACATGCCAAGCAACTACCACTCTAAGGCATTCAAATTCAGCATTCCTCCTGAAAATACTTAGATACAACCAGGTGTTAGATAACTTAATGAATGTAATGAAAGACACCTGCAAACTACTAGAAAGCCCGGTAGTGTTTAACAATCAAACTCTCCACACTGCCACTGCAAATAAGACACAAATTCTATTGGCCATTATATCGAAGGTCTGGGGAAACCCAAAGAGGTAAGCTAAAGAAATAAAAGTAGTTAGATAAGCTAAAGAAATAAAAGTAGTTAGAAGTGGAAAAGTAAAACTTTATCTCGTCAGTGATGTAGTTATGGACATGGGACAGCCACAATAATCTGCACTCAAATATTTGAATTAAGAATTTTAGCCAGGCATGGTGGTGCACACCTTTAATCTCAGAACATGGAGGCAGAAGCAGGTGGATCTCTGAGTCAGCCTGGTCTACAAAGTGAGTTTCGGGACAGCCAGGGCTACACAGAGACACCCTGGCTCGACACCCCACACACACCCACAAAAGTGAATTTCTCTGTCAGTCTGTGGTCTCTCAGAGGAACTGTATCCTCTGTGTAGTGTGACTCCAATTAAGCTCTTACATGAACCTAAGAAGTTTATAAATTAGGTTTCCATCTGGCGTTTTCGAACATTCTTAGTGTCAGTTATCTCCACCTCCTCTTAAATATCCTTCCCCGTGGCTAAGTGTGAGATACCACCCCGAGTCAAATGCTAGGTGAACACAGCAAAACACTTACAACCCCAGTACTTGAGAAGCAAAGGCAGGGGTTCCCTAGAGCAAGCTGGCTAGCTAGATGTCTGAAGCAGCGAGCTCTGGGTTCATAGTAAATAAAAGTTGAGTACTGTTCCGGGCTTCTTTCTTTTAGGCCACCAACCAGCTTCCTAATCATGGTGAGAGACTCATTATTAGTTTTGAATGCTCAGCCTAGCTAGGCATGTTTATGGCCAGCTCTTTTAACTTAAATTAACCTATTTCTTTTTACTACCTTTTCCTCGGGGCTTATTATCTTTCTTTCTTCGTATATCTTACTTTCATTGCTTCTCCACGTCTGGCTGCCTGGCTTCTAGCCCCAGGCATCTCCCTCATTCCCTCGTCCTTCTTCCTTTTTTCTTTTTGACCCGAGATGTCTCCTCCTATTTATTCTCTCTGCCTGCCAGCCCCACCTATCCTTTGTTTCGCCTAGCTATTGGCCATTCAACGCTTTGTTAGGCCAATCAGGTATCTTAGGCGGGCAAGGTGAAACAGATGCAGCACATCTTTACATAATTAAACACACATCCTTACATCATTAAGCAAATGCAGCATAAACAAAAGTAACACACATTTACACAGTTAAAATAATATTTATTCCACGGCATAAACAAATGTGACACATCTTTGCCTAGTTAAAATAATATTCTACAACTGAGTATGACTAAAGAAGACCTCCAACACCAACTTCTGGCCTCCATACACATGCACACCAGTACATATACCCACACACTTGTGCTCCCCTACACATGCTACACACACACACACACATACACACACACACACATACACACACACATACACACACATACACACACACACACATACACACACATACACACACACACATACACACACACACATACACACACACACATACACACACACACACATACACACACACATACACACACACACACACACAGGAAGTGAATTTAGCAAAGTCACTATATGTGTAACAGGTCAGTCAATAAACAAAAAACAATTTTATTTCTGTATATTAGCAACAAGTGATTACGAAATACAATTTTAAAGGTATTACCTATAAATAACATTAAGTCACTTCAAATACCAAATGTATCTTTCAAAAACAATGCAACACCTTTACAACACAGAGGACTAAAAAGTAGTAAAGGGAAATAAAAGTGCTAGCTAAATGCAGGGAGAGGCCTAATTCCACACTAAGCAGCCAGCAGTGATATTAATTCACTCCCAATTTGGGCCAGAGATCTAACCCAATCCCTAGCAAAATTCCATCAAAAGGCGGCTTTAAAGTGTATAAAGTAACAAAAGTGCTTATAAATAAGCAGCCTAAATAACAAAGCTGAGGAACGTGTGCTCCGGACTTGAGACTTATCACTGAGCTCAAGTAATTAAGCCAACCATGTTGTTAGGCTTGACAAATAGAAAATGGAATAGACCAGAAAGTACAGACAGATCCAGCAAAGGTGACATTACAGAATAGTGGAGGAGATTTTTCAATAAGGGTGCTGTGTTTGTTAATCGGATGTTCATATAGAAAAAAATAAAAAATCAATAGGAAAGTCTCACACCATAGGCCAAAAAAAATAAATAAATAAAAATAAAAATTAGCCCAGGTGGAGTTTTTTGTTGTTGTTTGTTTGTTTGTTTTTACATCAACATAAAGCCCCAAACCATCGGGCTTTCATAAATAGGGTACCTTTGAGACCTTAGAGGGCACCAAAAATAACCAAAATAGAAATGAGAATAATAAATGAAATTATATTTAAACTAAGGTCACCTATTCCTCAAAAGTAAGTGAAAGATGGGCCTCAGGGACAGGAAAAAATGTTTTAAAATACATACCACAGATGAAAGTATTCTTAATAGAAATTTGGGGTTTTTTTTTAAGACTACCAGGGCTGGGGTTGTAGTTTAGTGTGGTACACTCCGCCTCACATGCAGGCCCTGAGCTCAGTCTCCAGCATCCCAGAAGGCAAAGGTAGAAAAGAAGAAACCTACAGCTTCCCACGAGAAAGATCATTCCCTAGAAAACCTACAGCTTTCCACGAGAAAGATCATTCCCTAGAAGAGGAAACAAAAGAGAAATGACACAGGGAAATGTCTTCCACCCCTCGAGCCAAAGTACTCCACCAAAGAAGGATGGCAGGAAGGGAGTCCTTCTGCCATCAACAAGGTGGTTACCCAGATATGCACCATCAGCAGGCACATGCAGGGAGAAGGGATCAGGGTTTGGGAAATTGCCCTGGAGGAGATGCAGGATCCAGATATGATCATTGATCCTGCACTCAAAGCTGCTTGGAGAAAGGAAAACAAAATGTCCCTCCCTCCCTGCATCCTCTCTCTGTACAGCTATATAAAACTGTAATGAGAATTTTATGCTTTGGGACCTCTATCTCTGTTGCTCTTCTAAAATTTCCAGTCAGTGCAGTTGAAAACTAAAACGAACTACTGATTGTAAAAGCTATTAAAATGACCCCCCCCCAAAAAAAGTATGTACAAGGCTGGAGATAGTTTGGTGGTAGAGTATTGGCCTCAAAGTGCTTGTTGATTGTGTGTTTCTGGGTCACCATCTTGATGATGACCGAATGATCCTTCTTCCTACCATCCTTGCTCAAAGAAGTGCTCCCTCTGGGCCCAGGTCAGAAAGAAAGACAGCAAGAAAGTACAGAGTGCCCCCCTACACACACACACACACACACACACACACACACACACACACACACACACACCTTTGCTCCTCTTTTATACTGTCTGAGTTCAAACACCTGAAAAATCAAAAGAAAAGAATAAAAACGATTTTGAAAACTGGTGTACATCATTGGTCCCTAGTGAAATACAAATCAAAACCATAATGAGATGCCACCAAACACACAATTGGAATATTTAAAAATCAGCCAAGTGGTGGTACATGCCCTTAATCCCAGCACTCTGGAGGCAGAGGCAGGGAGATCTCTGTGAGTTCCAGGCCATGCTGGTCTGCAAAATGAGTTTCAGGACAGCCAGGGATATGCAAAATAAACCCTACCTGGAAAAACAAAAACAATTTTAAAATTCAAAGTCTGATGAGCCTAGACCTTGTTAAGGTTATAGAGAAACGCTTGTAACTAATGTTGGGAGTATACATGGGTGCAACTGCTTAAGAAAACTGACTGGAGCACACTCTGAGGGTTCGTCATCCAGTCTTCAGGGGTCACCACAAAGAAAACATGCAAAGACATCTTTAGTAGCACTACTCGTTCAAGCTGGAAATGGTCAAAATGCCCATAATGGTGGTAGATGAACGCATCTCAGTGTAAGTGAATGAATTGGCTGTGCCTGACACCATGAAGGATTCAGTCCAAAGCATTCATATGCACAAGGAGCCAAGAAAAAATGGTTACAGACACACATGTGCATTTTTACCTAAAGGAACCAACCACAATCCAATGGTAGCTTAGTGGCTACCATTGGGGAAATAGTCGCCATCTACTGGGAGGGCACACACAGTGTCTTTTGGAGGGAAAAGTAACATTCTTGGTCTGGGAGAAAGAACACTGGATGTGTTATGTTTAAAGAACCAGTGGGCAATGATGTATGTGCTTTTCTGAAAATACATTATATATCCATGGGTTCTATAGTCTAAAAAGAAGAGGGTGGATACATGCAGGTCTGAGGAAAGGACACGGCTTCCCTGGATCCCAGGCTGGCCCTGAAGCTGTTTGTCCCCACAGAAAGCAAAAGCGTAGTCATGACCAAGTTGCACTTGTGAGGTAGCCAAGGAGCCAGAGGCTGTGTCTGGCACTGTGCCAACACTCACATCTGCATTTGTTCACCATCACCAAATGAGAGAACTGAAAATTGGAGTTGGGCTGACCGTTAAATTAGAGCTTTGTAATATCTTTCAGGAGTTGGGAAGTTTTTCAACATCAATGAAAAAATCTCGGAACCCCTACAGTATTGTTGTGTTTTGTTGTTATTCCAAGACAGGGTTTCTCTGTGTAGCCCTGGGTGTCCTGGAACTCACTCTGTAGGCCAGGCTGACTTTGAATTCAGAGATCTACCTACCTCTGCCTCCTGAGTGTTGGAATTAAAGTGGTGTACCAACACCACCTGGTGTATTCTTAATAACTTTCTGCCCAGTTAATGCTACCCAAAGCCTTCCAGCCTGTCTCTAGAAGCCTACTCTACTCTTCTGAGACTTCCTTTCCCTTGAAGAGGATGGGGATATAGCCTGTCCTCGCCAGAGTGTGCTAATCTAGACAACAGGGACCAAAGCCTTCCCAGGTGCTGAGATAAAGGAATTTCCCTGGGAGGTGACTACTGTGGAACTATCAGAAGACAGGGATATTAGTGACCATTTTCAGGCAAAACAGTTGCTAACAAACCTTGTGTTCCTGGATCCAACCATGTCTGATTCCTCAAATATTTGTTTAGATGGAATGTTTGGTTTCTAACCTGAGTTCAGTTGGGGCATATTTGGGTTGGGTGAGGAGAGAGTATCCACATCCCAGAGAGCCTTGAGTCATTGCCATCATCATCACTGCCATAAGTCATATATTGGTGGCATTCAAGTCCCTCTGGAAACTGATGCCCAACTTGTAATTCTGACCTTGTCAACCACAATTCATCTTTATATATCCAACAACAGAGCCAATCCCAACCACAGGAAACTCCCAGCCAAAAATTCCCAAGAAGCAGCGTTCAACTTGAGCTGACCTATCTTCAAATACATATTTGCTAGTCTACTGGTCATTTTTCTTAAGGGGTATTAGAACATTTTAGAAAGTAGAGCTTAAAAATTGGGATGGGGTGGGGGCAACATTGCAGATGGCAGGCAAGGGAAATGGGTTTTGCAAAGAAGCTTTTGAAAGATAAAAGAAGCCAAGGGGGAGAAATGGGGACTTGAAATTGACAGCTTAAGTGTGATGATAATATTGTTTGTGATTTAACAAAGCTTGCCTGGGGGCCAGATGCAAAGCTAGCCACACTAACTAGCCATCAAGACCAGATGGTGGTGGCACATACCTTTAATCCTAGAACTCAGGAGACAGAGACATATGGATGGCTGTGTGTTCAAGGCCACCCAGGGCTATATGAGAGTGAATCAGTCTAAAAGTGTAACAGTGCTCACGCCTTTAATCCCAGCATTAGAGAGAGATATAAGGAAGAAACAAAGGGTCTCTTGTGGCAATTATTCTCCAGCCACCTTGAGGACAGGAAGAGATTCAGTTTCCAAAGACAGGACCTCCATTTCAGCTTGATAGAGGTAAGAGCTACTGGCTTGGCTGCTTTACTTCCCTGATATTCAGCAGCTTTATTAGATCACAAACAATATATTGCCACACATAAGCTTTAGTGCTGTGCTAACTACTTTATGCATTGAAATGAGACACCTGGGAACTTCCTTGTCAGTCTTAGCAAGTTAAATAAAACCTGTGTAAACACTTAGCTATGTCTCCCTTGAGCCGCAGGATGACCTAGGTATCAGCATTCAACCCCCTCTAAGTCTGGTGCTTTGGGAGGGAGCCTGGGGGTTCTGCACTGACTGCTGCCATAGGCAAAATCTCTCACAAATGTTGCACTGAATGAGACACAAGATCGCAGAAAGCCTCCCAACAACATTGAACAGGGCCCACGGCACACCTCCACTACCAATAGAAGCGGAGGAAAGTGGCACTTGTCATCTCTCATTTTCATAACAAATATTTACTAGTTGTTGCCTTGCCTACAAGCCAGAGTTTTCCCAGTCCTGAGTTCTCTGAACTATGAAGTTCATTAATGCCGGATACATTTAAGAACCAATATGGGAGGAAGAGAGTGTTGTATTCTCATAGATACTTTGCTGTTTGTCATGATGCCCTGGCCTCCTCCTAGACCTGCAGTCTTGAGCTCCACTCAACCTCTGCAGCAAAAACTCTTGACTGCCTTCTGCTTGCCTTGCTTTCTCCTGTGAAATGTAAGCATTATTTAGCATCTAGAAAACAGCCATTGGCTGTGTGGCTGACTCACTGAAGGACAGGAGCAGGGAGGACAAGGAGCCGAAAGAGCAGCAGACCTTGTAGGGCACTGTGACATGGGATAGCGAACCGCTACCCCAGTCCAATGAAGAACTTCTGCTTGTCACAGGCTGTTTCAGGAGCATGCTCCACCTCAATGCAATACTCTTTACAGCTCTGTGCTGCCCTTGCAAAGAACCCAGATTGGTTAATATGGTCTGTGTTGTCTCCTGTCCCAAACCCAGAAGCCAAGCCCTAAATTTCCTGACACACTGACAATGCACATACGTGTCTTCCCTCCAAAAGAGAAAAATCTAAGATATATTGATATGGCCATTCCTCATGACAGCATCCTCTTTATTCTGATCAGCTGCTGAATCAGCCTTTGCAATAGGATATAAGGACAGGAAAACACAGGGCGCTTTCCTCCTTGGTTGGGATCTGAACATATTAGCAATTCCCTAGCAGTTTAAGGGCAATTGTGTTTGTTTGTTTGTTTAAGTTTGCATTTCTCTAGAGCGGTCACAGACACTTAAAACGATTCAGACAAGTGTTGCTCTGGATTGTAAGCGTACACACTAAGTCTTCAAATCAGAACGGGTGATTAAGAATGCAACAGCAGGGATTTCTGTGCATCACACCCCCCTTCAGTTTAAAGCAGACCTTGCCTGTCTCTGACCTTCCCAACCCTGATGGCCAGCATCAACCACCATTCCCTGTCACCCATGGGTGGCTGCTTTGATTTCAGGAAGGAAGTGGAAAGAAGTACAGCCTGGCATAATGGCAGCATACAGGAGACAGAGGCAGGAGGTAGATCACAGGTTTGCTCTCCATATCTCTAAGAAAAAAAAGAAAATAATGGGAAGGAAAAGGAAACATTACTGAGTTCCCTATCTCTATTTTAAAAGATGTCAGAGGGTCATATTTTAAGAAAACTAGATTTGAATGCATTTCGTACTGGGAGGGCAAGTCTTGCGTGTGTTTATTACAAAGCAAGCATGTTTAACAAAAATCACAATTGATGTTACCTTTGTGAAAGGACACCCTACCAGCTCCCCATTTACCTGACCTAGTTAGTCCTGTTACACGCTTCAGCTTGCAAACCTGTTTCCTAATGCTTTTCCCTTTGTCCATTCTGTATATTGTTCTTAATTACTGTGAGCTAGAATCTGAAGCAGATGCTGAAGTTCTTCCAGGGGATAAAGGAGCCCTTGCTCTCCTGGAATGAATATCCTAGTGGAAGGAAATCCTCCATATATAAATGTCACTGTGATGGGGTTAGGAGGGAAATGATGCTGGGGGTGGAGTGGGACACTAAAGAGACTAAAGAGTTCCCAAGTGCCATTCTACCCACTATGACCTAGGGCAGGTTTTAGTATACAAGTTTTATGTTAGTTTTGGTTTAGCTTTCTTTGCTGGGATTGAATGCTGGCCTTAGACATGCTAGGTATATGCCCTGCTGTTGAGCCACAACTCCAACCCATTACATCAGCTTTTCCTCTAAAAGTAAACAATAACAACATCAGGACCAGTTATTACCCTATCTCACCTGAAAAAAAAAAAATCATGTTGTTATTTCTCTCCCTTGTGAAATTTCTCCCTAGTGTTTCTAAAGCTTATCTCTTCGAGATCTGGCTGAACATTCCCTCTCTGAACTAATAGTGCCATATGCACTTCCTGTCTCCCTTCCTGGAAAGAAACTGTATCTCCAAGTCTGATTGATGACTTAGAACTGCAAAGGTGTGGGGAGGTTGGAATGTTGCAGGTTCGGAGCCCAGGTACCTTATCTCAGGCTAGTTCTAGCCCCTGCGATGGTCATTCCTTGCCCACCTCTGTGTTGGACCTAACAGTTTTTACCTGCTAGTCACAGGTTTGAAACCTTTAACTTAGAAGACCTCTAGCTTCCACCAACCCAAAAGCCAAGACTGTCATCAAACAGCATCTGAGGCCTGGAAAGATTCCCCCATTTTGCTATAACCATCTCTCTGCTGCTTTCACCAATGCATTTTTTAAATGCCTTGATTTATAACTCGATGAAGCTATTTCCACTGGAAACACGAAACCTTGGAGAAGACAGCTCCATGCTTCCCAGGCATGGTCACTCAAAGTTGGAACCAGAACAAACCATCTCTTACTTCCTTTGAGATAAGGGCTGTGTTTTTGTTTTTTGTTTTTTTTTTCCCCCCCATCAGTACCACCTTCTTTCTGGCAACAAACCTGCCGTGTAAAATGCTATCCATTCCTAAGAAGTCACTCAACGTCCTTTTCGTTACTTCCCTATTTAGGTCTATCTCATTTACAAAATGACTGGGAGTGTCTGGGGGGGCTCTCCATTTATCCCCCAACTTGAGATACATCACAGACTGAGGACTTAGGAGTCAGAGAAGATCTGAGTGTAAGCCAGGAGCAGTGGCATGGGCCTGGAGTCCTAGCTTCTCAGAAGGCTAAGAATTAATTGAGCCTACAAGTTCAAGATCAATCTGGAAACATAGCAAGACATAGTTTCACAGGAAGTAGATAAGATGTACAAATAAATAAATAAATATGAATTATAACCACATCCACATCTAGACTAGTCCACCCATGTTGCCCATAACTGCCCAAGCACCACATCAACACCAACCCATCTTTTTTTTTTTTTTTCTTTAACTCCATGTGGCTGAAGCAGTCTCACTGCAGATGCATGGGTAACAGTGTTTTCTCATCTCCATCCCTGACTTCAGACTCAAGATGCGAAAGCATCTTAGCTGCTACAAAGGATGCCAGGCCTGCTCTGACCTCTCCCACTTGAATGTCTGACCATTTGCCTTCCATGTGTCTTCTTCTTCTCCAATCCCAGTGATGGAACTGTGGAGCTGAATTTGAGAGGGACTCAGTCCATCAAACACTAGACCGATACTGTTGAGGACTTGGCAAGAGCAAAGAGAACTCGTTACTCAAAAATAAATATCTATGTCTCAAAAGACTCACTGTCAAAACACTGGACCTGCTATTACAAGCCTGTAAGCCCAGCCTCAGGAGGCTGAGGAAGATGATACAAAAGTTCAAGGCCTGCCTAGGCTACAGAGTGAATTAAAGCCAGCCTCAGTAACTTAAGAAGGCCCTGTTTCAAACTAAAAAGTAGGAAGAATCCTGGAGGCATAGCCCAATGGCAGAGTAGTTGACTAGTAATAAAAGGCCCTGGATTCAATCCCCAATAAAACACATACACACACACACACACACACACACACACACACACACACACACACCCTAAAAAATATTTTTATAAAATACCTGCCTTAGTTATGATTTCTATTGCTGTGATGAAACACCAAAACTAAAAGCAATCTGAGGAGAAAACCACAGTCCATCATCAAAGGGAGTCAACAGGGCAGGACCCTGGAGGCAGGAGCTGACACAGAGGCCATGGAGGGGTGCTGCTTACTGCTTTGCTCTTCATGGCTGGCTCAACCTCTTTTCTTATAAAACCTAGGACCACCTCTGTACAGACCATAGTGAGGCTAGACCCACCCTCCACATTAATCAGTAACAAAGACAATGTCCTACACATTTGCCTATAGGCAATTTGGTGGAGGCCTTTATAAGCTGGGGTTCCTCTTTCCAGAGTATTCTAGCTGTGTCAAGTTGACAAAAAGCCAACCAGGGATGTGTGCCTGTGTGATGGATCCATCTTCTCGTGCTTCTCACCAGGATCTATGCACAACCCTGTGCCATCCGTCTCACCCACTCAGGGGGTGGAGTTGTTGCGCTTCTTTTACAGATGAAAAAAAAAACGAAGTTCAAAAATACAATTCAAAGGCTGTGAGATACCTCTCACACTGCTGTCAGAGCAAGCAGCAGCGGTTCTCTGCCTGGGCTCTGGGCCAGCCTGGTCACAGTGACGGCAACTCTGGTGTCTTGGGAACTTCCAGAGAATTCCACCACTACTCCACATTCCTGCAGGAGCCCTCATCTCAGCAGGTTTTATGAACCTCTTTAGCAAGAAGAACAGAGCCTCTCAGGGAGACAAATACCGGAAAATAAGAGACCCCCTCCTGCATGGTTTACATTAAAGGTGGCTTTACTGGTTATCTAGAAAAATCAAGATGTCTCCTTAGCAACTAATTTTAATAACGACAGTTAAAAGACCAGCTCATTTGCCCAATCAGGTATTTATGTTTTTGAAAACTGTGGGTGTGTGTGGGGGGGGGGCACATGGGCATATGGGTGTGAACACATACCCATATGCCCATGTAGAGGCCAGAAGTTGGTGTCATGTACTTTCTTCTAATCACTATGAAGTTGATGTCTATCTCATCTTTTATTTTTAATTACAGTTTTATTTATCATGTATGCTGTGGGAGAAGCTCATGTGGCACAAAGACAATCCTTCACAGACATGCTCATAGACCAATGGTTCTCAACCTGTGGGTCACCACCCCTTTGGGAGTCCAATGGCCTTTCCACAGGGGTCACCTAAGATTATCAGAAATATCAGATGTTTGCATTATGATACATAACAGTGGCAAAATTAGAGTTATGGAGTAGCAACATGAGAGATATGGGTCACAGCATTAGTAAGGTTGAGAACCACTGTCATAGACCAACCTGGTCTATCTAATCCCCCACTGAGCCTCTCTTTCCAGATAATTCTCGGTTGTGTCAAGTTGACAATCAAAACAACATCTCAGGAATAATGAATGGGGCCCCCGTGTTCAGCACCAATACATTCTCTCCTGAATAATTTTGATCAGCAGTTGGTTGAATGGGCAAATGAGGAACCTACATATATGGAGGGTCAACTATGTGGCAAAAAATGAATGGCCTCTTACAGAACTCTAGAATGTAGCTAAGAGGCATTTGATTCTTGGTTTACAGTGACTCGGGCCTGCATTCCTAGTTATTTAATTCAAATCATTAAGGTTACTGTTCAGTTTAATTGCTTATGTGTAAGCAGTCTTCCATCCCCTGCTGTTTGAAGAACTGGGTTACATAACTAATAATTACTCTTACTACAAACCCCATGGCCCTAAATTCTGGGTGTTTATTCTCTATCTTGACTAGTTTAGAAAGCTTTCCTCCCATGGAGAAAACTAGTATTGATTCAGCCAGTGTTCCCTGAAAACCTGATGGAAACAGCAGGCAGGTACCAGGAACTTGGTTGCTGGTGGCAATGGGAGACTTTGGCTCCAAAAGGGTTACTTTGTCCAGTCTCATATGGTCAGCGGTTTGTTAAAAATGTAAATTCTCAGGCTAGCTCCAGGTGGAATGAATCAGAGCCTGGAGGGGGGGGGGGATGAGCCCCAGCTGTCTGTTTAAATAATCCCTCTTCAAACAAAGATCACCCTCATCAAATGTCAAGCAGCACACAAGCCATAAGCTCCTGGAGCTAAGCCTGAAGGTGTCCCCTGCCCTTCCAGAGGAGCTGACAGATAAACTGCAGCCACAACTCAGGTCTCCCACCCTAATGGCCAACATCTTTTCTGCTGCTCTGCTGCCTAAATCTATAGGGGAATCCCAGGTCTACCCAGCTGGGGGCATAAACACCCGTTTCTATGAGTAGAGAGACAAACAGCTGACTATCCTTGAAAATAAGGACCTTGAATGAAAATTAAAACCTCAACTATTTAAAAATGCCTGGGATATTGGCAGTTATTTCCCAATGCCTTTGACAAAATATAAGTTCTATTTATAAGACATAAATCTGAGGGTAGGAGGGAGCTCCGGGAAGACCTAACAGGCTTAACATCTGGAGGAATATAGTTTTAAAGAATGTCAACAGCTGTGTCACCCTCTGTGGGGCATTGCAGAGAGTCTTTCTTTTCCCCAAATTGTTTCCAATGGATAAACATTACTTATCTAATCAAGAGGGAAAGTAAGACTGTTTTGCTTTGTTTTTGGCCATTTCCTATTCATATCATTCTACATAAAAGTTTATTTTGCATTTCTATTTCTTTCTATATGGTAGGAGAGTAGGTATAGTAATTATTTATATGACACCATATGTTACAATGAAGATGGAATTCATTAAATGCATTCTTCCAGCTGCCCTGAAAATAAATGAGGAGGTTAAATGCATTTCTAGATACAAAGCCCTAAGAATTAAGACGAGCTATGGGGCTGAAGGAAAAAATAATCCCAGTATTGAGCCCTCTGAAAGGATCCCTTTTGGGGAAAGAAAAAATGATGTGGCAAACAGCTTCTTCCTCATCTCCATTTTTAACTCCTGAAATGTGCAGTGGTCCCTGGTAAAGTCTAAGCGTTCAGGAAATAAACACATATGGGAGAAAACCAGAGACCCAGGGACCAGAAGGATCCTACGGTTCCCTTACACTCCCATCCTCGGGGATGGCAAGATGTTGAAAATTACTGGAAAATTCCATTGTCCAATGCATCCTTTTCTTCCCCCTGTGAGTGATGTTTGCTCATTTAAAAATATTTATGTTGTTATCTGATTTCATAAACCATATACAAATAAGTCTCCTTTAAAGAGGCATTGCAACCACACAGGCATCCTTGTCCTGTCACACTTGATATAACAAATTGATTGTTTCGTCACTGAAAGTCTCAGCAGAATGAACCCAGCGAATGTTAGCTGAAATCCCACAAGGAGAATGGGAAGTAAAGTTAAGAGCCAATAGAAAGACTACGGAGAGAGAAACACCAAAAGCTATCTTCTCCGCCAAAACACCTCCCAACAGCCCAACAGCTGACGTTTCTAAACTCTGGAGCTGCTTTCCGGAAAGGAGGAGTTGGTGGGAGGAGGTTTTCCCCATCCTGGAGCATACAGTACACCAGATCACCTCGGAATCTACAAGATTTAGCTTTACACTGGTATCAAAGAAATCATTGTATCCTCTTGGCTCTCCTGGTGCTCGAAGGCTTTAACTCACAAAGATGACTGTGGGAACTGTCCCGTTTCCTTCTGTCCTCTACTTTGACACATAGTCCTACCTAATGCCAAATTAGTAAATTAGGAACAAGGGTAAAGGATATAGGAGGCACTGAAACTTTCCTGGCAGCCCAGACCTAACTCCACACAATCTACCTACTTGTAAAAATTGTCCTTTAAGAGTCTTCCTTGTTTACAATGTGCTAAGCTTGATGCATCATTTGTAAACTTGGAGCCCATTCTGTACATACTGATACACACTAGCCCAGCTGTCTACTCTCCATCCTCCCTAGGGAGAAATAAGTTTAATGATGGGATTACACCTAGTTGTCTTTGAAGTTTTACTTTGGGGCTGCTAAAGGGTATTGGTCAGAACTTACCTACAGGTCCAGTTCCTAAGCAGACACCAGTGCGGAGGGAATAATTCCAAACCAATGAGATTCAAAGCATCTTCAATTTATTTGCAGATTAGAGATGCCACTTGTCTCAACGAGGGAGAAAAACTCTCCCACTTTGTCAAAAAAAAAAAAAAAAAAGAAAAGAAAAGAAGAAGAAGAAACCCTGCAGTGAACAAATTTAAAATTTCTGGGTCACTTTCCTCGTGTCACTTTTTAAGCAGTCTGACCGGCCCAGAAAGGCTACTGTCTACAGAGGCAATTCCCAAGCCTCAGACCTCACCATCCGCCCCAGCCTACCTCACCTCACCACCAAGCCTCGCCCTTCCATCCCACAAACCAGGAGCTTATTCACAGGGAAAGTTGCTGAAGGTAGACTTCCCAGCCTGCGCTCTCGGATCCGATGCCTGGGAAGAACAGAAAGTCGCTGAGCCTGCACGCCCTCCAGGCCCAGGCGCGGAGCGCGTCCCACCCCAAAGCCAGGAAGGCGATTTCTAAGCAGACCTGCACCCATCCCACTCAAGTCCGCACGCCAGCTCGCCGAGTCACTTACGTAAGCTCGCCTCGCACCGTCCCAAACTGCAGACACACACCCGCACCTGTCATGCATCCGAAATGGACAAGCGCCCCCTTCACCCCACCCTCCCCGAGAGATGCAAGCCACACAGATCGGGGCGCCGGTGCTTCCATTCCTTTTCCACGATTGTCTTCTTGCCCCGTTTTGTCTAACTACAATTACCTTAGCAACCAAAGAATTGCCCGTACTCGCTCCGGCGTCTCAGTTTCTCCTAAAGCCCGGGTGGCGCCCCGAGCATGATAAAACTGGGAAACCCGGGAGCCACCAGCTCTCGGGGGCGGAGGGGCGGCTGAATCCGTCCGGACGCTGCTCTCCCGGGTGCCGCCTCCTCTTCCTCCAACGTGCCACTCTCCCTCGGCGGTGGCGACCGCAGGGGGCTCAGCGAGCCGACTGTACAGCCCCAGGCTGGGGAGGAGGCGCGGCGGGTCGCATGGTGCCAGGGCGCGGGGCTTTTGGGGTATCTCCCTCGCCCCTTGCCGGCCCGGGCCGGATCCGCCCCCTTGGCGCCCGCAGCCACAGGGACCCCGGGGCGCCCCCGGGCGGAGCTCTTGGCCACCCGGCGGGCCCGATCGCCGAGGAGCTGCCCGGAGTCGCGCAGCCCAGGCACTCAGCTCGGCCGCTGCTGCAGCGGCGCCCACTGTCGGGGACCCAGAGCAGCTGCAGCCCAGCGCCGCGCACCTGGGCGCCTGCACCTGGCCTGAGCCACGCGCCGCGAGCGAATCCCTGGCACCTGAGCGCGTCCCTAGGGCGCCGCCGCCAGGCTCACCTGCCCCAGCGCCGCCCAAGGTGCGGATCAGGCTCTATGCAACAAGGGAGAAAAAAAAAAAAAAAAATGTGCAGATTCTTGGCAACACAACAGCTGCCTAGAAAACCGAGGGACTGCCTCAAGCACACATGGGCTCCTTGGCTCTTTTAGTAGCTGCGAGGCTGCCGGGTACTGAAATTTTAGTGGCGCCAAGGTGCTGGCAATTCTGGCCTTGGTGCTGTGCCCTCCGCCCCCCCCCCCCGGTAGCATTTGAATCACTCACTGACATGGGATGGGGCTGGCGTCCTCTAAATTAAATGAGCCGCTGTGCTCGTCAGAGATTGTTGCTAACCTGGTCGTTTTATTTATTCCAAGTTTACACCACACGAAACCCTGGGAATGCTTTGTGGTTGATACTATCTTAAAGCACTACAAAGGAGAATTATGCAAATATCCTTGGACAAGAAAAGAAAAGTTGCCATTCAAATGAGCAAGGGTAACTTGAATGGATCTGAAATCCGATGTTCAGTGACTTAGGAGGCTCGGTGCGATGCAGGTGAAGCTCCTATAGTATAGTGCTTGGCTACCACAGAACATGATCCCCAGTGCGGAGTCAAACCCAAGGGAGGGGTTAGCCACTGCAATCCAAGCACTCAGGAGGTGAAGGCAGAAGGCTGTCTTTGGAGACATGGAAGGTTCGAAGCCATCCTGGGCTACATGAAAAGCTGTCCATAATTATTTTAGAAAGCTGTAGGTGGAGGGTGGAACAGGGTGCTTGGTACTGAATAGTTACACACACATACATACATACATACATACATACATACATACATACACACACACATATACACATGTATATGCAGCGGTGTTATCAACATCAATAATCAGTATTTTATACTTTAATGTTTTATAACACAGGAAAAAACTTGACATTACAGGAGTCATTAATGATGAATGATCTGGACTCTTCATCTTCATGGGTCTAGATTTGGACATTTAAAGTTTCCTTGGCAATATGCATATTTGTCAACATCAATACATAAATAATAATGACCATCAGATAAATTTAAATCTAGAGAAGTTCTTCTAAACTGGCAGGTTGTTAAAGATGGCTCCAGATTGAAAGAGGCCAGAGGTCAAGGCTGCTAACTCAATACAAGTATAAATTGTGGGGACTAGGGAGGTGGGGGGAGCAGGGGTTTGGAGAAAATAATGAGTTTGGGTACCAGACAACCCATGTCTTGGGTGATATATTTGTGATATTTGACAGCTGGTATTACTTTTCATCAAGTCTCCACATCGTTCCTTCAATCTTATGTTACATTTGTGTGTCTATGATATGCATGCATGTATGTTCCTATGTGTGCATATAAGTGGATGTAACAGTGTGTCTGTGGAGGTCAGAGGGAAATCTTAGCTATGAGTCCTCACCTCCCTCTTCATTTAAGACAGGGTCTCCTGGTTGTTCGAAGCTGTGTGTGCCAGGCAGGCAGCCTGCAAGCCTCCATAGATTCTCCGGTCTTTTTTTCCATCTTCCCGTAGAAACACTAGGATTACAGATACAGGCTACCCTGCCTGGCTTACCTGGGTCCTGAGAATTCAAATTCAGAGCACCCACTGAGCCATCTCCCCTTTTATATGTAGTCTGTTATCCTAATAGATAAGATCACATTATTTCTATCTTGACAAAGAAGGGAACGAGATTCTGGGTCAAATTTTTCTCATGGTACCTTCCAAAAGAAAACAAATGTTCTCTTAGCGTGTAAGCAAGCCTGACGACCTAAGTTGGATATCCAGAATTCACATGGTGGAAAGAAAAAACCGACTCCAGCAAGTTGTCCTCTGCCTGACCTCTACATGCACACACACACACACACACACACACACACACACAGACAAAATAAACATTGTTTTGTTTTAAAAAAGAAAAGGCGTGTTCAAAGGCCACAGCATCAGCACTATGGTGGGCAGCACCATGGTGGGAGGCGAGCTACTTACTGGAACTCAGCAATAAGGATTCTTAAGCTTTGCCTCAGAATAGATTAAGTCCAAATTTCTGGCAATGGAGACTCAAGGATCTACTTTTGAACAGGAATTTGTAAACTATGGCTTGCAGTTGCTTCCTTCAGAGAATTCTCATCACTTCTGTTGCTATTAATTATACACCCTCTTAGGAGGAGTCAGTCTATGGGCAAGCAAGCTCAAATGGTATAGGCTGGAGTTTTTGCATCATTCCAGTGTCAGCCCTTGAACTACAATCTTAAATGTCTATGTGTCTGGGGATAAATGAATTTATATCTTAGTGCTGGGTAGTTATACTTTGGAACTTGGAAATGATGCCATGTCAGAATGCAGTTTGTATTTTTAAAATCCCACATCTTAATAGTTAGGATGCAGGCATATGTGCCTTGACTACCAGCACATGGGGCAAAAAGTACACAAGCAATAACAAATTTTCAGAAAGCTAAACAAACCCAAAATAACCATGGAATGCTGTTTACAGCAGTAGCTAAGAACCACTGGCTTCACTAAGGCACTCCCAGACCCTGTGCCAAGTACTGCCTTCTAGAATCTTACAGTACAGCCTTCTAGAATCTTACAGTACTGCCTTCTAGAGTCTTACAGTCCTGCCTTCTAGTATCTTACAGTCCTGCCTTCTAGAGTCTTGTGGTACTGCCTTCTAGAATCTTACAGTCCTGCCTTCTAGAGTCTTGTGGTACTGCCTTCAGTACTGAGTGGTCACAGATAGAATATGCCTTGAGCATTAGACAAATTCCCTTAACCAGAAATACATACTCCTCACCACATCTCTATCTTCCTCTATTTAGGTACTAGGATTCTCATAAGGTGGCCAGTCACAGGGACATTGAAGAATCGTTTCTTTTTAAAATTGTATTTGTGCATGGGTGTGCTGTGTGTGTGTGTGTGTGTGTGTGTGTGTGTGTGTGTGTGTATGTGTGTGTGTGTACATGTGCACATAGGTATCCTGGGCCATATTCATGCAAAGAAAGGCAACTGTTTTTGGTTTTTTTGTTTTTTTGTTTTTTTTTTTTTTTTAGATGATTGTGCAGCTATAGTCATCACAAAGATGTACTTTTATAAAAACTGACTCATGGGCTAACAGAACAACACATCAAATGCCAAGAAATAAGCCTAATAATGTACAGCCAACTAATTCTGACAAGGAACCAACAAAATCCACAGAGAATGGACAATCTCTTTAATTAATGGTTCTGGGAAAACTGGATATTCTCACACAAAAAAATGAAGACAGGCCCGTCTCTTCTAGCACAGATAAACACCAGCTTGGAGTGGCCTTAAACCTGAACACAAGGCCTGAAACTTTAAAGCTCTTAGAGGGAAACATTAAAACCGTCGATATTTTTATGGTGCTCCTCCTGAAAATTAGGTCACAAAAGCAAAAATAAATATGTATGGACTACAGTGTGATCAACAGCTCTCACACCAAA
The DNA here is from genome assembly GCF_943737965.1 of Phodopus roborovskii. Taxonomy (NCBI): domain Eukaryota; kingdom Metazoa; phylum Chordata; class Mammalia; order Rodentia; family Cricetidae; genus Phodopus; species Phodopus roborovskii. Next base: position 4,253,644 of record NW_026126515.1, on the reverse strand, counting down.
GATGAAGAGGAACTCCAACAGGTCCATGAAAAAATGAAAGTTCAACTAATCTTCAGTAATATGCAAATTAAAACCACAGTGAGGTATTACCTTACCCCAGGTGGAATGGCTATTATCAAAACAACAAATGGTATGGGAAAGGACATGAAGAAACCATGGCCCTTGTTCATTGTTGGTGGGAATGTAAATTAGGTGGGAATGTAAATTAGGGTACCCATTATGGAAAAACAGTACGAAGACTATTCAGAGACTAAAAATAAATTTGTCATGTGATCCTGTAATCACAATTCTGGCTGCTGAGTGGAAGAAAATGAGTCAGTTTGCCAAAGAAATATCTGAGTACCTGAGTTCACTGGCACATTATTCACAGCCACCAAGGTTTGAAAACAATTTAGCACCCATCAGTGGATCCATAGACAAGAAAAGAAAAAAAAAAGTGATACTCAATCACACAGTGGAATAGTATCCAGCCTTTAAAATATACAGAAGGTAAGGATTTAGCTCAGATGGGTTCGGTTCTCGGCTCCAAGGAGTGGAGATGGGGAAACCAAGACTCTGGAGGCAGGCACAGTGTCATACACTGATAATCCCAGTGCTTGCAAGGCAAGGGCACAGGGATTATGAGTTCAAGGACAGTCTGAGCTACATAACAAGACCCTGACTATCTCAGAGAATGTGTGTGGGGTAGGGGGTGGAAAAGAGAGATGGAGACAGAGGTGGGACAGAATTGGTGAACCTTTAGAATGTTATGCTAAATTACTTTGCTATTTCCATGACAAAACAACATGACTAAAGCAACATATAAAGGAAAGTATTTATTTGGGGCTTACAGCTTTAGAGGGTTAGAGTCTGTGACCGTCATTGTGGAAGCATGGCGGCCAGCAGGCAGGCACAGCACTGGAGCCGTAGCTGAGCGATCACTTCTGATCCACAAGCATGAAGCAATAGCTAACTGGGAGTGGTGTGGACTCTTGAAACCTCAAAGGCATCTTTTCCAACAAGGCCACATCTCCTAATCCTTCCAAAACACTTCCACCAACTGGGAACCAAGTATTCAAATGTATGAGCCTATGGAGGTTAGTCTCATTCACACCACTATATATGCTGAGTAAAATACAGCAGTCACACGCAGAGAAAATATTACATGATCTCATTTGTATGTAGACTCTACAAGAGTCAAATACATGCCAGCAAGATGACTCAGCAGGTTCTTGTCACCAAGCCTAACCACCCCAGTTCAATCCCCAAGACTCATGTGGTAGAAAAGATTCAGCCCTTGCAAATTGTCCTCTGACCAGCACATGGACACTGTGATATATGCTCAGCCTACACCACATATCCACATAAAATAAACAGACACAGACACACACACACACACACACACACACACACACACACACATTCAAGACAGGGTATCTCTATGTGTAGCCCTGGCTGTCCTGGAACTCACTCTGTAGACCAGGCTGGCCTCAAACTCAGATCCACCTGCCTCTGCCTCCCGAATACTAGAATTAAAGGTGTGTGCCACTACCACCCAATAAACAAACATTTAAATAAAACTTCCATTTAAGTCAGACTTATATAAGCAAAGCAAAATAGCAGTTACTAAGGGTAAAGAGAGGATGGAGAGACATAAAATGTACAAGTCTAGTGAACTAATGTACATTGTAAGGTCTGGTCTGTATTGTTCTGTGCAATAGAAAACTTCCACAATAGTATATTTTAGGTTTTCATACCATAAATTGAAGGGTAGTTATGGCAAGTGATACATAGGGAATTTTTTTATTTTACTGTGTAAATCAAAATATATCATCCACCTTAAATATGGATAATAAAAAATATTTTTAAAGCTGACCATGGTGGCACATGCCAGCAACCCCAACAGAAGGATCAGGGTTAGGTTATACAGTGAGAACTTATCTCAAAAACACTGATTTGTTTTTCTTAATGGGAAAAAACAGAAGCTCTAGCAAGGTAGCACACATCTGTAATCCCAGCACTGGGGGTGGGGGTGGGAGGGTGGCTGAGGCAGGAGGACTGATAATCAAAGTCAGCCTGGGCTACATAGCAAATTCCAGGAAACAGTGGAGGGAAAGAGAGAGGGAGAAACTGGGAGGCCATAGAAATATATTGGAAGACTGGATGTCACCAAAGAGAGGCTACAAGTTACTGGCGACCTTTGTGACAAGAATGCATTCGAGACGCAGAAGAGCCAGCAGGGCCATGCTGGGGGAGTGGGCCCTTTGGAGACATGGAGAGCAGCTTCTGTAAAGGCTCCAAAGTAAAGTGAGCTTCTTCGTTCATATGTTCAAAGGCGAGCCGAAGACATGGCGGAAGGGGTAGAAGCACCTGGTGTGGCTCAGGCAGGGCCTCCTGGCCTTGATACAGATTTGGAATGTTAAGTGTAATGGAAAATCTTTCGGGGTGGGGTATAGACTTACACGTTCCTATTCATCACTCCACTGTGTTGCTCTGTTTAGAATAGGAGAGAGAAGGGAGAGCAAGCATTTCAGCTGACAGGAATCCAGCCTGGCACAAGACAACTGTGTTCTTTAGACAACAGCGATACCACCTTAAAATGCGGGCAAATGGCAGTGCCAATGACCACGGTAGACACTGTGGGGTAGAGCAGACTTGCTTAAGAACAGCATCGTGCCTAAGGCCTTGTTATGTCTGGCAAGTCACTTAGGGAGAGTTGATGAGATACATATAAAATAGATGTGACTGGGAGAGACTACAGGATATGAAATAGGTATGATTTTAAATCATGGAACTTAAGAGAATTTCCTGTGGCAATGACTTTGTCTACAGAGAACAAAGCAGGATGTAAATTCCTGGGAGGATCCTCCAGTCATCTGACACATGTTAAATTACATATGAGCATACATAGAGATAGCCTCATGTGGGTATCCCATGGTCCTTCCAATAACAATCACAGTTGGAATCCCTCTTAAGAGGCATTGATCTGGGAATTGGGAACTGATGTTTTCACTTGTTTAATTATATTTTGCAAGTGCTAGGTAGATGGCTCGGTGCCTGAAGGTACTTGTTTTGTAATGAGGGCCTTCATTTGGACCCCCTGCACCTATGTAAATAGCCAGTCATAGCTGCATGTATGCCTCTAACCTCACAGGAAGCAAAGAGAAGATGATCTTTGGTAGGCAGTCAAGCTAGCCAAAAAGTCAGTAACATTCAGGTTCAGTGAGAGACCCTGTCTCAAGGGAACGAGGCAGAGATGGGTAGAGGTAAGCCAACAGCCTGCTCAGGCTTCATCATGCATACATATGGGCACACACTCATGTGCATGCACTAACACACCTCACACAGAGAGATAATTTTATCTTACACAAACAAAGCTTTGTACCATTGGACCAGCATCTCTTCTATTTCTCACCTCTTAATCTCTAGAATCAACATTTTCAGATTCCAGCTTGTTCTGTGACTTTCCTGTCTCTACCTTCAATGGTTAGAATTCCAGAAGAACTGTTACACCCATCCAGTATTCATATGGATCCTGGGGATTCAAACTCTGGTCCATATGCTTGTATGCCAAGCACTTTAACCACTAAGCCATCTCCCCAGCCATAAGTCTTTTTTATTTGTTAAGGAGGGATAATATTTTGTTGCATAGATACATCATATTTTCTTTAACCACTCATTCATTGATGGAGACTCAATTTGTTTCCATATATAAAAATAGTTTTCTGAATAATGTTTCAATGAACACACACCCAAGGTATTTTTGACATACCGATTTTATATTTTCTGGGTTTATGCTCAGAAGAGCTGATTCTCATGTGTCAACCTCCTGAATGCTAGGGATTAATTATAGGTGTGTGCCACTACTGTAGTGCACTGATTTACCTTCCCATCTGTTATGCACAGTCACTTCCTTCCCTGTACGTCTTTGCCAATGTTTCTCTCTTTTGCTATTGTGATAATAGCCATTTTGACTAGGATGACATGGTATCTCCCTACAGATGTAATTTGCATTTCTTGAACAGTTAATGGTCTTGAATTTTTTTCCTATTTCTGCTGGTCATTTTGACATATTCTTTGGAGGACTAACCATTTGGGTCCTTTGCCCACTTTTAAGTTGTTCTATTTGTTTTCTTGCTATTGAGTTGGTTCCTTATATATTTTGGACATTGGCCTCTTTCCAGATCTGTTTGCAAATACTCTCTTTGTGAGGGCTATTGCCTTGCTCTGTTGATTGCTCCCTTCGCTGTAGGAAGCTCTTTAGTTTGATACAACCCCATTTGTCTATTTTTTGCTCTTGTTGCCTATACTTTTGTGGGCATATAAAAAAGCATTGCTTGAGCATTGATGTAGTTTAGCCTGAATTCCAGAAAGATCCAAAAGCTCCCATTAGGTTTTACATACACATGAGCAGACAGTGCTTAAAATGCCCTAACCAGAAATGCCTGTTCCAAGGATGGTTGCCCCAGGTAGATTTTGTCGTTTTACTCAAAAGAATTGTCAGAAAGGCATTTGAGTTCCTTTCAGTTAACATAGGATATTTTCTTATTCTTACCTGCCTGCATTCTGACCTCTTCTTCAAAAGTCACTCTTTCCTGCCTCTTTCTTCAGTTGACTTTGGCTCCATCGCATACACTGAACCATCAGCCATGCCAACCCAGTCCTTTCCTCACCATTCATCCTTGGAGTTCTTCTGTAATCTCTGTTCTCCTTCACTGTTGACATTCCAACTTTCCTCACTCACAAGAAATATGATTTCCCCTGGCCCCAAGTCAAAATGTAAACACAACAGCTAGGAAGAGTAGATCCCACACTAGATTCTTGAACTGGATAATGCCATTGAGCTGCCTTACCATGTTAGTGGTGCAGATGAATCAGTGCCTACAGGCTCCTCCTCTATGAACAAGGATCTCCTAGGTCTACATTTGCATAAGAGATGTTATAAACTTTCATTGGCCTATAGAAGGACAATGATCTAATACAAGGCTGGACCTTTGTGTGCATATTTTCCAACTTATCTGCAAATCGTTTTGTTTTACTTTGCTTTTTGCAATACTGGGGACTGAACTCAGAGCTCACACATCCTGGGACAAGCTTGAGCTAGATACCCAGTTTACTGATATGTCTTGTACTTCCACTCATTTACCAGTGAAAGATTACTTCTAATATTCATCTTATGAAAACTGTCTTAGTTATTGTTCTGTTTCTGTGAAGAGACACCATGACCAAGACATCTTATAAAAGAAAGCATTCAGAGGATGGGTTCATGACCATCATGGTGGTTAGCATGGCAGCAGACAGGCAGGCATGGTGCTGAGCAAGAGCTGAGAGCTTACATGTTGAAAAAACAACCAACCACAAGACAGAGAAAGAGAAAGGTAACTGAAACAGAGTCGACTTTTGAAATCTCAAAGCCCACCCCCAATGGCATACCTCCTCCCACAAGGCCACATCTCCTAATCCTTCCCAAACAGTTCCACCAGCTAGGGACCAAGTATTCAAACATATGAGCCTATGGGAGCTATTTCCATTTGACAGTATCGCAGAAATTAGCACAGCCTTCAATGTTGATTGGAAATATAGTTGAAGATGTATGTAAGAACACATATTAACTTTGTTGTTTTTATTTTTAATTATATGTACGTGTATGGTGGGTGCATGTGAGTGCAATGCCTCCAGAGGCCAGAAGATGTCAGACCCCTGCAGCTGGAGTTCATGAAGCTGTGAGCTGCCTGGCATGAGTGCTGGGAACCAAACTTGGGTTCTCTGTAAGAATAGTACATAATCTTAACTGCTGACCTGTCCATCTCTCCAGTCCCACATACGAACTTCAGATAGAGTTCTCTAGGAACCACAGGCTACTCTTTTAAAGAATTATTCCCATTTAGAGTGTTTTAGACATTAACTGCTACTTATTTGTTCACTAAACTACACACACATACACACACACACACATGCCTCACTGACACAGTTTAAAAGCTGCTTTTCTTGTCTCTAGAGCTCTGCTAAATCAGAAACTCTGGAAATGAGAGCTAAGCCTCGGCACTCAACCAAGCCCTATAGATCATTCAGGCCATTTCTAACAGGCTCTAGAATTTGAGGACCCCTGCTAAAGAGAGCAAGGGTAAGGGAGTCTATCCTGTCATTCTGTCACTCCCCATTCTCCACCCCCCACCCCCATTCCTCACCCCCACCCCCATCCCTCACCCCCACTCCCCACCCCCACTCTCCACCCCCATTCCCCACCCCCACTACCCACCCTCACTCCCCACCCCCCACCCCCATTCCCCACCCCCACTCCCTACCCCCACTCACAGCTCCCCACCCCCACTCTCCACCCCCATTCCTCACCCCCACTCCCTACCCCCCTCACAACTCCCCACCCCCCACTACCCACCCCCATTCCCCACCCCCACTACCCACCCCCACTACCCACCTATGCTCTGGAAAAGTACTGACCAGTCCAGGAAAGAACCAAGCCCCACTCTTCTCCCCTCCAAAGCTAGATCTGCATCAGAGCTATGGAAAGCAGAGGCAGATCCCACCTCTCACCTGAAAAGCCTCACCCCTGCAGGCACACTGGAGAAGGCCCCTATCTAGCTACTCAGCACTGCTGCAGATTGTGCATGGTTTTGCTGCTAATGTCAGTCTCTAGAAGAAAAGGAAATATTAGCCATAGAAAAGGAGGAGTGATTGAACACTTGAAATTTAACTGCCTGGAAACCATGGCTATTCTGTGCCATCAGATGTATTCCAAGCAAGCCTTTATCAGGATAACTCAATTCTGCATGCTTACCATACATCTTATTTGCTTTTCTTTGAAATGTGTATCTTAGAGTGCAGTAAAATCATATTACCCCCAAAATAGGATAATGGGCTAAAATGAGGGTTATAAACGAATCTCCATGGAAATTACTCAAGTGCTTAAGTTAAGGACTGTGGATTGTTCAACAGGGTTGCACACCTGAAAAGAAAACCATTGCAAGCAACTCCTACAGCCACCTTGGAGATCAGTATGGTGATTCCTCAGGAAAATGGGAATCAGTTTACCACAAGATCCAGCAATTCCACTCTTAGGCATATAACTATGTTCATATAGCAGCATTATTTGTAATAGCCAGAACCTGGAAGCAACCTAGACGCCCCTCAAATGAAGAATGGATAAAGAAAAGGTGGTACATTTACACAATGTAGTACTACTTAACGGACAAAAACAATGGAATCTTGAAATTCACAGGCAAATGGATGGAACTAAAAGAAACCATCCTGAGTGAGGTAACCCAGTCACAAAAAGGCAAATATGGTATGCACTCACTCATATATGGAATTTAGACGTAGAGCAAAGAATTTCCAGCCTACAATCCACATTGCCAGAAAAGCTAGGAAACAAGGAAGACCCTAAGAGAGACATACATGGTTCCCTGGAGAAGGGGAAAGGGACAAGAACTCCCAAGCAAATTGGGAGCCTGGGGGTAGGGGAGAGGAAGTTAGGAGAAAGAGGAGGGGAGAAGAGGAAGAGAGAGGAGGACATGAGAGAGCAGGAAGATTGAGTCAGGGAAAGAATAGAGGAGAGCAAGAAAAGAGATACCATAACAGATGGAGCCATTATAGGTTTAGAGAGAAATCTGGCACGGGAAATGTCAGAGATCTACAAAGATGACCCCAACTAACAATCTAAGCAATATTGAAGAGGCTACTTTAAATGCCCTTCCTTGATAAGGAGATTGATGACTGCCTTATATGCCATTCTAGAGCCTTCACCTAGTAGCTGATGGAAGCAGAAGCAGACACCCACAGCTAAGCACTGAGCCAAACTCCTGGAATCCAGGTGCAGAGAGGGAGGAGTGATGAGCACAGGCTGGAGAAACATACAGAATCAGCTGACCTCAACAAGGGGTAGCTCATGGACCCCAGACTGAGAGCTGGGAAACCAGCATAGGACTGACCCAGACCCCCTACATGTGGGTGTTAGTTAGGAGGACTGGGCAGTCTATGGGGCCTCTGGTAGTGGATCAGCATTTATTCATAGTATATGAATAGAGTGTATCCACATAGAGGGATACTCTCACAGCATAGACACATGGGGGAGGGCCTGAACCCTGCTCCAAATGATATGACAGACTTTTAAGACTCCCCTTGGAAGGCCTCACCCTCCCTGGGGATCATAAAGGGGATGTGATGGGGGGTTGGGAGGGGGACAGGGAGGAGGGGAAGATGAGGGAACTGGGATTGACATGTAAAACAAGCTTGTTGCAAATTTAAACAATATTAACATAAAAACAAAAAGAAAACCACTGCGAAAGAAGGAGACTGGGGTTTCTCAAAACATATACATAAATATTTATACAGAGGGGGCCCCTAGAAGTAGGGCAGTTTCTCTTTTAACTAATGTGTTAACTTGAATGGGAGCAATTATTGAGAGCAGGGCTTTATCTGGTTATATATCTTTCCTCTCTATTAATGAAGTAAAGAAGTTCACCCATAAACTCCTAATCCTGATAAACAACAAATTTTCACTCTTAGATGGGGAGGTGTCTCTAAAAGTATATAAATCTATAAGAGGGAATTATTAGCTGATCATAGCAAGCTCCTACAGGCTAACTCGATAGTATTGCACATGCTTACACTGGCAAGCAAAAGCCTAGTTAGAAGTCCTAGATGATGATTTGTGCAGTGAGTAGCCTGTGTATTATAGACAAGGAAAGAGGTCCAGAGACAGCCATGAAGTGACCCAGTGAGGCACTGCAGAACTGGGACAGCTGGACAGAACCCTGGTCTCCAGGTTGTAGCCCGTATCCTCACTCATGGAGCTTTTCCAGCATTTGCTCTTGTCTGATTTGCATTGCTTTTTTGGCATGAAGAATACACGGGGCTTACATGATAGCAGGAAGATAGGGTAAGCCACATGAGGGTCTGCAGCCCAGAAAGCATCCAGGGTCAAGGAGAAGGCCACAGGTTCTCATCTCTCTGCTGCTTGATCTTGGAGAACCCTGACTCCTTCAGTGGTCCAGGCTTCGCTTGTAGATGATGGTGGTGGTAAACTGTCCCCTTGCGCAGCCTTTCCAGAATACTTTAGTGGAGCCAAGAGAAGACAGAATGCTCTCTGAGGTGAGATCGGTCACTCTATCCATGTGACCTCCAACACAGATATAGGAAGGTCCACATGGCTGTCACCAAACAGTGCTTCACCATAGAAGCTGGGTAACCCATTGATTAGGTCATTGGCACTGCAAAAGACAGTCCGGACACCAGATGCTTTGGTAATTGAACTACTTTGATATCCATCCCAAGCTAGAATTTTTTAAAATTTTTCAAACTTCCTTATTGAGTCTTTTGGGGGTTTCACATCAAATACCCAAATTCTATTCACTTTCCAGTCCCACCATATTCCTCCCTCATCCTTGTTGTATCTCCCCCCACCCCAGCAGCCTGGCCCATAAGTATATGCCCAAAGTGATGCTCATAGAATAACCTTTGAGTATTCAGTTTCAGATCAGATAGAATTTTTTATTATGTTTTTTCATTTAGTGTGTGTGTGTGTGTGTGTGTGTGTGTGTAGCTCATCCATGCAACAGGACATGTTGAGGTCAGAGAACAACTTTTCAAAAGTTGATTCTCTCCTTCCAGCTATAGGTCCTAGGGAACTGAAATTCAGGTTGTTAGGCTTGGTGCCAAGAGCCTTTGCCCACTCCACTGAGCCACCTCTCAGACCTTCAGGTAGAATCTTGACCCCAGGCTTCCTTGCCATCTGTTTGCAGGCCTTTCCCTGCCTGGCTGGGGAGCTAATTAGGGAAATTAATTAAGGCTCTGCATACTCAGCAGTGACTCAGCTGGACCGCTTCCTAATATGCTTGTCCCCAGGCCATACACTGAGGGATCTTAGTTCAGCCAATTCACTGTCTGCCTGGGAATCTGCATTTCAACAAAGTCCTTTGCAGCCAGCCCAAGTGGACAGGCCTCCTCCCCCACTCAGTGGGCCAGAGGAGTCTCCATGGAGTCCTTCACTAAAGCCCCTGAGCCTCAGTCACCCTCCAGACTGCTCTATTCACAACCCACTGGAGTCATCTAGAGGGTTCTGCCAGTGTCACTACCTCCCAAGCCTACAGTTCCATAGTGTAAATCTGTGTTTGAAATCAGGCTAATTTTCTTTCAAACTCTCAAAGCACAAAGGATTCATCTCCCTTCCTTTGGGGGACAATACAATTTACTTGCCTCAAGGAACGCAGACTTGTAAAATGCAGGGGCCTATTTACAAAATTTCATCAAGACAGCAACTTCCTCAGCCTGGAAACATAAAGTGTATGCTTCAGCTGGGGCCCCTGTGTTGCTGCTAATAGAAATGCCATCAAGAAAAAGATGACTTGGCCTGTGTAAGTGGAAGGACCAGGCCAGGCTGGATTCAACTATTCTCCTTCTATTTTCTTCAGGCTCCTTCTTCCACAGCACAATCAGTACCCAGATCCACATAAATACACAGAAGTGACTAGGCAGGTGGGCCCAGCACCCAAGTAAGAGAACGCTAAGATTCTACCCGACTAGGCCCCTTCAGTGGTGTGCTGTGTTAGCCTAATAAACAGCCACAATAGATGTGGACTTTATGACAGCCATGTATGTCTCTCTCACAGTACTAGAGTATGGAAGTCCTAAGTCAAGACATTGGCAGGTTTGGCTTCTCTCAAGGCCTCTCTTATGTGGCCACTTTCTCTCTGAACCCTCTATTTCCTCTATGTGTGTACACCCCTGTGATGGCCTCTCTCTATCCAAATGCCTTCTTTCTCCAGGGACTCAAGGAACTCCAAGGACATTGCATTGGGGCCCATTCTAACAGCTTCTTCTTGACTTAGCTATCTCTTTAAAGTGCCCACCTCCAAACATAATCACTCTCAGAGGTCCTGGGAATCGAGGCTTCTACATATGTGGTCAAAGAATGAGGTAATAATTCAGTCCGTAACGATATGTATGTGCACACACACCCTGCAACACTGCTGGGTCAAAGATGTTGATTGAGCAACACGGGGAAATGTGCTGTGTGACTGAATCCCACCAGAAGCTAAGAGGGGATAGGGGTCTGCCAATAACTAAATAGGCTGGAGGCGTGGTCTCTAGGTCATGTTAGGGTGGGATGCAGCATGGTAGCCACACAACAATGGAAACAGCTATCGGTGGCTTAAAATACTAGGGAACTGGCAGGCATCACTCTGACAAGTGGAAACAGCATGAATGCAATCCAGTAACCCAGACTACAGATGAAGGGACTGTGTGAATTAAGGCAATGGCAGGGCTTCCACCAAGCAAGGAAAAGACAAACCTGAACTTCCTCTTCCAAGGTGAATCATGAAGTCCATTCCAGGAAATAGTCACTTGGAGCTCAAATGTATTTGTACCATTCCTTAAATAAATCAATATCAATAAAAAATATACAGATATTACAGAGGCTTGACTGCCCTCCTCCAAATACAATGTTGAAGTGTAATCACCCTTACAAAAGAACTCAGAACCTCTAAGGAGTGATTATTCATGAGGGTGCTGACCTTGAGCATGAATTAATGCCATTATCTTGGGAATGGGATGGCTATTGTGAGAGTGGGCTCCTATTTAAGGCCAAGTCCTCCATCCACTCTGTGTGTGTGTGTGTGTGTGTGTGTGTGTGTGTGTGTGTGTAACAGAGAGAGAGAGAGAGAGAGAGAGAGAGAGAGAGAGAGAGATAGTTGCTAGCTCTTCCATGTTTGGATGCAACGTGAAGGCCCCACCAGAAACTGTTGCAGCAGCTGAAGGCAATAACCTGTATTTGAAGGAAAGCTGCCTGTTTGTTAGCATAAAAGTATTCTGAAGCAGAATAGATAAAATCAAAGTGGCTTTCACCTGGAAAATAGCAAGGTACCCCATCTACATGTTTCTCCCATGAAGAAAATGGCCCCATATTATCTGCAAGAAAATATCTCTACAAGAATAGAGAGGGAGCCAGTTAAGCAGTCAGACACAGAAAGGGCTTGATTCTTTCAAAAGCAAACAACTGGAGAAATGAAATCAGTACTCGGGAGAGACCAGAGTTTGACTTAAAGCCAAGCTAGAGCAGGGAACCGGTCAACAACAATTAATGCTGCTCAGAGATGCTGGGGGAGGCACAGGCTCACCAGGGGCCAGGAAGAGTCACAGCCAGAGTTTCTGCCCAGCTTGATCCCCTGCCCTTCAGCCCCAAATAAACACACTGACACTTATACTAATTATAAACTGTTTGGCTGATGGCTCAGGCTTCTTATTGGCTAGCTCTCTCTTAACTATTAACCCATAACTATTAATCTATGTTTTGCCAAGAGGCTATGGCTTACCTGTAATGCTCCAGTATGTTACCCCTTTTGGCCGCTACATGGCTTCTCCCTCGCTGCTCACTCTCTGCCTCTCCTCAGAATTCTCCTTGTCTGGTAGCCCCGCCTATGCTTCCTACCTGGCTACTGACCAATCAGTGTTTTATTCACCAACCAGTAAGAGAAACACTCATACAGAAGGGCATCCCCCATCAAGAATTCCAAGAAAAGGAAAGAAAGATGAAACTTGCATTCAGTCATTGTTAGAGTGGCAAGGGGCTCCTTGGTTTCCCCTGTTGTGAACTGATTTGTGGCAGGATGAGTAAATAACCCATGGCTGAAATCAGTTTCCCTCACTTCCTTGAGGAGACAAGGGAATGGACAGGGCCTCTTACTCCACTGGGTATCTGTTGCCTCTTACATACTGACCCCCAACATGGGTTAGTTATTTTAGGAATGGGATGGCTGTCATGGAGGTGAACTCCTAACAAAGTCCATATTATCTTCACGCAAACACTTTTTCAAAAGTAGAGAGGGAGTTCTGTGAAATGCAGAACATAGCAGTTAGATGGCCTGAGGAGAGAATGTCTTACCCAGTGGAGCAAATCAGGGGTGTGCCTCCTGCCTCAGCCCAGATGAGAAGTCCCTTCATGAAGCCGGCTAAACTCTGGGGTGTACATTTCCTGCCACTGGAATGCTTCCAATGTAGTCACTGGAGTTTGGAAAACTAGGTTCACACAGCTACCTTCTAGCTGGTCAACTCAATAAGGCAGGTTAATTGTTGGTTGGAATGCTTTGGGTTACAAATTGTACTTTGCACTACTAACAGATCTTTGCTTATTTCTCATGTTTATTAAGAAGCAGGGAGAAGCCACATCCACTGAAATCTGTGATCTCCAGAGGACACCATTTCTTCCCATGTGTCTGAGTGTCTGTGCTTTCCTTGGCAGTGAAAACTGGTTCCCAAAAGCCTCACGCTCACTTCCTAAGCCTCACGGGCCAATAAGGTATGAACTCCACGGTGATCTTCCCTTCAGCAAGAGTCTCCCTGCCCCTCCTCACCACACAAGAGCCATGACTCCTTCCAAAACTGTCCTATCATTAAGAAATTTCCCTGGGAATAACTCAGTGGCCAAGTATATGTTTTAACATTAAAAACTCTTCTCCTGGGATCACTTCCTTTTTTTTAAAGCATAGTCTTGCTGAGATAAAACTCTGTGTAAAGCCGGGCTTCTCAACCTCCCAACACTGCACTCTTTAATACAGTTCCTCATGGTGCGGTGACCCCCAGCATAGAATTATCTTTGTTGCTGCCTCATAACTGTAATTTTTCTACAGCTGTGAATTGCAAATATCTGATATGCAGGATCTGGTATGTGACCCCTGTGAAAGAGTTATTTGACCCTGCCAGGGGGTCATGACCCACAGATTGAGAACCACTGGCCGTACAGGATAACTTGACCAAGAACTCTACAGGCTGCAGCCCCATGCCTTTACATGGTTTACTTCATTAATCCTCATACTTCTCCACCCAAGTGTAGCACAAGTTTGAAGGTTTCCTGAGCTTTAGCCACGCTATTAGTGCTCTCTTTTTCTCAGTTTGTGGCTAAATGAACATATGACATATGTTAGATATGTTTGGGTGTGATGTGCCCTCCGTGGCCTCAGGTGTCACTGTTTTGTGGAAAATTGGGGAGCTGTAACCCATCTGGCAGAAGTGAGTCAATAGGGATAAGCCTGGAAGGGTCTACCTGTTTCTGGTTCCAGTTTGAGCTCTTTGCTTCCTGTTTCCTACAATAATTTGACCAGCTATCTCATGCTTCCACGGCCATGCACTGAGCACATCCACAGCCATGGTGGACTGAAACCTGGAACCATGAGCCAAAGTAACCAGCACTCCCTTGATGTGCTTCGGTCAGTCGGTGTCACAGAAACATGAAAAATACCTAATGCACTCTTTGTCTTTGTCTGCTTTCTACCTGTGATAGACACCATGACTAAAAACAACTTGGGAAAGAAAGGTTTTATTTGCCTTAGGGGTCATGTTTCACCACTGAGGGAAGCCAGGGCAGGAAGGCAAGGCAGGAAGAGATGCAGAACACTGCTTACTGGTTTGCTCCTCATGGCTTGCCTGGCTTGCCCAGCTTCCTTTCTTATGTAACTCAAGACCACCTGCCCAAGGGTGGCACCATCCACAGTGGGCTGGACCCTCCCGCATCAATTATTAATCAAGAAAATATCTCACAGAATTGCCTATAGACCAATCCCAAGGAGGCATTTTCTCACTTGACATTCCTTCTTCCCAGATGACTCTAGCTTGTGTCAAGGGGACAAAAAAGTAACCATATTCAGTCACCTTTACAAAAAATACATTTTCATTAAATTAATTCACCTTTTCGGGGGCATATGAATCCATGTTAAAAGAAAATACTGTACCACTATCTTAAATAGAAAATTGTAGACTCCCAAAGATGGCCATTGTAATCAGAATGAAGTGTGAATAAAAGTGACCTCTGAAACAATAAAATTTTCATAGATTTATCCCCAGGAAACGCCTCACAGGAATAGTGGTAGACAAATTCCATTACAGAAACGCTACCCTAAGATAGGCCCATGTCTCCCCCTAGGGTGTGAGTTACAGTGAAGAACACTGACCAGAAATTCTTATTTTTCTTTCAACCCACAAGAAAGAACATTAAGGTTTATATGACAGAGTTGAATTTGCTCCAACTAACTCAAAATGCTTTCTTATTCCCATTTCTCTCTATTCTGACCTCTTTGTCAGATAGTCTGTATTTCCTAACCCTTCAGTTGACATCAGCTCACATTTAGCTTTGGGAGTTTCCTTGACACCATTGCAGCTACACTGTCCTTATGTATAGGATCTGTGATGGTGGTAGAACAAACTGTAGACACAGCAGCAGCCAAAGAGGATCTTTAAGTGGGTTCTGTGGTCTGGCTAACAGTGTATCTGAACTGCCTTGCAGGTGGGTTTCATCATTACTCAGTACCCCTGGCACATCTTCCCCTCAACCTAATAAGCAATAAATTCAAAACCTCCAGAAGTCTGTATTAGAATTAACACATGATGGATTTGCCTAAAGCTAGGGTGACTCAACATCATTTACAGAAGGCTAGGACGCCTATGTGATATTTCTAACCCATCTACAATATGTCTTAAACTTCACCCATTTCCCCAAATAAAATTTTGCGGTACAATGGCATCCTACTTTTGACTGAAGAGGGATATTTTGCACATCCCAGCAAAGTAGAAATGAAGGAATGATTTAATATTGGAGAAAATAAAAAGAAGTAGCGTTTCTTGAATTAGGATGTTGAATACCAAAGTACTGCCTTTTGCTTCACAGTGATTAGGCCGTGAATGGCAGAAGAAGGGCAGGGATGTCAGCATTGCAGGGAAATCTCTGAAGGATGTTCCATTGAGGTGCAAAGTAACCATGGATGCTGACTCTGCTCATTGCAGCTTGCCCTCTCTGAACATGTAAACTTTTCCATCCGAGAGGGCATTTACCAAATGCCATCATAGATGAGTTCTCTTTAAGATGAGAAGTACAGCCTACCTGGCAGGCAATACATCTTATGAACAGAGCAGAGCGTCAGAGAAGTTGAACAAAGTTAAAGCCTTGGAGTGAGGAAAACAAGTCAAGTATCATTGCTGCATACTCTGTCACTGTGCCACACAGGCCAGAGAGATACAATTCCAAAGCCAGCTCAGGTATTTCCAAATTCCCTTGGCATCTTGCCCTGGAACAGCATCATTACTCAACCTGCAAATCTTGACGTCTACTTAAACATCCCCACACCCAATCATTGCATCCTTCCCAACACTCTCAGACCCCTCTCTTGCCCTTTGCACGCTCTTGTTACCCCAAGCATCTCGCCTTTGCACTGCTGTCAGGAAGAAGATATATTTTCTCCTGGACTCTCACAGCCAGTAGTTGGGACAGACCCCTGTAACAAAAGAAAAACAAGCAAGTTCTTTGCCGCATTTGGTGTAGTTCACAGGGCTCTAGGCTCAGGGCTCAGAAGAACCTCCCTAAATGGGAATTCCAATGATGTACTTCCAGGCTGGGGCTATAACATCATTGTAGAATGCTTGTCTGGCATGTGTAAAGCCCTAGGTTTCATCCCCTACACTGGAAAAGAGAGAAGAGGACTGGGATGACTGCTTAGAATTCTGATTCTATAAACCCGTCCACAAAGAAAATAAATATGGAGGAATGACAGCATGAAAGAGTTTCAGGCTTCCAAAAGCTGTAAGCATGGGCAAGGGGAAGAGGAAAGAAAAAAGGAAGTAAGTTTGTTACTCCCTCTGGAATAGCCTCTGGGCAGAGAGCTGTCCTAAAGAATTCAGAGCCTGTGTTTCTTCAGCAAAGGGGAGTCTAAAGAGAGGGTACCCTGACTTTAATGTTTCTTAATTGCTTCTTTAGCCTAAAAACATTGACACCAAAGAAGCAGATTTTGGGGTGACATTCTGGGTCCTTCACCCTTCTAAGCGTTTTCACTAGTGCCTTTATTACAGCATGGAGTGCCTTCCCAGCCCAATAGTCTTCAACTAGCTGACAGAATGAGATTTCAGTAATCAGTGCTAACATCTCAACCCTGCTGTCACCTAGTTTATTGCTATGAAGAGATACCACAACCATGACAACTCTTATGAAAAAAGCATTTAATTGGAGGCTGGCTTACAGTGTCAGAGATTTAGTTCATTATCATCATGGTAGGGAGCATGGTAGCATGCAGGTAGACACTTGAGCAGTAGAGGGGGGAGGGGGCGAAGGGATAGAGGGAGGGAGAGAGAGAGAGGTTTTGGGCTTTTGAAACCTCAAAGCCCACCCCTAGTTACAAGGTCACACCTACTCCTATAAGGCCATGCCTCTTACTGGGCTTGTATTCCTACCAGAAAGAAAAGCAAGAGACTGTAGGCTGCTCCACTGGCTTGACATGCCAGTCTTGTTAATTTTGGTAATTCCATTGGGTGGATAGTATTATTTCATTGCAGATTTATTTTGCATTTTCAATTGACATAGAATGTTTTCAAATGACTTTTGGCCATTTGGGTATCTTACATGAGGATCATTTCCTACCTTTTAAGAATTGGATTATCTATCCCTTTCATTTACAGGAGTTCTTTCTAGACGTTATAGTTTGCTTCTGTGAGAATTGTTAAGTTCCTTCTCCCAGGTCATGGTTTGCCATTTTGTGTCTTTTTACTTTCTGCTTGTTGTTTGCTTTTGTCATTTTTTCTTTTAAAATATATACATTGAGATAAGTTCTCTCTACATCATTCTGTATGTTCTGGAACTCCTTAAGCTTAAAGGTGTGTACCACCATGCCCAGCTCACTGATGTCTTTTGATGTACAAAAATCCTGAGTTTCAATGAAGTAAGATGGGATTAAGGCTTCAACACATGAATTTGGGGGAGATAATTTATATATAATACAGAGTCTTAATTTTGTAAAACCTAAAGGAACCCCTAATTAATAAATTAACAAACAACTTTCTCCATCTGCTGGCCCAATTTTGCCTGTTTTTAAAGTTGGAAATATAATAGATAACTAAAGTGTAAATGCTGTAGTCTTTTTCATCAAGACACTCATACTTAACACCCATGTTAATAACTATCATACCTGTCTAATATTAAATAGCTCTTCCTGGCCTGAGGGGTAACAAAATAGGTAAAGGTGCTGATTGCAGACATCTGGCAATCTGAGACGATCCTGGAACCCACACAGAAGTGGAAGGGGAGAATCAGCTCCACCAAGTTACCGGGAGAACTGTGTTTTCTTCCCTGCTCTCTAGTACCATCTTAACAGTATGCCCATCAGTCCATTTCTGTTCTTTGGTTAATTTGCTACCCTTATTTAGATGCTACCCTGCCTTGAAATCCAATGAGAGAAAATTTCCCATCTTGTTCTACAGGAGTGTTTTGTCTAACTCTGGTCTTTTTCTTTCTTTCTTTCTTTCTTAATAAATATTTTTTTTTTTTTTTTTTTTTTTTTTTTTTTTTTAGAAAGAGACATCTTAAAGCGACCCCAGGTGATACACTTCCTCCAACAAGGCCATATGTACTTCAACAAGACCATACTTTCTAATCCTTATAATCTTTCAAACAGTGCTACTCCCTGGAAACTAAGCATTCAAATATATGAACTTATAAGGAACATTCTTAATGAAACCACCACAGTCCACTCCGTGGTCCTCATAGGTTTGCAGCCATATCATAATATAAAACTCCATTCAGTTCAACTTCAAAAGTTGCATAGTCTATCATAATCTCCATATTGTTCCACAATTCAAACTTTCTCCTGAGACTCATGGCAAGTAACTCATGGCTGCTTAACAACTGTAAAATCAAAATAAAAAACAGATCACATGGTTCCAATATACAGAATATACATTGCCATTCCAAAAGGAAGCAAAGGTAACACAGTAAGAAAATACCAAAGTCAAAACCCAGCAGGACAAACACCAAATTCTACATCTCCATGTCTACTATCAAAGGGCTCTTCAGAGCTCCAACTCCTTTCAGAGCATACTCCTCTCTCTTGGGCTGGTTCCACACCCAATCTGTAGCTCTCCTTGGTGGGTATTCCATAACTCTGGCATCTCCAGCATCTTGAGGTCTCTAAAACAATTGAAACTTCATCTTCACAGATTTGTGCAATGGTTTCTCTGGACCTCCATGCAGGGACACCCCTGACACACATCTGGCCTTAGTGGCTTCCCTTAATCATGAAGGGAGGTTCCGTAACCTATTTCTTGTATCCTTGACTCAGAAGCCAGACTATGTAGCTGAAGCTGCCAAGTTCTGCTGCTTGATGAGGTTGGAACTTGTACTCTTGTTAATGACATTTGCCTCAGCTTTCTGTCTTTGATGGTTTACTTCACTGCTTAAGCTTTTCTTTAATTCTTTTTCACAAATTGGAAGCTTAGCTAGGTGGGATCTTGCCCTATGGTCACCACTCTTTTTATTTCATTTAACATCAGACTTCTTGATCTCTTTATCTCCTTAAGCACTGAAATTAACTCCATTACACTTCCTTGGGCTCCTTTTCACTCCAAACTACATTTTGTGTTTCTCTTTGTCCATCTTGCTCTCTTTCATTATAGAGCTGCACAAGAGTGATTACTAATAACCACACAGCAGAGTCAGTACTGGGCTGTCTAGAAATCTCCTTGGCCAATGCCGTTAATCCAACTCTTGTCAATTTAGCCTCAGGCATATTGTTAGGACAAGGGCACAAAACAGCCACATTCTTTGCCAAACTATCACAAAAATGGTCTCTAGGCCACTTGCTAATATTGTTCCCCTCTGTAGCTTCGTAAGCTTGACCCCATAATTTTCAAACTGCCCCTAGCACTGTCTTCCATGCTCCTACCAGGATGACCCACTAACCATCTTATTTAAAGCATCCAACATCTTTTGCAGTCCAAGTCCCAAAGTCTTCCATATTCCTCCAAAAAACAGCGTAGGAAGGCTTGTCATAGCAATACTCCAGTCCCTGCTATCAAATTCTGCCTTAGTCACTGTTCTAGTGCTGTGAAGAGACACCATGACCAAGACAACCCTTATGAAAGAAAGCCTTTAATTGGGAGTTTTCTGACAATTTCAAAGGTCAA
The DNA here is from genome assembly GCF_943737965.1 of Phodopus roborovskii. Classification (NCBI taxonomy): domain Eukaryota; kingdom Metazoa; phylum Chordata; class Mammalia; order Rodentia; family Cricetidae; genus Phodopus; species Phodopus roborovskii. Next base: position 4,233,715 of record NW_026126515.1, on the reverse strand, counting down.
GTCCATTATCATGGTGAGGAGCATGACCACTTGCAGGCAGGCACTACAGCAGTAGCTGAAAGCTACACCCTGATCTGTAGGCAGAGAGAGAGAGAGAGAGAGAGAGAGAGAGAGAGAGAGAGAGAGATAGCACCTAAGCTTGGCCTAGACCTTTGAAATCTCAAGGCCCACCCCCAGTGACACATTTCATCCAACAAGGCCACACCTCCTCATCTTTCAAATACTTTCAGATAATGCCACTCCCTAGTAACTAAGCATTCAAATATATGAGCCTATGGGGACATTCTCATTCAAACCACCTCTGTCTAATAGTTTTCTATAGATGTTAATAAGGATCAGGAGAAACAAATAGGACGAATAGATGTTTATTTTCAGGGAGAAATGACTTACAACATAGACAGATGAACACCAGCAGGTTCCTGGTCCCAAGAATGCCTCCGGATGTACCCATGTCCCCATGCTGCAAGCAAGAGAGCTCTCTGAGCCCCCTCCTCAGCCTTAGCTCCCCCAGGTCACATCCGGCCCTGTCTCCACCTCCAACACGTGTGGTCTATGCCACAGGTGCGGACAAGGTGAATATCTCACTACAATTCCCCTTTTAGTCTAAAGAAAAGATTTGGGCTAGATATAAAAACTATATACAAAGCAGTGAATAACAAGTATGCTATAAGACAAGGAAAATCAAGAACATACAAACTTAAAACCTAACTATCTAGTCCTAGGGTGAAGTCAAAACAGGGTTTACAATAGAGTTGTCCTAAGCTGGAAAGCTTAAGTCTAGTACTTAATATATCTAACTAGGAAGAGAGAATAATAGTTGTGATAATTTAATCTTCAACCTCATCAAAGACCTGAGAAGGAAAATAAAATACTAGGGTAGACAGGAAGTGCAGATGGGTCACTTCTAAAAGGTGTAGCAAGGACAGAAACAGCATGCTACCTGGACAGTCACCCAAGGTCTCAAAGCAACATTGGTACAGTCATTTTTGGCTAAGGCCTAGAGTACCTGACAGACCACAACAAAAGCAGGGAGGTAAAAAGGCTGTCTTACCTGACTTGGCAGATTTCAGCAGTCTTCTATGTTTGTCTCCTGCAAGCACATAAGACCACATGTCCAAATCACTGGTCGAGGTGGGGGCAGTTCTTTGCCCAAGAGGCCATAGCTGAAGCAAGGATGAACTCCAGAAGGAGCAACAACAATGTCCAACATTTTTCTGGAAGGTGCATGGTGCTGTCAGGATCAAAAGTGTCTCATGTCAACAGAGTACTAATATTAAAACGTTTAAATGCCATGTTCTGCAGGTCTATGAAGTCTTTGAAGATTAAGCATCTATTTCTGACTAATCTCATAGGTATAGGAAACATGGGTGAAGATAATCTGTAATACTCAGGAACCTAGCTATAATACTGATTGAAACTTCTCTGAGTAAAGCAGGGACAAATACCTAAGCAACGTAACTATGTAAGTATATATATGTGTAAATCCCTAAAGTAGAGGTAGAGTAGAAATGTCTAGACCAGAGGTAGAACTATAAAGTGCAGCATGATAAAGATATCATGCTAAATTTTATCAATATACAAAAAATGCTTGAACATAAGTAGAAGTGTACATACATAAAATATGTTAAGGATATTGTGCAAAAACATCATAACTGGAGAGATTTTCACAATATGACAAAATATACAGTTTATATACAATTCTGGGAAGGGAATAAACTTAATTTTACATAGGTTACCACATGTAAGAATCTATAACAATGTAAGCTGTATAATATTAATATCTACTAATACTAATTATTTAGTAATACTAATATTACTAAAATAATTCACAAGAAGATAGGCTAATCTACTCATATCCCTTCTACCCATACCTTTCCCAACCATACACTATCCCTATCTAAAAGAGATACCCAATTCTAAGCATCACCTTCCATACCCAACCCTAAGAAGATGAATATTATCCCTTAATGCCAAGAGTAGGGAAAGGGGGCGTCGTTATCTTAAGATTACTTCCTGCTGAACTGGGATAATGATTGCTCCATGGGATCCTGTAGGAAGAAAATTTTTAGCAACAAAATTTCAACAGGACTGGCTGTGACATGTGTAGTTAGTCACTGTGTGGCAGGAAATGTTTGACTGGAATTCTACCTGAAATTCTGGCCAGGATGTAATAAGTAGGTGCACCATAACAGCTAGCTAGTCAGGAGTTGTCTCAAGCAAAACAGTCTCAAACAAGTTTTAGGGTGATGTTTGTAGTCCAAATGCATCAGGTTGAGTCAAGTGAAAATGACGAAGTGGGGCCCCATCTTCTTTCTGGAAAGTTCAAGGATTGCTGTTGGGAAATGTTATTATTCCTTGTGGAAAACTTAAATATCAATATCAAAGTAAAATTTTCAAGTTTTAAGGTATGCATATAGAAACTTTGGATACTATATGCTATTCTGTTGTCTTTAGTTTGACTGCTGAAGAAATAACAACTATTAAAACAAATACTGCTGGATTAATTCAATTTATATATTTTAAAAATACTTTGACTCCAAAATTTAAGTCCAAGGACAAGTTACTGGGGAAAAGTATTTCTAATTTTGTTGCCTCAGAAAATGAAAAGCTGAGGATTCCTTCTAGACTAATGTGGTTTGATCAAGCCAGACCCCCTGAAACAGCGTCCCAGGTGATCCAACATTCAAAACAGTTGGGACAAGCTAGCCTTGAAGACTACAGCCAGGATTTCTGTGTCTTCTTATGATCCCCATGACAGCGCCCTCTACCAGCAGGAAGTAGTTTGGAAAGAACAACACAAAAATTCCCAAATATCATTTATAAATGTTTGTTTTCACTTATGTGGGGTTGGTTATAAATGGTTAATGATCACAACCAATACTTTTAAAGGTAAAAAGGGAATTATGGTATAGATATGAATACTTTGTTTTGTAATGGATTTTCATTTATTGATAGAAATTTAAGGTCAATTTTGTGATATGTATATTTCTCCTCTTGTTTAGGTATTGTGTTTATATAGCTCATTTAGAAATGTAATGTATAAATTAGTACAGATTATAAATAGTTACCTATTATAGTCAAAACTTAAAATTAAGTTAGTTAGGTTTTCAAGATGTATTTCAGATGGATAGGCATTCATTAAACCTTTCAAAGATCTATAGAATATGACATTTAAAATGGTTTAGGGTTTTTCTTAACAGTGAGAAACAACTGCTCCTGGTAACACCTCCTGCATCAGAAAGGAAGATGAACCTTGAAGAAATGCGTTATGGAGTTTGCTTCCAAAATGGCAAGACTAGCCATTTGGACAAGGTACTGCTCTTGTCTAGACTGTTTGACTTTATGCTGTATAAAGGAAAGTGACTGCTGATACAAGATGGACATTGTTACAGGGTTCCTGCTTCATGGAAGTGTCTGCCAGACAGTCTGCAGGACACAGAGAAAAGTGACTGACAAACTGCCAATACAGATGGACAGTTTAAAGTTTTCTGCTTTGCTGAGGAGTCTGCCAGACACATTATGGCCTATAGGCTGAAGATGGAATATTACAGAAGAACTTTGGGTGACTGACCAGGCAGTGAGTTTTCTCTGTCATTTCTAGAGTTTATATATTATCCTTCTGTGGTCTTTGATGGAGTTGAAGACAGATAGAAATGGTTATAGTTTTCTTTAGTTAAGATTAAAGATAACTTACATATAAGACTTTAGACTCACAAAGATAGGCTAGATGATAGAATATTTTCTTTAAATTTTACTAAGTGTTAATGGACTAAATATTGTTAACTGTGATTCCTGTTTGATAACTGTTGTGTGATATATTTTGCTATGCTAAGGTTAAAACCCTTCTTTTTATTTTAGACAGAAAAGAGGAGATGATGGGAGATGTCATTCTGTAAATATGTTTCTCGCATTGGTTAATGACTAAAGCACTGTTGGCCAATAGGAAAGGAAGATAGGCAGGACTAGGAGACAAGGAGGATTCTGGAAGTAATAGGGAGAGATCCAAGATGGAGGATGGAGAGAACACCAGCCCCTCCCTCTAGTAAGATAAGACCACATGGAAATAGTTAGATTAATAGAAATGGGTTAATATTTAAGACAGAGCTAGCTGATAAGACCTAGTAATAGGCCAACAGAATTATATTAATACAGAGTCTCTGTGTATTATTTGGGGCTGGTGCTGCTATGTGTCCAGGCCTTCAGGGAAAACCTACTCCTAACAGTTTTCAGGAACTCCTTCCTAAATAGCCTCACCTCGTCTTCTCTCTCTCTCTCTCTCTCTCTCTCTCTCTCTCTCTCTCTCTCTCCCTTTCTCTCTCTCTCAATCTCTCTCTATGTATGTATGTATGTATTTATGTATGGTTTATTTCATCTTACATAGTCCATCATTGAGTGAAGTCAGGGAAAAGTTCAAGCGTGAGCTGAGGTGAAACCCTGCTTACTGGCATTGTTTCCAACTTCATGTTCAGCCATCTTTCTTATACAGCCTGGATCCGCCTGCTTAGGGAATGGACCACTCACAGTGGACAGGGCCTTTCAAAATCCATAAACAAACAAGAAAATGTTTACAGATATGCCACCATCCAGCCTGATGGAGGCAGTTACTGAACTGAAGTTCCTTCCCTCTTCCCAGATGACTCTGGTTTGTGTCAACAATAAAACCAACCAGCACATCTCCGTAGACATCCTCCATCTGGGCCAGCTTTTGCTATGCAGTCTGAGACTCTTTATCACAATGTCTCTCTCCTTTCCCATCTCTGGAAATGTTCTAGCTCCTCATAGGAAAAGAAAATTTCTCACCTCTGTATCTCTGGTGACCCACATGGAATCACATCTTGCATCTCAAACAGGTGAATTAACAACTTTCTTCCCAGCGAGTGACTAATGACTGATAATTTCCAAATCGGATTCTATTTCTATAAGAAGGCGTAGGGACACAGAGATTTGCCTAGTCGTCAATGGTACCCTTTTTAATGAAGAATAGCCTACAAGTGACCCACCCCTCAGTTCTACACCTGGCCCACAACCAGCAGGTGTCCACTGGTCAAAGGAAGTTTTCCCCTCACCACATGCTTTCTCTATTTGTTCTCTAATAGTAAGGGACAGAATTCTTTTTCCTTACTAAATTATTTGTTCTAGGTGGTAGGCAGTGCACAGAAACTTGTTATAGCAAACAAGAACAATGATTCAGACAAACCTGTGGTTCTATTTTAGGAAGCCTGGGTAGACAAGACCAGCTGCAAAGAGTAAGATGCTGTGAAATCAGCTCACACAGTTCCCTAGAGCAGAACTACCTGTCATCATGGTGGTGAACAAACGCAGTCTTACTGTGTGTACATGAAACATTTGAGTTCTAATTATGTGCTTATTTATGCAAATAAAGACCTACTGGTACATCAACTCCCTTGTTTTGCATGCCAAAACTTAATATAGGCAAAACTTTATTTCTGTGTATGTGTGTGTGTGTGTTGTATGTGTGTATATATATATATGTGTGTGTGTGTGTGTGTGTGTGTGTGTGTGTGTGGTGTATATGTGTATATATGTGTATATATACATATATATATATATATGTATATATGTGGTATGAGTATATGTGTATATGGAGTGTATGTGTGTGTGTGTGTGTGTGTGTGTTTGCATTTATTCTTGAGTATGTGGAGGCCACAGGACAACATGGGTGTCACCCTAAGGAATGGCATGCACCTCCTTTGAGACACTGTCCCAAAGATTCCTAGGGATCCGCCTGTGCCTGACCATCTAGTGCTAAGATTACCAAAACAAGGCACTATGCCAGGTTTATGGGGCAGGACTCGGCTTTTCATAGTTGGGAAGCAACATCTTACCAACTGAACCATCTTCCAGCCCTTTAAAACTTACTCTAAAACATTTGGAAAGGAGCTGGGAAGATGGCTCAATGGGTAGGAGTGCTTACTCTACAAGCATGAGGGATCTGAGGTTGAATCCCCAGCATCCACATAAAAAGCTTGGCATGGCTACACATGCCTGTAACCCCAACACTGAGAGGCAGAGATCCTGAGAGCTTGCTAACCAGGTAGTCTAGCTGAAACAGCAAGCTTCTAATGCAGTGAGAGACCCTGTCTCACAAGGTAAGACACTGTGACATCCTGTTCTGGCCTCCACATGCATACATAAGGTACACATCTACACACTCATGCATGTACCAAATACACACACACACACACACACACACACACACACACACACACACACGGGAAAACAAATAAGTCAAATTAAAGAAACTATTAGTAAAGCAATAAATGAAAGCACACTAGGCTAGACTGTTGTACTAGGCAATACTTCCTCACGTTAGGGGCAGGGAGGAAACTAACACCCAAGGACACAAAACAGCCTACCCAGGGTCAAGATATGGAGAATCTAGATGACAATGCAGAGATACACCAGACCCTGGTTACTCCGTGATTCTAAATTCTCAAGTTAAAAAATTGCCTTTTTATTGTTCTGAAAAAAAAATTAAATCAATAGTATTGAGCCTGATGTCATGAGTCAGTAATCTCAGGCACTTGAAAGACTGAGGCAGAAGGATTACAAGTTTAGAGGTTACAGAATATATTCAAGGCCAGCTTGGGAAACTCATAAAGACCCTGTCAAAGGGAAGAAGGAAGGAAGGAAGGAAGGAAGGAAGGAAGGAAGGAAGGAAGGAAGGAAGGAAGATAACTCCAATCATCATTTAAGGGAAAAGACCAAAACTAGAAAAGAATGCCTGTCCCATGTCACCATAACATGTCCCCAGAGTCACTGCCCTCTACTTCTGCCTCAGAGACAATGGGAAATGCTGAACCAGGAGTGTTTTCCTAGAAGGCCTTCGGGAATGATCAGTCACTCTGTGCTGTCCCACAATGTTCTACCCCATCACATTTGCCCGCTGGGATTCCTGCTGCCTTGGCAAACCTGATGACATGTCAAACCTAATGTTTCCAGAATCCTGTAGAAATGCTGAGGAGACTTCTGTGGAAGCCTATTGTCGATTATCTGGCAAGGCAGAAGTTTGCAGACATCAGGAAGAATCTGGTGGAGATGGGCCCTGGATTTTACTGAGCATTCAAATGAAAAGGTTGGCTATTTCCGAGAGTGTACTAAAAATAACCTGGGTGCCTGCGTCCTTCCCTAGGCTTCATCTTAGTGCCTGCTCATGCTGAAGATGCAGGAGGGCTGGAAAAGGCTCCTTGGGGTCCAGCACCAGGGATGCCACCTTGAGGCTCCTGTCAGATTTACACTTGAGAAGGCTTCGAGGTGACCATGGACCATCCCTGTGCAAGCAAGCTTTGTTGATTTCAGGCGACAACACCTCCTTTTATTACTTTGATTTTCTACATGGCCCAGGCTGGCATCATCCTCCTGCCTCCACTTTCTGAGTGCTGGGTCGCTGGCACGTGCCATGATGCTCAGCTTTGATTTCAACCACAAATCCTTCTAGCCCTCACTGGCTTCTCTTTGACTCAGCTCTCTTGTGAGTTTTCACTCTCCATCCTGCTCTTTACACCTCTCCACCCCTCCCCAAATCACAGTGTTGCTAGAATAACAGTTTTCCCCAGTTAGCAATATTGACACCACAAATTAAAACTGCGGCTCCTATAATGGCCGCAACTTAGCCCTGACCACAGCAAGGACCTCCCTGGGGGAGCTGTGCCCAACCTTCTTTAGCGCCTTCACTCCCTGGGTCCACCCTGCTCCAACTCAGGCCTTCTCCTAGTACCTCTGCCAACAATGCCCTAGGTGCCTGTCCCTTTGCCTAATTCTTAACCGATTGTTCAAATCTCAATGCCATCACCATGCCTTTTCAAGAAGGATGTTCCCTATGCCACAAACAAGGCCAGATCCTCTCTCCCATCTGCTCCCATCCCCCACGGACCTCTCCTCTGCAGGACAGATCTGGGTTGCATTTGCACATTTGGTTAATGATTAATTGATTAATGGGATTAACTCTCCAGAGAGCAGCTCATGAGAGCAGCAGCCTGCATCTGTGTGTGCCTGATTGTACCCTTGGCATTCAACATGCTGCCTGGCACTCACAAAATGTCCAGTATTTGTGAAGGGAGGATGGCCAATCTCCAACAAGGATCATTTATAGCGTCTATGACCTGTTAGATGTTAGCGGGAATTGTGGTCCTCTGACTTCCATACATACACCACACTGTGGCATGAACATGCACACACATACATACGAAATTTTCATAAAGTACAAAACACAAAACCAAAAAAAAATTCAAATGTTGTTTTCTTCATTGGGTTAAAATGCATTTCTTTTCACACCCTGCTCCAGAGGAAATATGACATGAACTCCTACATCCTGGAGGAGATTTGGGGAAGAACAAGGAGCTGGGGATACCACTGTTGGAGACTCAATGTAACTTTTTCTACGGAGCTTTAAGGAAAACCTAAGGGTGAACCAGAGGCAGCCCAGCCATTAAAGGCCAGCCTCCCAACCAAAAAATCCAAGAGGAGTGCCTGTGAAAGCCCAAGCACCAGGACCAATATAAGAGAGGGAATGGAGCTCGTGTCTGATGAGGAGTCCCCTCCCCCCTCAACCACAGGGACCAGTTCTTTGGTTTGCTGATGAAGCCTGTGGCCTCAACTGGACAGCCAGGACCCTAGCCACCTTTGCTGAAGGAACAATTGTGGAAATGCAGCCCATCCTGTGAAGAATCAGCTAATACTGTCACCATCTGGAACTTTCTCGGGTATATTAAAATGGTGTTTGCAGTGAGTATATGTGGAGGTCCATGAGAAATCTGTAAACACTGTCTGCCTGGGAAATGACAGCTAAGCAGCTCAGCTGCCTCACAGGCAGGCATTTAGGAGCAAGGTCAGATCAGGGCTTCAGATAGTTGCCAGAAGGGAGCTACTATTTTCAGGGCACAGGGCATGGGAAAGGCACATTGCTCCAAGTTGGCTTCTCTGCTTATGTCATAACTCTTCCTTCAGCCTCATGTATCAAAACTGTCAGGGAAAGAAACTGCTCTCACCTCAGAGACAGTTTATTTGGAAGCCATGTTATGAGTGACCATGGTTGGAGAACACAGATTCGGGGTTTCCCAGATACCATGTTCTAACAATGTAGTAATTTCATGGCCTTTAAAACAAACAAACAAAAGAACAAAGAATGTCATTAAACAATTAACGTTTTGGCTAAATAAGTGGGTGCATCAGGTAGGCAAGTTATACAAGGCAGGCAAACTCTGCTGTTGGCCTAAGGTACTGTCTGTTGGTATTCTCAGCCCTTTAGTGTTGGAAACTGTTTGTACATTCCAAAGAATTAGTCAATTTCAAAAGATGTTAACTCATACACAGAAGAGAACAATAGGTAGCTGTTAAGGGGGTTAAAGTTGCTCTAAGATAATTTGACTCTGGACTTGCAACATTCCAACTTCTCATCATTAAAGTCCACCACTTAGCCTACTAACCTGGAAGAATCCCCTTGAAATATTTGTTTAATGGCCCACATGTGGTACTGTCATACAGTGCCGTAAGACAAATGAGTACCTGACAGGAGAGGGCCAGGCCCTGTCAAAACCCTCTTTCCTCTCAAAGGTATTTTGTGATGTTCTATTCAAGTACGTGGCTTTGATCTCTGGTTTATGCAGATTTTAGTAAATCGATAACCCTTCCAAAAACCACAGTAAAGGAGACGGTAATTTTCTCCATGGCCACACCGCCCCAAATGCACCAATCTTGTCAGCTCTTGAAGCTATGCAGGGTTAGCCTGGGTTAGTACTTAGATGGGAGAATAATATAAATTCGAATTTCCAAGAGACAAAGAGTTCAATTTTGAACCGATTCATCTGGCATTTGCTCTGTGAATGGATTGGGGGATAAAGATGCACAAGGTCACATGGCCAGTGGCCATGTTGCAATAACTATTTCAGTCATCTATCAGTGCATGGAGACAGGAACTGACCTGGCAACAAGCGGTATGAAGTCTTCCTGTGAGCAACAGGCGTTAATCCCAGACGGAAGGCTAGTGCTAGGGCTCTGGGCTTAATATTTTAGGGAATGCCAGAAGCCCCTGGGAATGCTATCATCGTGGCACACAGGCTAGAAATCTGCATTCCATTCCATTTCAAAGAAGATCAAAGGAAAGCTGAGCAAACACAGTCATGGCCCAGATCTCTGGAGGATGCAGTCTTGTGGGCTTAGTTGCCAGCTGACAGGTTTGGGCAAAGTGGTTGGCTCCTGAGAGCTCTGACCTAATCAATAGATTAACCCCTGGGCAGATTCATAAGATGATGGCAGCATTAGGAAGTAGCAAAAATGAGAAGGCAGGGCCTATGGGGAATTGGGTCACGGGGACATACTCTCAGAAGGATGTAGCCCAGGCCCTTCATTGGTTCTTGAGACTCTCGCTCCCCGGCTGCCTTGAGGTGAGCATCTGTGCCCCACTATGACTTTGACCATGACATTCAGCCTCATCACCAGTCTAAAAGCACTGAAGCCTGTGGTGATACTTTATTTAGATTCTAATAAGGCCACTGGAGATCAAAATGCAAAGCTAGCCACAGCCATAGAGCCAGGCAGTGGTGGTACACACCTTTAATCCAAACAGCCATACTAGCTAGCCATAGAGACCAGGCAGTGGTAATACACACCTCTAATACCAGGATTCAGGAGACAGAAGCAGACAGATATCCGTTAGTTCAAGGCCATACTAAGTCACACAGAAATGACCTAATCTAAAAGAAAAACAGCTCACAGAAAGGTGATTCTAGCATTTGGGATCACAGGCCTTTAATCCCAGCACTAGGGAGGTGGAGACAGAGGTGATTCGGATGGGTGGAGAGAGGAATTTAAGGTGGGAGGAGGCAGGAACTGGGAGGTTTGGTGGAGAGCATGGCACTCTGTTTCTCCTGGGAATTTCATTATAGTGACAATGAAAGTAGTTGACACAAAAAGATATCAATCATGTTAGAAAGAAAAATGTATCAAGAAGCCCAGTGTATGCTACTATTGCTAGAAGCCCCCGGGCAGAAGACACATATCAAGTGAAGTATAAATCAAGAAAAGTTCTGGCTGCTGGGAAGCTGAGTTGCGTTCAGTCAAGACCAGGATTAGTCTAGCAGTAATTGCAAATGACCACAAAGCAGCAGTGAATAAGAATGTTGATTGCAAAGACAGAATCCTACCTCCACCCCTGTGCTCTAAATGGCTTAAATGGTCAGGGTTATCCTGGACTCTGTGTGTGTGTGTGTGTGTGTGTGTGTGTGTGTGTGTGTGTGTGTGTGTGTAAGCTGTAGTGGTAGAACCAGCATCCCAGAATACAGGAACTCAAAAAACATCATATGAGCACAGCCTCTCTGCCTGTGTCTCTTGACATTTAGTTATATCCCCTCTGCCTTGGTTCTTTTGTTATGGGCTCTTCCCTTTTGGAAGCGATGTCTTTCTGAAGTTCTGGTCTTTCATATTTGAGTCCAATGCAGTGTGAAAGGGAACTTTCCCTTTCCCATAATTGCCTGGGGGTGGGGAGACCTCAGCTTCCCTCTGTTGTGTTACAAACTCGCTCCCAGGAAAGCGGCAGATATTGTCCTCAGGAAGAAGTCAAGATGTCATTTCTTGGAAAAGAAGAAGTAGATGCTGGCTAGTAGAAGTCATAATTGTCTACTGCAATGGCTCAGAAGTATTCCATTTTCGTTAGACTAAAATGTTACTGTCCATTAATATTCATTTATTTTAATAAGAATAGAATTTTTAATTTGCATATAGATATTATTGAAACATCTGTTTTGATAACATTCCCCAGTGGCTGATAACCTGCATGAAGGCAAGAACTGTGTTTCTTAATTAAGTGTCCACTAAGTGTGGACAAGCAGGGGATGTGTTTAAAGAAAAGTGTGGTAAAATACCGTGGTTTGAATGAGACGTGTCTTCATAGGCTCATGGGGAAGACATGGAACATTTAAAGCATTGTGGGAGGAGGCATGCCATAGGCAGGCTTTGAGGGTGTGAGCCTCACCCCACTTCCTGCTTGCCCTTTCTGCTTCCTAAGTTCAGGTGAGACATCGCCTCTCAATTTTGTGCCCTAGCCACCTCTCCCATGAGTCCCCTCCATTACAGATTTTCTCTCTGAATCTGAAAGCCCAAATAAACCCTTTCTTTTGTAATCCACTTCAAATGGTGGTATCTTATCACAGCAATAACAATAACACACACATGAGACTACCGTTCCTATGTGTCTCTGTCTCTTCCTCGCACTCAGCACCACTCGTGGCTGATAGGACTTGACTTGTCTGATTAAGGACAAAACCCTGACCAAGGAACCTCCTCACTGATAAAGGATTCCCACCTTCCTCCTGACCCCAGCAAATTCAATGTTAAGATACAAATAGTGTCTACTAATCTCCCAAGGTCTTTATCTAGAGCAGTGATTCTCAACCTGTGGGTTACTACCCCTTTGAGAGGTCAAATGGACTTTTCACAGGGGTCACATATCAGATATCCTGAGTATCAGATATTTATATTATGATCCATAACAATAGCAAAATTGCAGTTATGAAGTAGCCAAAAAAAAATTTTTATGCTAGGTGGTGGTGGCTCATGCCTTTAATCCCAGCACTTGGGAGGCAGAGGAAGGCTGATCTACGTGAATTCGAGGCCAGCCTGGTCTACAGAGCAAGTGCCAGGACAGGCTCCAAACCTCTACAGAGAAACCCTGTCTCAAAAAACCAAAATAATAATAATAATAATAATTTTGTGGCTGGGGTCACCACAACATGAGGAACTATATTAAAGGGTCGCAGCATTTGGAAAGTTTTGAGAAGCACTGCCCTAGAGCTTTGTTAACAAGGAACCCAGAAGGTGTATTGGACCTTAAAGCCAGCCAATCAGGATAGGGCACATTTACCATGGAAGAACACACTAGGAAGAGATCTAAGGGGATTCCTACTGGAAAAGGGGCTACTTGCCTTCAAAAAGCTAAATTAGCCAAGAAAAGACTTTCCCCATACAGCTGCCACAGAGAAGAGAGGGTAGCAACGACAAGAGGTGACTTCAAAAGACTTGCCCCTTCTCTAGCTCTAAGAGGAGCAGTCCGGGCTTCCTCCATCCCAGTGCCAGCTGTTGCTTTCAGTGTAACACTGAGCCCAACCCTGCTGTGACTAGACCAACATCAATGTTTCTGCTCACACAGAAAGGACAAGGCTGGAAATAGACATTGTTTATCCAGTGAGTTAGGGACCCAGCCTGTCAGCAAGAGTTAAAGAGTAAAGATGTAGTTCCCTTCCCAGGAAGCAGACATGTCACCTTCCCACTGCCTGTTCTGATATTGTAAACACATTATTTGCCTGACTATAGTGGCTGCAGGCAACACTACCAATGCCCAATTTTATGCCTCATTAAGATGTCAATTCAGCTTTTTCTCATCTAGTCTGGGAGAGATTGATGGGCCTTGAAAGAAATACTCTACAATCTTTTTCTTCCAGATGTCAGTTACACTTTTCTATTTGATGCATTTCCTCCTTGGTACCATGACAGAAACTATATCTGCTCATCTTTGTCAGCACAGCCAGAAGTTGAGCACCTGAGAACTTTCCTCCCCAACTGTTCCCCAAGAAGAGACTTCTCCTCTGAGTCTGTTTCTGAGTATTCGTCACTTCTCTGAAGATCATCCCTCCCAGGAAAGCTATATGCCAGCACTCACACTTCCAGAACCAGATCTGATGCAAGAGAATGCCCTTATGTACTCAGAGGTTTCTTTGAGCTTGACAGAGTCCATGTGTGACAGAAAAGAATCACCTGTGTGACTATTAAAAATGATGACTTACTGAAAGAGTCCTTGGTAACAATTGTCTACAAAGGTAATGGAGATGTTCCTGTTTTTCCAATTTGCCATGACCCATAATTGAATCACTTAGATGGTTTCTTAATGAAATGGCAGAAACCCTAATTCTAATTGATTTAAGCAACAGAAGGATTCAACTAATCTCAGGGTACAAAGCCCTATAGCAGGTTGGATTATTTTTGGTTAATCCACAATGTTATAGACCAAGTTCTTTCTCCAGGCTCTTTATTTTTGAGAATGTTGACTCTAAACTCAGCCTTGACACATCCTGGGAGAAAGATGACCACAACCTCAAGTATCATGACATCACTTGTCAACGCCCAAAGGCTAGGAGACAGAAAGTGCTATCTTTGCCTTAGAAAAGTTCTTTTTTCCAAGGACCCTGCAAAAGACTCTCCTCACATTCCATTGGCCAAAACTGTAATCTGAACCACTCTCTAAACTAATAACTGCATGGAAATTGGAAAGCATCAATAACCAGTACTTGTATAAAATTTGATTTCTTTTAACAGGAAAGAAGGACTCCTGGATGAGAAATTGACAACTTATGTGACCAAGACCACCAAAAAGAATGGGGGTGGTGAGGTGGACAACAGTGTAAAGGAAAGGACAGTCTTGAGGGAGTCATCTGTGACTGGCCTAAGGTCTCAAATGCCACTCCTTTGGCATCAGAACTGCTTTGTCTCTAAAGGTCACATGTATTAACTGGGAGGAAGAGAGACCAACAGATAATACATGAACACCAGCATTGGATATGGGTTTATTGGCCATAGTAACAATCCAAGCCAAGTTGTATTACAAATAACTGTGTTAATTGTTAATAACTGCTAGGCATTTACCATACATTTACGGTGTGCTAGAGTCCTATAAGTGAATCTCGGATCACGAAAATGACGTAGATTGAAAGAAACCAACAAACTGAATCTATTCATGTAACTGGGCAATAACAGCTAGACTTGAATTCGAGGTAATCTGACTCTGAAGTCCATATTCACAGTCTTAGAAATATATTGACCATAAGACTTGAGAGAGACTCAAATCACCTTTTCAGTTTTCCCGAAATAAAAATGGATTGTATATTTTCCAAATAGACAGAGAGATGAGGCAGATCTCAGACTTCTGATGGAGTGTGAATAGTGAAAGATGCCCAAGAACTTAGTGTACTTAAGTGGTCAATGATCAGGAAAGGACAGGGGACAGGAAAGCAGAGTGGGAGAGGTAGGTAGAGGGCCAGGTATGCTGGTAGAAGTTGAGGGAAGAAGTGTTCCCAGAAAAAGTAGTGACCAGGTGCTGTATCCCGCAGGGAAGTCAAGAAGAGCCATAATCCTGGGTACCTGCAGGGAACTGGATGCGAGGACTCCATAGAAACTCAGATCCAAAGATGCTCTGGTCCCTTAAACAGGCTGATGCAGCATTTGCATACAGCCCGTATGTAGCCTACTGTATGCTTTGTCATCTCTAGATTACTCATGGTGTTGTGTGTCCCCTCCCCCTTCACTTTCAATAAATGGGATTTGGTTCCTCTTTTCCATCCTTTGAAGATCTAAGGGTAAGAAGATGCTCCAGACCTCAGCAAGCCTGAATTTTAACCCCGCATACACACTATTTCACAGTGATCTTAATCCAAGCTAGTCTCATCAGAGGCCATTATTGTAGGACATTGTTTTTTGGGACTTATCAAAGAAAAGGGGTTCTCTTTTATACAGTCTTAGACACAAATATGAAAGACTAGAACTTTGGAGACATAACACCTCCATGGGAGGGGGGCTATCCCTCCCCCTGGTCCTCCCCAGGTTGCTATCTTTTAACCCATGTGACAAGATTTGGATCAGAATTGTGTAGGTTAAATTAAATATAATTGGTTTCTACTAACCAATACAAGTGAATTTCTCTAAGAATAGCAATGTCAACGTAGTTTTAAAAGCAAATAGCAGGAGGAGAAAAGAAGGAAGGAGAGGGAGATGAGGAGGGGGAACAGAAAGAGGAAGAAAAAGAAAGGAGGAAGAGGGGGAGGAGGAGAGAAAGGAGGAAGGTAAGGAAAAGAAGAGATGATGATGAAGGAGGGGGAGGAAGAGGAGGAAGGGGGAGAGGAGGAGAAAGAAGAAGAAATCAGTGCCTGATAACCACTGTGACTAAGAGGCAGATAAAGCAGTAAATCTCCTGCTGGACTGCCATTTATAATAAAACCAAGATCAAACTAATTTCTAGTACACATACAACTAGTAAAATAAATAAATAAATAAATAAATAAATAAATAAATAAACAAACAAACACTGGTGTTCTGGAGCCGAGGGCAGACTGCATGGCCTGATGTGGTCAGCTGCTCCTTTAGAAAAGTAATTACTATTCCTCATTAGCTCTGATGACCTCAAGAGTTTGTTCTAGAAAATGTCCTGCCCCATATCTTCTGTTAGCTTGAAGGCCCCATCTCTTGCACGTGTTGGGCCCTGGAAACTGCCTGCATGGGCTGCACCAACTGGCTCCGGAGCTCTCCCAGCATGAGTTGGCTTCGTCAGTGAGGGGCACCAAGCAAAAGGCAAAACTGCAGGGAGGTAGGGGGATGCACATTCCCTTCCCAGCCTCAGCTCCTGGCACAGAGTGCCTTCCATTCAGGTCTCTTCTTTGGGTCCCGGCACCAGCACCCTTTGCTTGTCCTTCTAGGCCTGGGTGTAGGAATGTCTCCCTGATGACTAGCCTTGATGACTATGCTACCCTTTGCCCCGGGTTCAGCATGTACCCTACGAGTCTCTCTTCTCCAATTGTGTTCACATGGCCCCTTTGCCTTCTACCAGGACCTTGACCCACACATCCACCAGCAACCTTGGAGATTGCTTATCAACTTTTGGGCCACCTCCCATGGTTTTAGTGCTCTGGGTTTTCCCTTCATACTCAAATTTTTTTTTATTTTTATTACTCCCACCTCTTGCTTCCCAACATCTCTAATTTTCCCCAGGTCCCTTTCCCATCATCCCCCTTTCAACATTATTTCCATGTACATATGAATATTCCACTGAATGCAAATTGTGTTGTCTGCATTCATATGGGTGTGTGGATGTCCACTGTAGCATAGGCTACCTAACAGGGACCCCATTCCTGAAAACAACTTTCACTCCCCCAGCAGCCACCTATCACTATAGCTCCATGGAATTCCATCCCCCGCCCACATCTAATGAGTTTTATCTGAAAACTGTAGTACGACAATGATTTACCCACCTCCCTTTTCTTCCAAAAATCCATATCAAGCGTGGAACATTTAAGTTCGCTTACTCATAAGCCTTTCCTCTGGCAGCAAATCTGAACAATATCTTTGATATATACAGGCAATTAATTTGTCTGAGAAGCTGCCCTGATACTATAACCCTCCTCCAAAAGAAAAACATTATATATCGTATTCTGTGAAGTCAGTGTAGTCCCAGCTTCTGTCCCTGTAGGTGCTACAATAGAATCTTCCATAGAATCAAAGCTAATGTAATATTCTAACAGCATGATCCAGCTGCCAAGCAAGGGCAGAGCATGAAAGACCAGCAATCAGCAGGAGAGAAGAGAAAGTGAGGGGTGGAGATTACAAAAAAGAGGCTGTTTCCCTACTGGATCCTATATGTAGTCACCTTTTGTTCACAGACAACATCTGTGGGTACCAACCAGCTGTGGACTGGAAATATCCAAGAAGAGGAGGAGAGGAAATGAAGCAGGGGAACTGGCTTTCTTCTTGCCCTACCTGCTCCTTTCTGCTAAAGCCTAATTAACCAGAAGGCCTGGCTTCTCTAACAGTCTCTCTTTATCCTATTGATCCTAGCCTACCCATTATTAAGCAACTCATACATCTCCAAGGCTGACCTAAGAATCTTAGAGAGAAACTGTGATCTGGTTGAAGGAAGGCTGTGCACATCAGCCTGAAGGTTATGGGCAGTTGTCTAGTTTTCAAAGCTAGAATGCATTTTTACCAGGCCTACCTATCGGTAGCCAGAGACTGAAAGCCCTAGACAGAATACAACCTCTCAGGCTCTGGACACACTCCCTTAGGTTCCCTTTCTAAATTGTCTGGCTAATTATAACTGTCCCCCTAAATCTCCCCTGGTGCTTTGTTAGGAAGAAATTTCACTGTATTGTTAGACAGAAAGGCAATCAGATGCCTGTAAAAGTAAAGACACAGAAACTCTCCCTTGGAATGCTGTGCATTGTAAAATCGTGTGCAGTGTAGAAAGATACTTCACAGAGTAAGTTATTATCCTAAAACCTCTATTCGGTGGCACTTGTAAAAAGTCAACTTTTGTGACTGTCAGTCTACACTCACATATGAAATCTATTAACCTATTTGAAACAAATCAGCTGGAAAGTATTTTTAAAAGGGAAGAAAAACATAGAGTAATTTTTCCAAATATCAAAAACAAAAACCAAAAAAAGAAAAAAAAATCGTTAAAAGGGAGCATTTTGGAAGCTAGAGAAAATGGTCTGCCTGGTGGCTACCCAGAAACTAGCTGTGACAGACATGAAATATTGGCAGGAAGGCTCAGCATGTGGAACTCAGAGAGATCTTAAGGCGGACTGTCTTTGGGTTTTGTTTTATGAAGTACAGATTATATATTACTACCTGGTTGAGCTCACAGTGTGCTCTAACCTAAGTTTCCCCAAATTATATGAAATAATGACCAAGGAAGAGATGTAACTCTGTCATCCAAACCCCATAAAAATGCAAACAGCACTGTAGTGACAACCAATCTGTCATGTGACTGCCTGGTCTGGGCCCCAGAGGAGTGGACAACCACAAGGGCTTGAGCAGAACTTAGTCTGCCATACTTGAATTGTCACCTGCCCATCAAGTTTGTCCATCTGGACCTGCCATTTACCCATCTGTGCATTGTTGTACCTGGTCCTGGTCCTAACCCTTTGCAGCAGGACTCAGCTCTGCAGCTCCAGATTACTACACTACACGCCTCACACACACACACACACACACACACACACACACACACACACACACACACACACAATTACTATGTGCTGTATGATCTGAGAGTTAATATTATTAAGATTGGAATAAAAGAAGGTTTTGCTTCAGCCAGAGCCACGGAAAGTAAGAATATCTGGCCAACTGGTGCCAATGAAACTACTGTACCTTGTGAATTTACCATTATCGATACATTCTGACACTGGAAAGACACAAATGTCTCGTTTCTGATATAGCATACTCATCACAGGTGATGTGGGGATCTCAGCCTCCTTCTGAGACTGTGGGAGGGCCAGTGACTAAGTCACCCAGTGCCTGTCCCTGATGTGGTGGTAAACTGAACTGGAAAAGACCATATACCCTCCACCTGTTCTGTTGGGATGTGTGGTCAGGGGAAGCCAGTTGCCCTCTAAGAGATCTGCTGGCGCTAAGGCTGAGCTATTGGGATATCACTTGGGCCAGCATCACCTGATAGTCATGGATAAGCTATCGTGCATGTCCAGTCCATTTTGACCCTTAGGTGACCATAGCCCCTACAGACTCCAGGATTCAAGAATGGACAGATGGCTAGTAAAGCCTGTCCAGTCCACCACTTCTGGGCTTCCAGCCCTGGTTTTTCTTTATATCAATATTCACTAGAACAAGGATTGATTCATTGACCTACTGGAAATCAAAGTAAGGTTTCATAAGACACAATATTCTGGAGACTCTAATAAGCAGCCGTAGAAAGATAACACTTGGTAGGACCAGAGAGATGGCTCAGCAGTTAACCACACTTTCTGCTTTTACAAAGGACCTGGATTCGGTTTCTGAGTACCTGAACACACATGGTGCACATGTATACACTAGGGGACACACATATTATGCTGATTAATTCTTATTGTTAATTTGACACAACCTAAAATCAACTGAGAAGAGGGGACCTCAATTGAGGAGTTGCCTCAATCAGATTGGCCCGTGGCCATGTTTGTGAGGCACTGCCTTGATTGCCAATTGATTTGGGAGGACCCAGCCCATTGTGAGTAGTGCCATCCATGGGCAGCTGGCCTACATAAGAAAGTGAGTTGAATAACTCAGAGAGCAAGCCAATAAGCAGCTTCCCTCTGTGGTGTCTTCTCTAAGCTCCTGCCTTGAGTTTGCACTAACTTCCCTCAGTGATGGGTGGCTGCCTAGGAGTATAAGGTGAAATAAACCCTTTGCCTTCACAAAACTGCTTTTGGTCATAGCAACAAAAAGCAAATTAGGATGTACATACATGTAAAATTAAAAATTATAAATATATGCTAGGGACTTATTGGCAGGCACTAACAAACTGTAAATTTTATTTTCCAGAGCTAAGAAAGCAGCCAGCCCCAGAACAGAGTTTCTCTATATTGCTTTGGAGGCTGTCCTGGAACTTACTCTGTAGACCAGGCTGGCCTCGAACTCACAGAGATCTCCCTGCCTTTTCATCCGAAGTGCTGGGATTAAAGGTGTGCACCACCAACGCCCATCTAGGAATCTATTTTCTTACATCATATTTAACCAGCCGTCCTGTAGGAGAAACTGTAGCCAGCCTACCCAAGCCTCAGTCGCCCTGGCCCTGGTGCCCAGTCCAGCTCGCATGAACATGCATGGCAGGTACTTTCTTCCTGCACCAAGCCTGCCTCTATGCCCAGAGACTGCTGGCAACCAGACAGCTGACGCAGAGACACCAATGAGGAGAAGACTACGAAGCAGAGTCAGCCTCCTGAGCCAATGGGGCCTTGGGAAGTGGGATAAAGGGATGCTACGAGTCTGTAGCATGCTGCATCTTCTCACCCCTCCCCCAAAGGGTGTCCCAGCAGGATAACCCGCAACACAGTCCCCACCTCAAAACACAGATGTAGCAAGGGGAATTCTTATGTTTAAAACGTATTTTGCAGCCTTGATTCCAGGCTGAACTGGATCCTCCTTGATTGTGCCTCCCCAAATCTTTTTCACTAAGGATGATTTTACTCTCGAAGGTTCCACTAGCTGTGAATCAGATTCGGTTGTGACTCATGTGGTGCGTGGGCAGCAGCCACCGCCTTTCTAGAGGGCTAAGTTACGGCAGGGGAAAACATCCCCACGGATTTGGAAAAACACACAGTGCTGGTTATAAAACATCCAAGGTACTGTCTGCAGGCAGCCCTGGAACCAACAGGGCTGAGGATCATTCAGGGTCTGTGTTCATCAAAAATACCTATGCTTGTCAAAGATGTCCGGCAAGAGGCTAAACGGCAAGGAAGGACCCCAGAAATCTGAGGGGTTAGATGTGAGCTGAAGAACAGGAAGGTTGGCCGAAAGCCAGGGACTCTCTCCTTGCTCCTCCATCTTCCTCCATCCCCACTTTTCTTCCACTGAGGGGATCGTGTGTCCACACAGAAAATGGTCTCAGGGTATAACAGAGGATCAAAGTGCAGTGACAGCTACAGCTTTTCATGACCACTTCGCCCGTCACAGAGCACCTGAATGGCCCCCATGAATCAGGCTAATGGGATCTTTGCTCTGAGCAGACACTCTACAAAACTACAACCCACAAACTTTTTGGTATCTTCCTGATCATCCTTCCTGCACCCTACACCCGCCTAAGAGCACTACCCAGGGACCTAGTTTACCAGCCCTACTATGACAAGTAAAGTATGGGTGTCCTAGGTAAGTGACAGTTTTAATGGGGCTTTTCCAACTCATCCTCTAGTCTCCTACCCTGCAGAGCCAAAAGACACTGTCTACAGTGAACATTAGCTGACAGTGATGACTGTGGGGAACTAATCTGGACTGGAGAGATGGTTCAGTTTGTTTAAAGGCACCATTTGTTCTTACAGAGGCCCTGAGTTCAGTTCCCACCACCCACATAGTGGCTTACAATCATCTAACTCCATGAACAATCGGTGTGTGTACGCATGTGGTACACATTCATGCACGCAAGAAAAGCCACTCATACACATGAAATAAATAGATATTTTAAAGAGATACTCTACACCCAAATCTCATGCTTTGATTTTCTTTGCAGGAGTTAATTCACAGAAGTGCTGTGGTGTGGCAGTGATTTTCATCAAGACAGTAATTCCAGAGACTAATCCCAGGAAGACGTTTTTTTCAGTTCCCCAGCAGCCAGTGGAGAAGAAATATTGAGACAACTTAACTGACCCTTTAAGCCCAGGTTGGTCTTCCTGAGCTGTCTTCACCAAAGACTGTGTGTCCCCATAATGAGGAAAGAAACCTGTAAAGTTCCTCAAATTCCCTTGAGGCTCCTCTCCTAAGCCAAGCCATCCCTCTACTTAGGGACATAGATGGACTGAGTGATTGTAAAGTGTGAGAAAACCATCTCCTTTGAGTTGTCCTCTGACCTCCACTGTGCTCTGTGGCATGTGCAAACATTCACGCACATACAAAATAAATAGGGAGGGTGTTTACCCCCAGCCTCTCTGCATATAATGATAAATATAGTACATTGTAACATTTTTTAAATTACTTATTTTTATGTGTGTGAAGGTTTACTTGCATGTATGTGTTTGCATCACATGTCCTCCTGATATCCATGGAGGCCAGAAGAAGATGTCAGATCCCCTGGAACTAAAATTATAAGTGGTTGGGAGCTACCATGTGGATGCTGAGAACTTGTGGCAATTTGAATATAATTGAGCCCCATAATCTCATAGAGAATGGCATTATTAGGAGATATGGCTTTGTTGGAGGAAGTGTGGCACTGGGGAAAGGGGCAGGCATTGAGGTTTCCTATGCTCAGGATACTGCCAGTGTCTCAGTCAACTTCCTGTTGCCTGCAAGATGTAGGACTCTCAGCTACTACTCCAGCATCATATCTGCCTGCATGTCACATGGTTCCCTTCATGATGATAACAGACTGAACCTCTCTGAAGCTGTAAGTGACCTCCCCCAATTAAATGTTTTCCTCCAGAATAGTTGCCATAGTCATAGTGTCCCTTCACAGCAATAGAAACCTTAACTGAGACAGAACTGAACACAGAATCTCTGTGAGAGTTAACAAGTGCTCCTAACCACTGACCCATCTCCCTAACTCTAATATACAGCATTTAGAAAACATCCCATAGTGTTTTGGGGAAGAATTTTATTTTCCTCCTTGCTTCCTTCTTAAATGAATGTGAAGGCTTGAGGAAGATGAGCTTTGTTAAACCATGATACCGGGAATGGCAGAGCAGAGTTTTGAAAAGATCTAGAAACACTGACAACATCCTGGAGCTACTGCACTATCCTTACATGGCCCCTCCAACCTGCTTGTTATATGAGAAGAAGTAACTCCCACCATGGTTACATTTCCACAGGCAGGGTTCTCATATTTTCAGGAAAAACTATAGCTAATTGATATGCACCTTGAAAAACTCTGGGTTTCCTTCCAAAAAATTGTCAAGCTCTTCTCAGTAGCCTTCAAGTATAATATCCAATTTACTTTCCCCCAAAACAAAGGAATAAAATTTTAAATGTACCTTTCCAACACACAGAACACTGAAATGATTTGTGTTTTGCTTGCATTTCCTCCAAGACTCTATAAGCACCATGCAAGCAGGAGCCACTCTGGCCTTGCTAGATGCTTCATACATGATGCCTAATAAACCATCTGGTCCATGTATACCAATATAGCTTGTCCATGAAAGAGCTCAACTACATCATTAGCCACTCATATGGATTTATTTATTATGAGAACATAACTCAGTAATATATTCCTTCAGTCAATCACTGTAAACTGATTGATACTATACGATACACACAGTGACAGTCACAGCTGCTGCTCCCATTACTTGGAGAAAGCCACTATACTCAATGAGTTTATATCTTCTAGTGGGAAACTGTTTTACTTATCTTTCTGTTGCTGTGATAAAAACACCATGACAAAAGCAACTTCAAAGAGGAAGGACTCGTTTCAGCTAAGGATTCCAGAAAGATACAGTCCATCATGGCCAGGGAAGACAAGGCTGTAGGAGGCTTTTTCTTTTAGGCCACCAACCAGCTCCCAAATCATGACATAGAGACTTATTAGTTTTGGATGCTCAGCCTAACTTAAGCACATTTCTAGCTAGCTCTTTCAACTTAACCTGTTTCTCTTTATCTACCTTTTGCCTTGGGGCTGATTACCTTTACTTTTGTATGTTTTACTTGCACTGCTTCTCTGACTGGCTAGCTGGCATCCACTTGGCTTCTGGACCCAAGCATCTCCCTTATTTCTCTCCTCCTCTAGTTCTTCCTTCTCCCTTCAAGCCTATATATCTCCTCCTATTTATTCTCTCTGCCCACCAGCCCCACCTATCCTTTCTCCTGCCTAGCTATTGCCTGTCCAGCTCTTTATTAGACCTATCAGGTGCCTCAGGCAGGCAAGGTGAAACTAATGTAACATATCTTTTCATAATTAAGTAAATGCAGCACAAACAAGTGTAACACATCCTTACACCATTAAACAAATGCAGCATAAACAAATGTAACATACCTTCACACAGTTAGAGGAATATTCCGCAGCAGAAACAAATGTAACACACCTTTGCCTAGTTAAAATAATATTCTGCAACACATGGCAGCCAGCAGAAAATGCATGCAGGCAGGAAAGATATATCATAAACAGGAGGCTAGCTGGGCAATTGTACCTGCACTTTGGAAGGAGACGACGGTAAACCGGAAGCAGGGCTGGACTATGAAGCCTCAAAGCCCAACCCCAGAGGCTCTCTTCCTCCAATGAGGCTCCAGCTCCTTTGGCTTCCACAGCCTTCCCAAAGGGCACCACCAACTGGAGACCAAGACCCAAACCCGTGATCCTGTGCAGGTGATCATTTCCATTCAAACCACAACAGAGATAATGATATTGCTTCCTCAGTAGAAGCATATGGGTTTGAGGGCCCTGCATGTTAGAACATAGGACCTCCCCTGCAGGGTCAAGAGGAGGGGCATCTGAACGAGGTTCTACCATCATTCAACATCTTAATTTTTTTCATATCTTTTTTAACCCAGCAAGGTTGCTTGCAGGTGGAAGGTGGAAGTTGTACACAGGAACACACACCTTACTGATAGCTACACCACTGAAGAAAATGCCTTCTGCTTCCTCACTGGCCATTATGGGCACACCAATCCTCATGGTGAAATGGAGCCCCATGAGCCCCTCCTGTGCCTTAACCATCCAATCTAAACGTCCAAATTCTAAAAGACATCATTAGCAAAGTGTTGGGAGGGCGATAGGAAGGGGAGAAAGAATTGGATCCCACTCTTCAGAGACTTTCCTCTCCCACAGCTAGAGAGATGCTGCGTGTTGTAAAGGTGGACAGCCCTGGAAAGAATGGCTCAAGATCCCTTCCACTGAGTCACATTCAAATGGATGTATGGTACTAGGAACCTTGTGGCCTTTATGTTTCAAATTCCCCAACAGCCGAAACCATTGCTGCTTCTCAAATCCTTTCCACATTCTTCAGTATAAGGGCTAAGGAAGCCCTCAAAATTCTAGAACTGCCAAGGCTTCCCCATGTCCCCTGTTCCGCCCCCTCTCCATGGGAGTTCCAAAACCAGGTCAAAGTGCCTACTTGGGAACCAGCTTTCACAACAATTGAAATGAAAAAAACAATCTTTTAATTTCTAAATTCCAAAGACAGCTTACTCAGACATCTTAGAAATTATCATCAAGTCTTCAAAGTCTGAGTTAGCTTGGCAAAGTTAAGAAGAAAGAAAAAAGAAAAACCAACTTGATTATGTTTGGTAGACTAGAAATATTTGTTTGGGTTTTAGTTTTGTTTGCTTTGCTTTACTTTTTGTTTATTTGGTGTTGCTTAAATATACCAATTCCTTTCAGTAGGTAATATAGAAGGGTTAGGACTAAGGGGGAGGGGATGGATGGAAGCTGTCTGAGCCCGGATCAGAAGAGTTAGAGGGTGATTGATTGTACTGGGGATGAAGCCTCTATGTTAGCAATGCTGTCCTGTCTTGAGGGTGGGATAGTTAGGGTTAAGATGAGAAAAGAGAAAAGTGGGTGTAGAAGAGAAGGTGGCACTTGAGGGTGTGGAATCTATACTTGGAGCATGTGCAGACCTTGCTCACTGTGCCTCAGATCCCATGTCTGGCTTCCAGTACGGAATTATAACTGAAGCCCAGAGCTGTGAAGGAACCCAGACATCAACTCTCTTCCTCACGACAATTGACATGACAGGTGGAAACTGGACTGGGGAAGTGGGATTCCCAGAAGGGAAAGGCCTCATTCCCCAGCGGAGTGGGACAATGTGTGCACACAGGCTTAGCACAGATCCAGGGTCATTTTCCTAAGCCAAAAAGCAGTGCTGGGTGTGAAAACCCCACCTGCTTCCTCACACTCTTTCACACTGTGCCTACCACCAAAGCAAGATAATAAACAGAAGGGCTTGGGTGTGGCTAAGTGGTAGAGCACTTGCCTAGGCTGCCCAAGGCTGTGGATTCCATCCCCCCCCCCTGGCTCCTATTATAACAACGATAATACGACAGAAAACATAGACTGAGCTAGAGTTGGAAAAGTGTGTCTAAAGGTGGAAGAGAGCATTCTCCATGAGAATGGCAACTCCAGTGAGAGTCAAGGTCTTGGTCAAACTCTGGAGTAAGAAATCAACACACACGGGGCTGGGGAGATGGCTCAGCAGTTAAGAGCACTGGCTGTTCTTTCAGGGGACCCAGTTTGACTCCCAGCACCCGCATAGTACCTCACAACTACTTGTAACTCCAGTCCCTGCTTCTGACTTCCACGGGCACTAGGCACACAAATACTGCACAGACATACATGCAGGTGAGACTCCCATGCACATAAAAACCAATACAAATAATAATTTAAAAAAAGATACCAGCAAACACCTCTAGCCACTCAGTTCCAGTAGCTCTGCCCCGGCTAAAACCAAGCTCCGAGCTCAGACACAGCTGTGCCTCTTAGTGTACATGTCTGGCTTTGAGAGTCATCCACAGTAGCTCCACCTCCTCGAAGGCAAAGACCACCCCTACTCCACCCTCCTTCCATCAGGGGACACAGAAGATACTGCTGTGAAAGAGCCAAGGGCTTATTGGATGCGTGACTCGATGCGCTGTCACTAGAAGAGATGAAAAGCAGAATTCCACACAGGCAAGGCCACGCGGGGCAGGCTGGAGAAATAGGGGCAGCTTATGTATGGCCACAAGCATGGGGTCAGATAGGGTCCATGGTTCCCTGTGAGAGGCAAATGTCAACAATTGGGCAGAGACTTTGTGCTCTGGAGTCTTTGGCCCCAAGAGGATTGTGTTGGGTGTCTGAGGGAGTGGGGGAAGGGAAGAGGTCCGAGGTGTGGGTTTCGTTATTGGCTCAAAGGAGGAGTTGATGATCTCCTAGCCAAGCAGTGAAAACGGCATCTCCAGCATTTAAGGTAGAAATTCAGGCTGTTTGACAGCTGCTTAATATATACTGAGTGGTTGCAGTGATTCACCAATCCCGAGATTCCTCCATCCAAGCTTCCGGGGAGGGGGGAGGGAAGGTGCTCAGTTAGGAAGCTTGAAATGAAAATGTGTAGAAAGAGGAAGCAGGGACTTCAACTCAGTGACCTGGGTCATGAAGTCTCAGACAGGAAATTTGGGAGTCTGTGGCCAGCACAAAAACAAGGCTTCTTACTGCTTTGACCAGTGTCAACCCTAAGCAAGGCCATCTTAAGAGGAACATCTAGAAGACGAAATGGCAAGTTCCCTGTGACTATTAGTGTTGATTGTCAGCTTGACAGGATCTCTAATCACTTGGGAGACAAAGCCTCTGGTCTGCCTATGAGAGATTGTATTAGGTGAGCAGCTAGGCATGCCTGTGAGAGGGGTTGTAGATTAGGTTAAGTGAAGTGGAAAGAACTACCCAGGGTGTGGAATGCGCTGTTCATAGGCTGGAATCCTGGACTACAGACAAAGCCAGATGAGCACCAGCATTCATCTCCCTCTGCTTCCTGACTAAAGATGCAAGGTGACCAGCTGCCTCAAACTCCGGCCACTGTGACTTCCCACCAATGAGGACTGTACCTTCCAACTGTGAACCAAACCCTCCGTTCAGTTGCTTATGTCAGGCAAGGAACTCATATAGACACAAAACACATACTCTGGCGGTTTGTTTGGGAGTAAAACATCCTCGTGCAGATAACAAGGATTTGGGGGAACTACAGAGATGCTTCAGCAATCAAGACCATGGACTGTTTTTGCAGGAAACCCAGGTTTGGGTCACACACAGGGCAGCTCCCAACATCTAACGCAAGCTCCAGGGGACCTCATCCTCTTTTCTGTCCTCTGCAGGCACTGCATGCATGGAATGAACATTAAATAAATCTTAAAAGGACATGGATTTTTGGTTTTCTTCCACTGACTTCACTAACTCTGTGAAAACACCTTACAGGGCATTAATTATAACCTTGAGTTAACTTTCTGTTCTCCTAGGCAGGAGAACAGAATTACTGGTGACTTTCTGCATGCCGACCTCCTCCTTT
This sequence comes from Phodopus roborovskii, assembly GCF_943737965.1. Classification (NCBI taxonomy): domain Eukaryota; kingdom Metazoa; phylum Chordata; class Mammalia; order Rodentia; family Cricetidae; genus Phodopus; species Phodopus roborovskii. The sequence continues at coordinate 4,205,498 of NW_026126515.1, read as the reverse complement.
ACAGGCTGGAAAATGGCAAAGTCAGTCAGAAAAATGGAACTCAAAGTTTCTCACCCCAGAAAATAAGGTGGTCCCTGTTGAGGGTGGCTCTGTTACACCGCACAGCACTTGGCACCTCCAAGAAGGGACATCTACTCATCTCCTTTGCCTAATTATGTATTTTGAATAATTCTCCTTACAATTCTCACCACTATTAAGGTGCTGTCCCCAAATCAGGGATTCAGAAACAGGCATGCCCATCATATTCATGACAGCATTATTTACAACTGCCATAAGGCAGAAGTTGCCATATGTCCCTGCCCACAGATGATCTCATCAGCTGTGATCTAGATAAAATGCAATATTACCCCACCATAAAAAGGAACAGAAATCTGAAACGCCACATCAGTGAACCTGGAGCACACAGTGTTAACGGAAATACGCCTGACACAAAAGGATAAGTATTAGGCAGATGTATAGAGCTGGAAGTAGACGAGTGATCACCTGAAGTGGGGAGGAGGCTTCAGGGTTAGTGTGTAATGGGCACAGTCTCAGTTTAGAGGGAGCAAGAGTTCTAGACATGGGTAGGGATGTGCTATGTAAGTGTACACTTGGTCATGGTGAAAGTGGTAGATTTGACCGTATTTATTTCACTGAAGTAAAAGCAAAGAGAAAGAGGGATGGGAAAAAAAAAGAATGGAAGAGAAGAGAGGGAGAGAAGGAAAGAAAAGGAAAGAACAATAAAGAAGGCTGTGTTTTCTTTTGCACACTCCCTCCTTATGTTGGCAAGGTTCTATCCAATGGCAGCAGGGGTTTCAACCTTCCTAACGCTGCGACCCTTTAATACAGTTCCTCATGTGTGGTGACTCCAACCATACAATTATTTTTGTTGCAACTTCTTAACTGTAATGTTGCTACTGTTATGAATCATAATGTAAATATCTTATGTGCAAAATAGCTGATATGCCACCCTTGTGAAACTCCCAAAGGGGTCAGGACCCACAGGTTGAGGACAACTGAATAGTGTTAGATATAAAACTTCTCAAGGCCACGGCAGCCTGGGGCTTCCACACAGAAAGGGCCGTCAGAGGCCAGGGTATCCACACACTGGGAACACCTTTCAAGACACATTATGGACTTCTAGGACAGTGGAGAAAAGAGCTGCTGGGCCTTCCTCTTGATGGAACTGGGGATCCCTAACCACAGCCCAGGAAGGCGCCCCTGGGGGAGGGTGCTCTGCCTACAAGACAGCTGCCCCCCTCACCCATTCTTTTATCCAGCTTGTGGGCAGAAGCATAAGAAACTGCTCCATTTCCCAACTAAGAGGAGCAGGCACGAAGGCTAAGCTAGCGGAGAAATGGCTGGTGCTGTGTTCACCTGGAACTAGATGGGATAAACCTATCTGGTCTAGAGCTGGCATCATATGTAGTGACTGCCCTGATCTCTGTTCAACTGGGTAGTGAGATGTTCACCCTACCCATACCGGTTGAGTGGAAACAGGTGCGAGCATGACCTGGGGAGACTAGGCCTGGGGTCCGGGACTCTAGCTTGCTCTCTTACTTCCTGGTCAGAGACAGAGCATCCTTGGGACAGGAAACTGCAGCAGTCATCTCTTTCTGCTGTAACTGATTTCTCCCCAAATAAACATCAGTCTAAGGCGCCCCCTTTCCCTAATGTTGGCATTAAGGCATAATATTCATCTGCATAGGGTTTGTTTTAGTTATTTAGGGTTGGGTATGGAAGGTGATGCTCAGTCTCGGGTGTCTCTTTTGGATAATTATAGGGTATGGTTGGGAAGGGTTTGTTTTAGTTGGCATTTAGGTAGATTAACTTATCTTCTTGTGAATTACCTTAGTAATTATTAGTTATATACAACTTACACTATAAGAATTGTAGATTCTTTTATGTTGTAACTTATGTAAAATTAAGTTTATATTCCTTTACCAGATAATTTGTATATTATATTTTGTCATATTGTGTAAGATCTTTCTGTTTATGATGTTTTGTGCACAATATCTTTATCATATTCTAAGTATATATACCTATATATGTTGAAGGCATTTTCTATATTGATACAATTTAGGATATTGTCTATCATATGGCACTATATGGTTATACCTCGGGTCAAGACATTTCAATTATACCTCTGTTATATATATATATATGTATGTATGTATGTATGTATGTATGTATATATATATGTTTATGTATATGTATATATATGTGTGTGTGTGTGTGCGTGTGTGTGCGTGTGTGTGTTATATTGCTAAAATCATTGTCCTTGTTAATTACTTAGGGAAACTTCAACCATTCATATAGCTATGTTCCTGAGTATTACAGATTATTTTCACCCATGTTTCTTATACCTATGAGATTAGTCAGACATAGATGTTTGATCTTCAAACACTTCATAGATCTGCAGAATGTGGCATTTAAATGTTTTAATATTAGTATTCCATTGACATGAGACACTATTGCTCCTGACAGCACCTAGCTATTCCAGAGAATATATTGGGCACTGATGTCACTCCTTTGGGAATCTATCCTCCCCTTGGCTAATGGCCTCTTGGGCAAAGAACTGCCCCCACCTTGACCTCTGACTTTGTCAGAGAGAGAGTCAGGGGACTGGTGTCCCACAGTGTTGTGTGGAGGTTGGGAGACAACCATCAGGAGTTTGTCTCTGCTTCCCTCAAAAGATTCCAGTGTTTGAACTCGCAGCTGGCCATCACATCAGATTTGGGAGGCAAATGCAGTTACTCACTGAGCCATCTCATGACCCTTTTAATTAATCCCTTAGAGGATAAGTCATCTTCCTCTGTTGGAGAAGCTTGTGAGGCTTGGTTTTCATTTCAGAGAGCTATAGCAACAATGCCTGTTTTGCCAATTACCATCATTTCAACACAATCCCCTTTGCAGAAGCACAGTCCTCCCTCCTCCACCTGGGAAAGGATCCTGGAATCATAGCCCCCACCGTCGCATTGAGACAGGGCCTGCACATTCTACCTTCTCGCAACATGCGAGTGAGCCCTTGTAGATGTGAAGCAGGTAAGCAGCCACCACCAGCTCCAGCTGTCAGGTCTTCAGCTCGATGTGACATTCAAGCTGATTTGAAAGGCAAATTTGATACAGAACCCACAGTTTCATACTTGGTAAATGTGAGGCAGGTTTCACACCTGTCCCCGCCTGAGCTCTGAGGAAGCAGAGCCGGAGGCAAAGGCTTATGTGCTACTCTTGATTAAGGAGTACAAACCCCAGGAAGAGGGAGTGTGGGAAAAACAGGGCAAGGCAGAGATGGAAAGACATTATGTGTAGCTGACTGCTCAAGCTCAAAGGCTAACTTTCTAAGGGATACTGGAGATAGCATCCCAGGGCATCTCCCCCCAGAGGAAACAGAAGATGTGTCTGCATACTCCTGTTGTGGTTGGAAGGGTCACCCACAGGGCATGAACCTATATAGTTTGTAGTGCTATGGCTGCACAACAGAGTTCTCAGAGCAGGCTTCCTCATCAGCAGGATCACGCAATGGAAGCAGATGGAGGGAGCTCACAAAGGTGACAAGCCAATGATATGGAGTTATACCCTTCGAAAGGTGACTGAAGTCTTTGAGAAAAATGCCTGCCGGAGTAGGACAAGGGACAAAAGGCCCCAGAGACAAATAAGATGGAGAATCTGAGGGAACATGAAAGTGACACAGACCACTCCTGCCAAGGAAGCTGAAATACATTTCACCTGGAACCCCTGGAGGCCACACCCATCAAGACTAAGACCATGGAAGAGTTTCCTACCAGGCAACACACAGCCACCACACTCCTAAATCAGAGAGGAAAGAAAGGTCAAGCTTTATTGAGCTTCCCTTAATGACAGTTCAGGAAAAGTCTATAGCTCTTTAAAGCCCTGATCATGTTCATCTCATTTCAGCCCTTCAGGCTCATCCCTCTTCTTTTTGTTTAATTGGTTAGGCTCGTTGGTGTTTTGATTTTTCATGTATTCATGTTTGTTGCTCTTGTCTTGTTTTTGAGGTAGTTTTGTTATGTAGCCCAGGAAAACCCAATTCAAAATTGGTCTGGAGAGATGGCTCAATATATAACATGTTTGTTAAAACATGAGGACCAGAGATCAAATCCCCAGACCTGCACACAAACTGGGTAGGCATGATGGTTGCCTATAATCCCAGTGTGTGAGGGCAGAGACAGGGCACCCCTGCAACAATTTGACTTGCTAGACTAGCCAAATTGTCAGGCTCTGGCTTCATTGAGAGAATCTGCCTTAATAAGGAAAACTCATGATATCAACCTCTAACCTCCACAAACATGTACACATATGGGCACATGCACACACACACACACACACACACACACAGAGAGAGAGAGAGAGAGAGAGAGAGAGAGAGAGAGGTGGGTGAAGTAAACTCAAAATCTACTGCCTCAGTCTCCTGGGTACTAAAATTATAGGCATATATCACCATAACTGGCTAGTGACATTAATTTAAAACTTTCCATATGCCAACTCAATGGCAAGATCCCCTCTGCTGCCCACCAACCGCAATGCCCAGGCTAGACTTGTTTTACTGGAACATGATCACGTTTCCCTTCTCCCTGATGTGCCCTCATTGTTTTCTGTGTCCTAAAGGGATGGACATTGACCCCATCAAAGCCTAGTGGACATAGTTTTTCCTTATTCAGCCTTAGCAGCTACCCTTTTGTCTATGATCAGGGTATGGACAGGTGATGGCTTCAATGGGCCTCATGGATATGAGGCTTATTTTCAAACTTCTAACAGGTTGTCTGAGCCCCTCAGAAGGAGCAATCAAATCTTCAGGGTGGCCTCATCAGCAGCCTTAACTCTAATCCCCAAGGGCTTTGGCTATTTGCTCTTAGTTGCCACCCAGAATTTAAAGGCAAGGTCCTATTGCCAAAGACATAGGATTCAGAGGACTAAAGCTGGAACTGACCTACTGAGAAATGACTCTCATAGTATTAGAAGAGGACCTTCAATGCAAGCTGTTAAGGGAGAGCAGCAATTAGTAATCCCACATGGATGTAAAACCACATTAATGATTGGTCTGGCAAGATAGCCACAACGATGCAATAATGGTACCTTCATCTTGGGGGGGGGGGTTAACAATACTTATATAATTGGACTTAGAGCCCTGTCAACAGGAGAGAAGGACTTCATGTCTGCTGCTGTAAACCTAGCCAACTACCCACAGCTAGAGAGACCATAAACATAAGAGGAGAATGACTACTGTCATTTTCCTAAGCCACCATTTCTGGTTTCTAAACACCTACTCTTATAGATACAGATAAGTAGGTGTAGCTCTCACCCCTCATCAAAGAAGCTCCTTTTGCAATGGATGGAGGACCATAACAAAAATATACAACTGGTCAAAGGGCAGAGGCTAAATGACTGTGCTGTGCTCAACCAAACCTGGTATGTCTGCAACACAGCCCCTAAATCTGAGACTTGGGGAAAATCAAGGAAGAATGGGTGGGAAGATTGTAAGAGACAGAGCCCCTGGATACCTATCATGTCCCCTGGACATGACAGGAAAAATGAACACCTGAATTCTCAATAATATGATTGTCTGAACAAGACCTTCATGATACCACTATTTGCAATGCATGTGAAGAGAGGGGAATTCTGCACGCCCCCACCTACAAGAGCTACAGGTGGTCAATGCCTACTGGGAGAAGAATCAGTCTCCTCTAGGGATGAACTTCCACATAGGCTTTTCAGTCCCAATCAGTCAGCCCTAGACACACAAACATACAAGCAAAGCTAAATGAACTCAGCAGGTTATTTATACATGTGTGGACACAACTATATATACACATATGTATATACATGTAACAATAATGAAGATATCATGAATTGGGAGGAGGGGCAGAAGTTATAAACATGCAGTGCTCCTGTATGAAACTCAAAAAACCTATTCAATTATATAATTATAAAATATATTAGATATTGTGTGTACATATATATGTGTGTGTGTGTGTATATATGTATGGAGAGAGAGAGAGAGAGAGAGAGAGAGAGAGAGAGAGAGAGAGAGAGAGAGAGAGAGAGAACTGAACTCTGACCAGTAAAGAAGCTGAGCTAGAGAATTACAACTTTACAAATGAGGGCAACAAAACCTTCACTCAAGTTTTAAAAAGGAAACAAAATAGCAATTTGAGGGGTCTAGCTGAAAGTACTCATACTTCTTTGTAACATAGTATCAGTTCAGGGACCCTACCCGTGGCTGGGCATGGGGCTGTTTCAATAGTTGTCTTTAGGACAGCTCCAGTTTCTCATCACCACACACAGTGCAGAGCTGAAATAACCTTTGGAAATTGATTTCAAATTTAAAATACAAGGGGGAAATTTTCACTGTGTTTCTAAAATGCAGGAGATACAAAAAGTGCCAATTCAGTGAACTAATCATCTGCTAAAATGATTTAAAATGACTAAGTGAGGACAGAAGAGAGAATTCGTTTCTGACCCAAATTCCTTATTGACCAACTCACATTTTGTTCAGATTACTTTCATCCAAATCGCCTGGAGTTGAGTTAAATAATTAAATTCTCTCAGAGGCATTTGGGGTAACCTGTCTCAACACACATCCTTGAGGAGTGCCAGGTGATGCCAGTAGGCTTGCTGCAGTTTCAATTACAAAAGGAAAATGGATCCATTAAAAATCCATCTTTCTACTTTCTCATATCTTAGGTCTAAATAGGTCTAAAACATATGAAGCCCCTCTGCAGAATTCTCAGTTATATACTGGGTTGTAGTGGGCTTTCTTTTGGACCACCAACCAGCTCCCAGATCATGACACCAAGACTTTGTATTAGTTACGATACTCAGTCTTAGCTTAGACTCCTTTCTTGATGGTTCTTGTAACTTAACCTGTTTCTCTTTATCTGCATTTTGCCTCGTGGCCTTTTACCTTTCTTCCTTCCTTCCTTCCTTCCTTCCTTCCTTCTTTCCTTCCTCCTTCCCTCTCTCCCTTCCTTCCTTCTCTCTCTTCCTTCCTTCCTTCCTAGCTTATTTTCACTGTTTCTCTTCCCCTGCCTACCTCGCGGCTGCCTGGCTTCTAGTCCTGGGCATGTCCCTCTCTTTCCCCCTCATTCTCATCTGTAGTTCTCCTTCTCTCTAGATTCCTCCTCCTAGTTATTCTCTCTGTCCTCCAGGCCCCTATCTCTCTGTTGCCTAGCTATTGATGGTTCAGTTTTGAATCTAGACCAATCAGGTGCCTTAGACAGGCAAGGTGAAACAAATTACATAATTAAATAAATGCAACACAAACAAAGGCAACACATCTTTACACTATTAAATGGTACGGCATAAATAAATGTAACAATCTTGCATAGTTAAAATAATATTACTCCACACTTGGCTATTTGCCAGACACAAAGAGAGATACCATGAATCGCCAGTCCTGAGCTACCCAAAGAAGGTTTTGAGGGGTCAGACCTTTCATTCTCAAGCCAGAAAGAGAGGACAGGCTGCCACTTTTCTAAGAACTTTTCTGAAGTTAAGATCAGCGTGACTTTGAGCAGATATGTAGAGATCATCTCCCCAAGGGTCTCCTTCCTTGTGAGGCACCGAGACTGCATCATTAGGTAATAGCCTGACACCGTTTCCTTTCCTGATTTAGTCTCACTAGTTCTAATAATAAGGCCCTCTGCAAAGGCAACGACAAGTGAGTGTGGCGGACCAAAGGACCAGCCTGGGTCCAACCTAGCAAGATGGTGCAGCTGGGCTCTGTGTAAGGGTGGAAAGTTCTACACCCCCAGCTATCTAGCCAGGTTCCCTTAGGGCCACTCTGCAGACAGCTGTAGTGATCTGAGGTGGTGCACCCCTGTAAATAACAGCAACTTTCATTTTAGACATATGAGATGGTTACCTTTTCCAAAATGCATTTTTTACTTTTTATAACATTTTACATAGAATATATTGGCTATAATTAAGTCTGGTCTGGAATGGGATTCATCATTTTTAAACATTCATGGGAGCCAATTTGTTGTTGCTCCAGGCACTAGGATGAATGGATATAAATTAGATAAAAATTGCATGACAGAGAATTCACAGTTTGATGGAAGGAGCAGAGAGCTAATCAACCAGTTAGAAAATCTCATGATAATGAAATGATTTGTAAAAAGGTGTGCTGATAAGTATGCAGGCTTTGAACTGGGTCTCACAGGTGTTTATGTGTCAAAAAATGTTTCCACAATCCTGCCACAGAGAAATAATAAACAAGCCTGTGACACTCTTTGGAGATTTAAAATTTCTAATGTCATTTACCTATGGTTTGTAATAAAGCAAGTTTTGAATTTAATATAGTTTTAATAGTTCATTACAGATTATGCTATAAATTTCACTTTGTAAGACAATCGTGAATAGCATCTTTTTCTTATTTCTGTAGGTTTTTAAAAAAAATTTATATGTGTGTTTTGCCTGCATGTATCTGCCCACAAAAACCAGAAGAGGGTGTCCATCACCTGGAACTTGATTTACAAATAGTTGTGTGCTCCCATGTGGATGCTAGGAATCCAACTTGGGTCCTCTACAAGAGAAGAAAGTGCCATTAACCACTCCAGCCCAAATAATAGTTCTTGTAAACAAAAGTTCTCTTCCCTTTAATAAGCATCATAAGCATTCCCATGCACTTGCTACTTACGTAAGGAGAGGGGTGGTATCTACACCAGTACCTACACATGTGCTATGGATGTGTTTTGAGATCAAACACATCTAATGTAGAATGACCTTTGTACTAAATTTTACAGTATCAAAAATAGACTAAAACTGTCTTCCTGACCTAATGCTGGAATGCTTGTGTCTTAGAGTAGTTATTGCTGTGAAGAGACACCATGACCATGGCAACTCTTATCAAGGAAACATGTAATTGGTGTGGCTCGCTTACAGTTTCAGTGGATCAGTCCATTATCATCATGGCAGCATGCAGGCAGACATGATGCCGGAGCTGAGATTGCTACATCTTACAGGCAACAGGAAGTCAACTGACTGTCACACTGAAGGGAGCTTGAGCAAAAGAGACTTCAACCCTGCCCCCCCCCCCATACACACTTCCTCCTACAAGGCCATACTCCCTTTGGGGGCCAATTTATTTCAAACCAGCACAGCTTATTTCTGACATTAAAGAAAAATAGAAAAAGGTAATAAGAGCTGGTTTATTTTTGAAGGGTTTTGTGCTTGCTTCCAGATGATAGATTAGAGGGGGATTTCAGGATCCCTGCTGTCTGCTCTTCCCTGCCATAAAATGTGACAGGGCAGATGTCAGGGGTCTCTATAGACAGAAAAACAGACACACAACTGTGCATCACAGCCCTGGTTTTAGAAGCACCAGAGATAGCTTGAAGTTCTTTATAAAAAGTGTTAATTCATAACTAAACTGGCTGGTTCTGTGTGACATCATCTTGCAGATAATCAAAAGGACAATCCTATAAGTTTCCCATTAGTTTCTCATGTTTAACATAGGGCTCTTAAGTCATTCTGAATATATACTTTAGAAATAAGAAAGGTTTTAAAATAGCCAGGTGTGGTTGCCTACACCTTTAACACCAGTACCCAGGAAGCAGAGGCAAGCAAGTCTCTGTGAGTTTGGGGCTAGTCTGTTCTACACAGGGAGTTCCAAGCCATCCAGTGTTACACAATAGACCTTGTCTCAGAGATAAAAAAGAAAAGGATGGAGGGAAGAAGAGAGGGAGGGACGGAGGGAGGGAGGGAGGCAGGGAGAAAGAAGAAGGAAAAAAAGAGAATTTTAAAGTAATCTAATGGAGAAACTCCACTGAGAATGGGAGTGTGGTGGGGGTGGTGTCTGGTATCAAGGGTGAGATGGCTTACAGGAAGAGAATACCTTCTGCAGATCTCATTCACATACACATAAACACACACACACTCACACATTTATTCATTACAAGAGGTAGGAGTGTGTAAATAATTCCAATGTTCAGACTTTGCATTTAGAAAAGCAGAAGCTAAAGCAGAAAATATAAAGGGGGAAAAAAACCTTCTAGGTATGACATCTCTAGGCCACTGGAACATTCCATGTTTAAATAATGTCTGCTATTGAAAGATTTTCATCATAATTTGGTTTGCATTTTAAAACAATCTTTCTGGCAATAACAAAGAAGATAAATGATCCAGAAGCCAGAGAAATCAGGAAACCAGCCATTATTTCAATGATCCCAGCACAGCACGAATAGAAACACACTGTACCTGAGCAATAGCACAGGGCAGTGGACACTGTGCCAGGCCAAGAGCAAGGACTCAGACACTGAGGCAATTCCATCAGAAACTCCATCAGGGGGCCACATGAAAAGCTATGTGCTATAAGCTAATCAGCCCCCATATTGCTATGACATTAGCTATCATGACTACCCATTTGTTAATGATGTGTTTGCCCTATCCTTGTGCTCACTGTTCTTGCATGCTTTGTACACCTTTTTTGGATCACAAAGCCTCCCCTTCTGGAATAACATTATACAGGAGACCATGAATTTGAAAGGGGTACTTCCACTGAACCAAACAGACTAAACCATTACAGAGTTTAATGGGAGCCCTGCAGTCAATTAGCTGGCTGGTCACTAAGCTGTAAGTAATTGAGTTGTTTTCTGTGCTTTGCTTCCATTTTTCTAGAATGTTCTTGTTGATTGCGGTTCTCAGAACATGCTCTCATTCCAGGAGTAGCCTGATCCATGAGTCATATTTGTTTGTGTTGCTCAAGGAAGCTCTATTCAATTTAATTAGGCTAAGAAACTTTCCTTTTTGGCAATTTTAGATTCTTTCCTTCTGACCTCTTCTGAGTATTCTTTTTTTTCTTTTAGTAAGACACAATAGTGAAAAAACAAGACAGAGCATAGTGACTTGCCTTTTATCTGTTTGCCTATGCTATGTGATTTCCTCCCAGTATGCTCAGTGTGGATCTCCCTCAGAGGCAGACTCCAAGATGAGGATTTGGGGCAAACAGGCTCTCTGTGGGCAAAGGGGGTACCAGTAGGACGATGGGGCTATATTGTCAAGGCAATGGTCACTGTGGATGCCTGAAGTTAAACCTGCTAGTAAACTCTGGTACCCTGTGCAAAGTACATGCCCAAGAGATCTCATCAAGGGGGAATTGGAGGAATCGATATGGTGGTGCTCACAAGTCACTGGCTGAGGGATGCTCCTAGGATGAGTAATTCCCTGATCTACTGTAGACTTCTGGTCTACCATGCAGGTGGAGAACTGGGTTTCCGAGGCAGAAAAAGATCATGAGGCAAAGAAGTGCTATGCCACTGGAGACAAGCGGTTCATGCTCAAGTGACAAAGGGTCAGGGTGGGAGTGAGGAGGCACAGCAGGGGGTCACAGCCACCTCTGTAGGAGCTGGCCAGTGGGGTCCGCAGCATGTGACACCCTTCATATCTCACTGTCATCACTTCTGTGGCCGTGGAGCCACGACACCTACCCGGAGCCATTGTGCAGCTCTCTGGTTCCTCACTGCCTCCCATCACTGTGTGTGTTGTTCTTTTGCTGCGCTATTGCCTAAGAAACACAAACACGAGACTCAGCGCCCACGTGGAGTTTATTGAGAGAAGGGAGAGAAAGAGGGGGTAGCTGGTGGCTAACCGAAAGCAGGAGAGAGAGGGAGAGAGGGAGAGAGGGAGGGAGAGAGAGGCACGCTTGGCATGCTTGCTTTAAAAGGGGGGCTTGCGCATGCGTAACTGAGTCCTCTGGCAGCCGCCAGGTAAGGCTGCTGTAGCGATGACAGGCCATGAGCATCCTGCCCATCGTTGGGGCGGGGGTCAGCTGGCTGCTAGTTCCTAACAGTGTTCAAATGCTAAATGAGTGAGGTGGGCTTTCATGCTTGACACATAACTACATCCGGGACATCTCAGCCACAGAATGGAGAACAAACACGGCAACTGATGACAGCTGTTAAGAGGAGGCTAGCTCGTGAAAGAGAAGGGGCCAAGGCAAGGAAAGTGGTTTCCAGGAAATAGCATAAGCAGACACCTGAGGAGGAGCCCTTGGAGAGAACAGAGAGAGGTTACCTGAAGACAAGCAGCCTGTGTCCCTCCCTGCCAAGGCAATGAGACAGGAGTCTAAGGCTCACAGATGTGGGTCAGCAGAGGCGCTGTTAGGCTGCTATGCTCACCCTGGTTTGTTAAAGCCCTAATGACACCCATCTTCCTAACCATTGGGTAGCCCTGCCTCCTTTTCCAGGCAGACAATTACCACGTTCATCTTCAAAAAGTAGTGGTCCACTTCTGTTGTTGTTTTATTTGCTTGTTTTGTTTTGATACAAGGTTTCTCTGTGCAGCCTTGGCTATCCTAGACCTCCCTTTGTGGAACAAGCTGGCCTTGAACTCAGAGATCTATCTGCCTCTGCCTCCCATGTTCTGGGAATAAAGGGTGGTTGCCACCATGTCCAGCTAGGAGCTGTAATTTGTAATTCTTCCCTAAAGCTCTACCAGTAGCAAGCAGAAAGCACTTCATCTATGCATACACATTTTTAGGTTCAAGTTACCCACACATACATAGCTTCCCTTGTTATCATAAAAAGATACACTTGGTACAACTGATGAAACTACATTCATGGAGAGTCCATCATTTACATTATGGTCACTTGTCTATTCTGCAGATTTGGATGGACACACAGTGATGGTGTCAGACATAGAATTTTCACTGCCCTGAAGTCTGATGAGTCAAAAGATGTGTTGTTTTGTTTTGTTTATTCTAAAGTGTTGGCAACTGGGACTGGGCAGATGGTTCGGTGTCTAAGAGAACGTCCTGCTGTTCCTGAGGACCTGAGTTCAGTTCCCAGCATCCATGTCAGATGGCTCACAACAACAGGGGATCTAACACACTTTTCTGGCCTCCAGGGACACTTCACTCACTTGTACACACACACACACACACACACACACACACACATAAAATTTAAAATAAATAAAACCTTTAAAGTAGTAGCAAGCTGGAAATGGTACTCACTCATTCAGAACTGCAACCCTCTCCACAAAGGAATTTTAACTGAGGCTGTGTCATTTTTTTCAAAGCTTACTCATAAGGCAATGTCCTAGAAAATGAATTATCGTATGCATTATTGCAAACTGCCTTCCTGCCATCTTTTCTCAAAAATCAAATTAGATTTCTGTCCCATGAGAGATCCTCGAGATCTCATGCCACACCAGAGACTACGGACTGAATGGCTGACTTCCTCTTCCCCGCCTCTCTTAGTAACAAACCCCAGACTTGAGCAGTTGTTAGAGTGGGTCTAGCCAGAAGACTACACTTCTGCACTTCCCCTTTGCTGATCAGTATGACCATGTGACTAACATCTGGCTAATGAATACAGTGCGCTGGACCTCCTAAATGGGCTCCATAAAGGAAACTGACTATGAGAGAAGTTGTACCATTTCATGTTGTCTGGGAAAATGGAAACAACAGTCACAGCTCCTGGCTATCAAGAGACCCTTTGGGTAGAGGCTGTGTGCTCAGGATAGGAAAGCTGGACAATTAAAGAAGATTGGGTCTCTATTCTGTGGCCAAAATTGGAACAATCTTGACTGAAATGCAAATGCATTCTAATAAGGTTAGGATATCTCTTTAGTCTTTCTCACTTCTATTTTCTTTTTTGAAATTCTGTACATGCCTATGTGTCTGAGTGAAGGTGTGTACATACCAGCATAGTGCCCACGGAGACCAGAGGAGAGTGTGGTATGCCCAGGAGCTGGAATTTCTGATGGCTGTGAACTGCCCGATATGGATCCTGGGAGCTGAACTCAGGTCCTCTGAAAGGAACTCACAGCAAGCCGTCTTTCCACTCCTTTCAGCTTCTTGCCTTGCACATTAAGTATTGTTCCAATGACAAAAATACTTGTTCCTTTTTTTTCCTATAATCCCATATCCTTTCTAGGATTACAACTGAATTTTGGCCCAAATCATAATATCATAAGCAATTAACTACATTTAGACAAGTCTCTGAGTTATTCTAAGGGAAGAATTTAATAAAAATTAGAAACAGGGCCCCTGAAATGGAGCAACAAATTAAGGCACTTGATGCCAGGCCTGATGGCTGGAGTCTAATCCCCTGGATCCAATGGTAAAACCAGAGAGCTGACTCCTGCAAAGTGTTCTCTGACCTCCATATGCACTCTGTGACATCAACCCACACACACACACCACATACACACACACACACACACACACACACACACACACACACACGCTAACCTCTGACCTTTATACATGCTCTGTAACACTCTGTGACATCATATACGCACACACGCACACACACACACACACACACACACACGCTAACCTCTGACCTTTATACATGCTCTGTAACACTCACACACACTAACCTCTGGACCTTCATACATGCTCTGTAACACTCTGTGACATCAGACACACACATACTAACCTCTGACCTTTATATATACTCTATAACACTCTGTGACATTACACACACACAGAAACACATACTACTAAGAGTAAACAAATGTAATTTTAATTAAAAAGAACAGAATGAAATGAATCTTGAGATGTCATTTAGTCTAATCTCTGAGGCTTAGGGCTGGCAGAAACTATTTTAGAAATGTAAATACTAAAAAGACTCAAATGTTTTCTTAGTTACCTTACTAAGCAGTGTACATTTCTGTGAATTTTAGCACAATTACTCCTTGCTGTTAACTAATGCTATTCAGGATCCAGGACAATCCCATCAACCCCGTGTCACCACCCACACCCCTACAGTTTTGTCACTACACCTTGTCATTTCAAGACTGTCATCTTGCCGACCTTCAGCATGTAACCTTCCCACAGAGGTTTCTTTCATTGAGCCTGGGGCCTTGAAGAGTCATGAGTCCCTTTCACATCTTCTGTTGCCAGAAAAGCTCCACGATACCAGCATCATTACTCATTCACCTTTTGGGGGACACTGGGTTGTTTCCAGTTGGAGATTTTGAACAAAGATGTTCTCATTTCTCAGAGTAATTACATTGGCGTGAGTGTGATGGGTCAGGGTAAAGGCGGTTTCTGACCAAATCGCTTTCTACAGTGGTTGTACCGTTTTACCCTGAGCAGTATATTCTAATTGTCCCAAATATTCTTTAATTCCTAGCATTATCAGAATTTTTTAAGTTATTCTAATAACTATGGGACAACATTATGGCTTTAAATTACAGTCTGCTACTGAATGAAAATATATAGCTTTTATTCGTGTACCTGTTTACCTTATATGCATTTTATTTGTTGAATTATCTATTCAAGTCATTTGCTCATCTTTAATTATCATTTGGTTCTCTATTAAGTATTGACGGTTACATATTCTGTATATACGTCCTGTAATTTCAATATTCTCCAAATACATAATTATATATTTTCATTCTCTTAAAAACATCTTTTTGTTACTGTTGTTTTGTTTTGTTTGGGACAGAGTTTCTCTGTGTAACAGCCCTAGCTGCCCTGGAACTAGCTCTGTAGACCAGGCTGGCCTTAAACTCACAGAGATCCACCTGCCTTTGCCTCCTGAGTACTGGGATTAAAGGCATGTGCTACCAACACCCAGCATTTAATACTACTTTTATCAGAACAAATGCATTTAGTTTTGAAACCACCTAACCTAAGAAAGGGGGCTGAGATGTCTTTCACTCTTCCTGAGATGGAAAGGCATTGAAGCTTTGCTATTCTTGGGAGCCAGCATTGGTGACTCCTCTTTCGAGCCAGCCTCGGTGACTCTGCCTTTCTACTCTGACCTGGGATTGCACAGTGACTGTGCAATCTCCTTGGTAAAATGCTGACACCTGAGGCTCCTGCACCCAACTTATCTAGAAACCAGAAAACCAGCCAAATGTACTGCATCCTATGGTACCCAGAAACAGGCAAATGTGGGTACACATTGCCTAGCTGCACCCCATCCTGGGTCTCTTCTCATCTCCAATCATAATTGTGTTTTCCAGTGTCCAAGAGAGTCACACCCATGAAAACTAAGATGAAACAAAGTTTACAGTATTTCAAGTCTGAATCCTGGAAAATTCCCACAAACAGAGCCCTGGAGAAACCAGAAGGATGAGACTCAAAGGGGATGACATTCATGAATCTTTGTTCCTGCAAAAATGAACCTCAAAGGCAGGGCCTTTCACACGTGTCTCTTCACATGGTTTTCAAAAGAAGACATTGTGAATTCTGGGAAAGAAGGAATATTTGTGTATTGAACAGCATCTAACACCAAGAGTCTACACTTCTTCAGCTCATAGCCAATGCTGTGACATGGCAGAGTGCTTAGCCTCTGGCACACACAGGGGCAGCCCCAGCGGGGGCAGCAAGTGAGAATGTTGAAACAGGTATGTAAATGAAACCAACAAAAACTGCCAATAGGAAATCATTGTGCTCTGCTTCTGGAAGGGCTTAATAAGGACCTAGAATGATACATATACATAATGATATGTTGAAGTTCAAGTTTCTTTTCATCTTTTGTTACAAAACTTTGTACATACACACACATACACACACACACACACACACACACACACACACACACACACACACACATAGGTCCATGGACTTGTTCTCCCGACTTGTTCTCTTGGTTCATCAGTCACAAATATTCTTCCATATTTCTGCATCTACACCCATTTTCTTTCTTGTTTTACAGATAATCTCAGAATGTTGAGCTCTCCAATGTGTGTTCTTTAAAGGTGAGATTTGGTGGATAGTACAGCTTTATTCCAACCCTGTGCTGCCATGGAGGACTTGGATTCCTTCTAGCCTGCTATTCTAATGTCCTTAGGTTGTAGGCTTACTGTGTTGGTGAAAAGATGGCTGCTGTAACCACACCAACATTCTGGGCAAGAAAAGGAACAGCCAAGTTCAAAGGCGCACGAGAATGAGCAATTTAAGCATCAGGGATGCAGACAGGGTGTTGTGGGAAGTAAACTCGGGATCTACCACTCAATAATCCTATTTCAGCACCAGCACAAGGAAAAAGGGAAGAAATAAAAACTACAGAAGTCTGACCCAGGGGAAAATGCAACTAATATTTATCACTTCTTCCAGGTCCCAAGGTCTTCACATGAGCTCATCAGCATTTCATGGCAGCCAGATAAGGGGAGACCAAATACACTTACAGATAATGAAATGAGATCTCAAGCATCTAGCAGCTTTCACTGGCAAAGGTGGCTACAAAATCATCCCCTTTGGGTTGTCCTCTCTTTTCCACAATCCTCACCACCAAACACCTCAATGATATAGCTTAATTCCAAACTCAGGAGCACAAAGGCACTCACTCCCATGTCTGGTAAGAGAATGTTTCTCTGTGCTTCAGGTTCTTGCCTCTGAGCAGAGGCCCCCAGCCTCCACCATAGATGCATCCATCCTACTTTAAGACATCCTCCAGAAAGCCATTATTCCCTGCTCTATCCACTGGGTTCAATGTAACCTTTTGTCAAGCACTTCTGAATTGACTTCCAAGAAGAAAAATATTGCTTTGTGCCATGTCCTTGGGATGGTTTAATCATGAGTTGCGCTTCACGTAAAATCAGAGATGAGAAATGTGATCTAGTTTGAGATTCTCCCTTAATGTTTACATTATGAAAGTTTTCAAAAGTACACAACAGAAGGGGAGTAGGATAATGAGCCATTGTATCCCCTGACTCCTCTCTCAGCCACTTCTGGCTGTTTGTTCCTCTCTTCTTTGTTGTTGGTCTTTTCTTTCTCATGGGTATTTCTTTGAACAGCTTGTTGTCATCAAGTCACTTCATCCCTAAGTCCTTTCATATGTATTTCTAATGAATACTGGCTTTTTTTTTTTTTTTTTTTTTTTTTTTTGAGGGATGGCCAGAGAATAATCTCATGTAGCCCAGGCTGGCCTTGAAGTTGCTATGTAGACCAGGCTGACCTTGAGCTCCAGATCCCTCTGCCTCTGCCTCCCAAGTGTTGGCCTTAGGGGCGTGTAGCACCATGCCTGTTTTTAGACAGCTTATTATTTAAACTAATACCTCAGTAGTATCAGAGCTCACTCTATATCGAAATTTCATTGGCAATGATGTAACATTTCTCTTACACCATTGCTTTAATTTCGTCTAACCTACAACAGCAATGCTAACATATCAATGTCAGTGAGTTCCTCAAACATGTTCCATATTCTTTTTCACTTGTAGAACTCTGCACTTGCTGCTTTTTTTCAACCTGAAGAATGTATCCAATACATAGACAACCCTGGCATTTTAAATCTGCCCTTCATCTTGCAGGTAGGATGCCTCCAACCCCCGGTCTGTCACAGCTTCCCTTGTCTGATGCAGGTGCTGAGCACAGAGTTCTGGGCCAGGTGAGTGAGTGCTGTTGCATGTCTAACAAGCTCACTGGTGATGTTAGTGCTGCTGGCCCAAGGGTCGCACCTCGAGTGAGTATGAGGATCTAGATCAATCCCCATCACCTGCTTCATAATCTGCATCACACCATGTTGCAATAGCCTCTTGGAATACTGTGTTCCCTTTAGGCCAGGGATTGAGAAACCATCAATCAGACCTGCTGGGCACAGCCATGCCCACTTGTGTTTTGTACTTGACTGCTCTCAAGCCCTTTCAAGACCACAGTAAGTGGTTAGGAGAAAGACTGTTAGGACCCACAGTGCTTCACATAGTTACTGTCCAACCTATTGTGGAAAAGTTTGACAAATTTTCCTCTCAAGTGTAGTCCAGGAATGATAGCTTTTAGAAATGAAGTAAGACCCACCCAAAGCCCTTGTTTTCCAGTTCCTTCCCAATGCAAGGAAATACTTGGAGATCTACCAGGCTCAAACTGGTCTATCACTAGGCTATCTCAGAATCCAGTCTAAGGCCTTGCACATAGTAGGCACACAATAATCAGCTACTGAGTGATAAGAAATGCTAGTTACTAAGGACGGATGATTCGATAGTCACTGCATGCCAGGCATGGTACATGAGCTTTTCAGTTTATCCTCACACTGATTGTAGGCAGAGAATGTAGGATTCTTACATTTCACATGAAGACATGGAGGCTTCAGGGTTCTTTTCCTGCCCACACTAAAGGAATCAATAAACCCTTCAAGTTTTATATAACCACTTTAAATTTGGAGCCAGGGTGGCTGTAGGAATCAAGCCTGTGCCCATTTGAGGTAGCCTATCATTGTCTCTGTGAAAATGGCTACCAATGGAGCTGAAAATGCAAACATTCTTGGTGCTTAAACCCAAAGATGCTAAAGGTACCAATTTGGTTAAAGATACATATCCCACCCCACCACACCCCCCAAAAAACTTACTTTATATTAAAGATACATACCCCACCACCACCCCCCAAAAAAAAACTTACTTTATAGCAGAAAACACTGTCCAATTACTAACATAAGCCACACTTCTTAGAAGTCTAAACAGGACCTACCCCTGAGTGTAGAGTGAAGGCTCGAGGCTTCTTTTTCTTGGAAGCCTTTTCTCTCCCAGCATACCCCTACAGCACATGATATAGCCTGAGGTCACTGCAGGCCTTAATCAAGGATTTTATGGCAGAGTTAAACATATGACATCCATTGGCCTTGAGAAAAAAATTGTAAACATACTCAATTTCCTCGCACCAGACAGGGAGATGGATGGCTAACACTTGTGGCCGTTTTTACAAGTTAAAGGGTGCTGAAGCCACTTAGCCAGGGTTTCCCAAAGTAATAACTCTCAGAGTAAAATGCAGTGTGTCCTGTGCTCCACTGCAGTGAGGAACAGACACAGGGAGGAAAGGCCCTGGCAAGAAAGACAATAACAGACCCAGAAGAGAGCACAAAAAAGGAAACTATGTATAGTCGGGCTGGTGAGATAGCTCAGCAGGTAAAGGGGCTTGCTGCCAAGTCTGAGGACCAAGGCTGATGACCCTGAGTTTGATCCTTGGGACCCACAGGGTGTAATGAGAATCATTCCCCACAAGATTCCCTCTGACCTCTAGACAGTTGCGTGTTCACACACTCACACATGCATATACACTAAATAAATGTAATTTTTAGGAAAAATATAGGCAGGACAGAGCAGCCTGTCAGAAAAACACAACAGGCCCTGCAGCAGAGAGGAAGAATGAAGATAGAAAGACATCCCAAGAGTGTGACTCTGGACTGCATACTGACTTCTCTGCTAGGAATTGCAGAAGAAAGAGGCTGGGACATGCATACAGTAATGTTGACTGTCATTGAAAGGACAATGATTTTTAAAAAAATCACCCTTATTTTTAACTTAGAGAATAACATTAATAACCAGTCTCAAGAAACCCCTTTTGATGGGGGGCTGAGGTAGGACGGTGGGTAGAGGGTGTTAGCAGAGCATCCACCCTGAGAAATTAGTGACGCACAAAGCTCCACCTCCACGTGGGATGCAACCCTGAGGAAGCCCACATTTGAACTGGGAAAATTCATGGAGCTTCCTGATGACGGTTCTGGGAACCTATGCTGTCTGAAATAAAAACACCAAAAGAGATGAATGGCAGATTAGATATTTCAGAAGAAACGTTTAGTGAACCTAGAGGCGCAACAACAGAAACTATCCATGAGACAGAGAGAAAGAAGCGGTGAGACCACCTTACGTGACTTAATACTCATGCAAGTCTGAAGCAGAGAGGATTGGTGGAAAGCCCAATGCTCAACTGTAAGAAATGCAGAGTCACTTTAAGGCCTCCAGTAGCAAGTACGTAAAGGTGCGATAGAAGGTATGCTCCACTGTGTTAATCCAGAGAAAGCTGTGCTGCAGACTAAAGCCATTAAGATTCACAGCAAGTATGTTACTAGTGGTACAGGGGTTATTTCGTAAACATGGGAGATCAATTCGCTAAGAATATGGTGAGTTGTAAGACTAGAGAGAGGGTTCAGTGTTTTAAGAGCACAGGTTCAGTTCCTAGTACCCATATGGTGGCTCATGATTGCACAATACTCTAGATCCAGTGGATCCAATGCCCTCTTCTGGCCTCTACAGGCTCCTGCATGCACACGGTGCACATAAATTCACATAGGTAAATATACATTCTCATAAATAAGATAAATCTTTTGTAAAAGAATAAAGTGAATGAAAACAATAATGGAAGCCAGTCAGTGGTATACAGCTGTATGCCCAACACCCAGAAGGCTGGGATATGGAGATCACTTTAAATCCAAAGCTATTCCAGGCTATACGGCAATAGTCCATATAAACAAACAAATACGCTTAGACATCTAACGACAAAACTTCCAAATACATGATGGAATGAATGGCAAGGATGAATATATTTGGAGAGATTAAGAGGAGCAGAGACAAAATCAGTAAAGACAGAAAAACTTCAACACAGCCAACCTGACCTCCATGACACTCGGCTTGACCGAAGCAGGGCTCGTGTTTTTGCCAAGTCCACAGAGGAAGGTTGTCACAATGGGTCATATTCTAGGTCACAGGTCTCAGTAAACAGAAAGGATTCAAATCACATGACATATGATCTCTTACCAAAGGAGAATTAAATTAGCAAGACCTCTGGCAGCAGGCTCCCTTCACTTGAAAATGAACTAATGCATTTTGAACTAATCCACGAGTCAGAGAATAAACCAAAAGGAAATTAGTGAGCACTTTGAACTCAACAAAAATTAGAAATCCCACCCATCAAAATTCGGTAAGCCTGTGATAGCATTGGGGTGTGGGGGGGGGGGGGTAAGCCTGTGATAGCATTGGGGTGTGGGGGGTAAGCCTGTGATAGCATTGGGGTGTGGGGGGGTAAACCTGTGATAGCATTGGGGTGTGGGGGGGTAAGCCTGTGATAGCATTGGGGTGTGTGGGGGGTAAGCCTGTGATAGCATTGGGGTGTGTGGGGGGTAAGCCTGTGATAGCATTGGGGTGTGTGTGTGGGGGGGTAAGCCTGTGATAGCATTGGGGTGTGTGTGGGGGGGTAAGCCTGTGATAGCATTGGGGTGGGGGGGTAAGCCTGTGATAGCATTGGGGTGTGTGGGGGGGGTAAGCCTGTGATAGCATTGGGGTGTGTGTGTGTGGGGTAAGCCTGTGATAGCATTGGTGTGTGTGTGTGGGGGGTAAGCCTGTGATAGCATTGGGGTATGTGGGGGGTAAGCCTGTGATAGCATTGGGGTGTGGGGGGGGGTAAGCCTGTGATAGCATTGGGGTGTGGGGGGGTAAGCCTGTGATAGCATTGGGGTGTGTGGGGGGGGTAAGCCTGTGATAGCATTGGGGTGTGTGTGGGGTAAGCCTGTGATAGCATTGGGGTGGGGAGGTAAGCCTGTGATAGCATTGGGGTGTGTGTGGGGGGTAAGCCTGTGATAGCATTGGGGTGGGGAGGTAAGCCTGTGATAGCATTGGGGTGTGTGTGGGGGTAAGCCTGTGATAGCATTGGGGTGTGTGGGGGGTAAGCCTGTGATAGCATTGGGGTGTGGGGGGGGTAAGCCTGTGATAGCATTGGGGTGTGTGTGGGGGGAGGGTAAGCCTGTGATAGCATTGGGGTGTGTGTGGGGGGTAAGCCTGTGATAGCATTGGGGTGTGTGGGGGGGTAAGCCTGTGATAGCATTGGGGTGTGTGGGGGGGGGTAAGCCTGTGATAGCATTGGGGTGTGGGGGGGGTAAGCCTGTGATAGCATTGGGGTGTGTGGGGGGGTAAGCCTGTGATAGCATTGGGGTGTGGGGGGGTAAGCCTGTGATAGCATTGGGGTGTGTGGGGGGGTAAGCCTGTGATAGCATTGGGGTGTGTGGGGGGGTAAGCCTGTGATAGCATTGGGGTGTGGGGGGGTAAGCCTGTGATAGCATTGGGGTGTGTGTGGGGGGTAAGCCTGTGATAGCATTGGGGTGTGGGGGGGTAAGCCTGTGATAGCATTGGGGTGTGTGGGGAGGTAAGCCTGTGATAGCATTGGGGTGTGTGTGGGGGGGGTAAGCCTGTGATAGCATTGGGGTGTGTGGGGGGGTAAGCCTGTGATAGCATTGGGGTGGGGAGGTAAGCCTGTGATAGCATTGGGGTGTGGGGGGGGTAAGCCTGTGATAGCATTGGGGTGTGGGGAGGTAAGCCTGTGATAGCATTGGGGTGTGTGTGGGGGGTAAGCCTGTGATAGCATTGGGGTGTGTGGGGGGTAAGCCTGTGATAGCATTGGGGTGTGTGGGGGGTAAGCCTGTGATAGCATTGGGGTGTGTGGGGGGTAAGCCTGTGATAGCATTGGGGTGTGTGGGGGGGTAAGCCTGTGATAGCATTGGGGTGTGGGGGGGGGGGTAAGCCTGTGATAGCATTGGGGTGTGTGTGGGGGGAGGGTAAGCCTGTGATAGCATTGGGGTGTGGGGGGGGTAAGCCTGTGATAGCATTGGGGTGTGTGTGTGGGGGTAAGCCTGTGATAGCATTGGGGTGGGGGGGGTAAGCCTGTGATAGCATTGGGGTGTGGGGGGGGTAAGCCTGTGATAGCATTGGGGTGTGGGGGGTAAGCCTGTGATAGCATTGGGGTGTGGGGGGGGTAAACCTGTGATAGCATTGGGGTGTGGGGGTAAGCCTGTGATAGCATTGGGGTGTGTGGGGGGGCTTCCAGGCTCTAAATGCTTGAGAGAGAAAAGGGAAAAGCATCACACCCATGGCCTCAGGCTGCAATCTTAGAAGAAAGAAGGAAAAAAACAAACTCAGTGTGAGCAGAATAACTGAAATGCTAAATATTAAAGCAAAATATCAGTGAAAATGGGAGAAAAACAGTGAATTGAAGAGCTACCTCTGTGAGAAAAATCAACAAAACTGGAAAAAGCAAAGCAGAAATTACTAATATCAAAAATGAGAGTATTACCAAAAACAAAAAAAAAACCCACATTCTACAGCTACTACCACTGTGAAATATTGTGAGTAATTACATGATAATAAATTTGACACTGTGATCCAAAAATCAAATGCCACTCAAGAAGAAATAAAATGAATTCCTCCATCTACGTTAGAACTTAAAGTCATAGTTAAAAGCTTCCTATTAAAGGGTCTCTAGTTAGTATTCCAGAAAACCGTGACTAATAAAATGCAGAGTTGTGGAGCCCAGTCCCTGCAGACACTCCTATAAAATATTTCTGCAAGGCTTAGGGAACATTGTGGAAAAAGAGGCCGAAAGGATATAAGATCCAGAGACCATGAAGTTTGCTGTGAGATTGTGTCTCTTAGTAATGTGATGTCAGAAGCTACACCTTAGAGTCTCGCCAACGTGACTTGCCTGAATGTGAACTGACTAATGGTGACACCAATGAGCACTGGAAGACGGTCTGGACTCCCCTCATCTCACCCATCCTCTACGCCACTGAACAAGCTGAGAAGAGACACGCAGACCATGATTAGAAGGTATGCAGAGTTTAATACAAGGCAGAGTGTGCTCTCTTAACTGCTGAGCCATCTCTCCAGCCTGTGCTGGATGTGTCAAGTGCAAGAGCAGGCAGTAGTCAAGGCCATTGCCCCTACCTACAGTCTCAGCAGGCCTTATATTTTTCTAAAACCTGGGGAACAAGCACTTTTCTCTGGAGGTCTTTGTCCTGGTCAGGTGATTGTCAGGCTTGTTTGGACTGGCTTTCACAGGAGGGAGCTCAGCAATGCATCTCACAGAATAAGAACGTATCCTTTTATTGTGTGTCAATAAGCCTCCTGTTATACAGTAATCCTCCAACATCGGGACTCCTGCAGGCAGGTTCAGGTAGCTACATCCATTTATAACTTTCTAGTCAGACTAGCTGTCACACAGTCTTCCAGGGCCAGAAGTACAACTCTAGTCCCATCCTTTTGGCCAATAATTACGATTCTGGTGTTTCGGGTGTTTTTATTTTACCTGACTATGAAGGAGGGATCCAGTCCCAATTCCAAGCCTGTTACCTCATGCCTAGCTGCCTAATATCACACAAGGGAAGTCCTATGAAGTTTAGCTAAACACTGGAAAATTCAATGTACTTTGCCCTATTAAAAACTTCAAAAAGTTAGCTGAAAAAAAAAAAAATCTTAAGAGATACAGAAAAGCACTGAAAATTCCAACATCTAAGCCAGACATGACTCATGCCTATAATTCCAATATTTGAAAGGCTGAGGCAGGAGGATTATTGCAAGGATCCTGTTTTAAATTTTGTTTCTGTTTTTGTTTTTAATCCAACATCGACTCCCAATGCAAACCCTCAGCAAATGGAGAATCGAAGGGAAATTTCTTGGCTAGAAAGGTCACCCAGAGAAGCCTGTTGTTCAGTTCTTGCTTCCCGGTGAAAGTCTGTGTCTCTTAAGAGCAGGGATAAAAGGAGGTTGCATCCTTTACCCCACTTCCCTGAAGCATGGCCCTGGGGAAATCAGTCCTAAAATAAAGGATGAGGAATGAAAGATTCAAACTGGAAAGAAGTAAAACAGACTTTATGGATAGACACTACTTGCTGTAATTGTCATGTAGAAAATCTACTAGAATCTATTTTAAAAGCCTCTAGTACTAATAAATGAACTTAGCAAAATTATCATTTGTAAAATCCAAGTAAAGGTTAGTGGTGGCTCTATTTAATAACAAAGAACAACCAAAAACTCTG
Source organism: Phodopus roborovskii (assembly GCF_943737965.1). Lineage (NCBI taxonomy): Eukaryota > Metazoa > Chordata > Mammalia > Rodentia > Cricetidae > Phodopus > Phodopus roborovskii. The sequence goes on along the minus strand of NW_026126515.1, from coordinate 4,180,029 downwards.
GGATGTGTACCTTTTTCATGAGTTAAATGACTGGAAATTGTTAATATGTTCATTGTTAACTTACCCTAACTTCCGTAGAGCTGTTTGCAGAAATTAATTAACCTTTCAAGGTCACATGGAATTGTGAAGCCCCTAGAATAGGCCAAGCAACTTTATGGTAACATGACCTGATCCCAAGACTTACTGCAAGGCTATAGTAGTCAAGGGACTATGATGTGGGCATGAGCTGGACAGAGAGTTCTAGGGCACAGAATGAATCTGAAGACAGCCCCACACATACGCAAAGGGCAGGGCTTCTATCCATCTGCAAATGCAGAGTGTCCAAACCACACTGACCTCCCGGAAGCCAGAGAGTGAACTTAGATTGATCCTCATTCTGTAAGTAAAATCTGTCTAAAAATGGATCACAGATCCAAACACTGAACCTAAAGCGGGAAAAAAAAAAAAAAAAAATAGGAGAAAAAAATCTTTGTAACCCTGACTTAAACAAAGATTTCCTGAGCCATTACACCAGAAACTCAGGACAAATGTCTACCTGTGGTGCCTGTTAGCATGCCAAAGCACATGCTGGCCACCAGACTCACTCAGTACCTGAGGCTCCATCCTGTTCTTCTCACTCCATCCTAAACCTTTTCCTCCCATGACTTAACTTCCCTTCCCCAGTTTCTGATTCCTACATAACCCAGCCATTTTGGCCATGCACTCTCTTAGTTTGCTCTTGGCTCTCTTGGTCTTCTTACCCATCTCTCTCTTCCATTCCTCTCTCAGACCCGCCCATTACATGAATTAATAAAGGGCCCAGAGGCTGATATTGGGGTCCAAGCTTCAAGCTGATGATCAGAAAAGTAAAACACCTGGCCACTAGCTCTTAACTTTAGCTCAGGCTGAAAGGGCTGATTTCACATGAACTCATCACTGAGTCTCAAACTTCGGTCTCTCAGTATGGCTAAAGAATGAGTGTTTCTTACTGAATACTTGCTGTCTTTTATACACCTCTAGTGCTGGGATTAAAGGTGCGAGCTATAACTCTCTTCTAGACTGATTCAATCATGTGTAGATCTGGGTGGCATTGGACTCACAGAGATCCATCTATCTCTTAATCCTGAGTCCTAGGATTAAAGGTGTGGACCACCACTTCCTAGCTTCTGGCTGCTGGTATTAAAGGTGTGTGCTTGGCTTCTGTGCCTTGTGGCTGACTTTGCTTTCTGAATCCTCAGGCAAGCTTTAATACATCATAAATAATAAGCCACTACACTCCCCCCCTCATTGGCTTAGTTCAGTGTGCTGACCATGTACTATCTACTATTTTCTTTTCCTGCTCTGGGATTCTTCCATATGTCTCTGACTGTACTCTCCCTCATGTCTACTATGAAAAACGTTCTTCTCAACCATACCTCGGAGCAGCCATGTCCTCATTTTCATTCACAAACCATTTCTAAAAAAAAAAAAAAAAAAAAAAAAAACAGACTTTCTATCTTGTCAATATTCAAAACTCCTCTTTGAAAGGCATCATTAAGGGAGGCTTTAAAAAAAAAAAAAAACACTGAAAAGTTGAAAAGATTTCAAGACCTCTGCCTCTGCCTCCCCAGTGCTGGGATTAAAGATTTATATGTCCCACTATGCCAAGTGGCAAAAGTACTTTTAAGTCATTTTATACTGTTCTGTGTTTTAGCATTGCCCCTTCCAGCCAGTAATCTTACTCACAGCTCTGCCTCTTCTTGGCACAGAGCACTCCATTATACTGCATGTGGTCACGCACAGTATGTTGTACATGTGGGTGGATGTGTGTGCACACGGATTCATGTGCAGAAAAGCAGTTGATGCTGGTGTCTTGACTATTGCTGTCTACCTTGTATTTGGGGACAGTGTCCCTCACTAAACCCAGGGCCCACTGATTGGATAGATTGGCTAGCGGGTGTGCTCTGGGGATCTATCTGTCTCTGTCCAGCCCCCAGGGGTCAAGGTTCCTGGCCTTAATGGATTTAAAATCTGGAAGAAAGTCACGTGTCCAAGAGTAGTGAGCACACGGCACCTACTGGGGGTGGGGACAGGCATCAGTCCCCCTTGAGGAGGCAGTGTCTGAGCAGAAAAGACAGCAAAGCAGAGCAAGAGGAGGAGAGATTTTCAGGCTCAGGTGTAACTTTCTTGAAGGAAAATTCTAAGAGATTAGCATCCTGATTGAGGAAGACCAAGAACGGGAACCAGACCTTGAGTTATTTAGCCTAACAATAGTAACACGGTATTAAAAAGATCAAAGCAATGAAATGCACCTAGATGAGGAGTCCAGGTTCTAAACGCAGTAACTGACTTGAGTAACCATTGAGTTGTGGTCTACCTATGGCCATCAGTTCTGCAGGGTATGTCACCTCTGGGTCCCAGCTTGTCATCATAAAAGAGAACAATGATGATGCCTTCATCACTGAGCAGTTGAAGAATTAAATCTGTTAGTCTGTGTGAAGTATTCAGAATTGTGCTTGTTGTTTAGATAGGCTTCGAGATTGCCTCTTCACTTGTATTTAAATGGTTCTGGCAAGTTTCAAACAACATGGCTACACCCGAGTTGCCTCCTCTTTCAGTTGTCTCTGCCTCTTGGGAGGAGGGATGCATTCCCTGTTCATGGGGGCAGAACCCTTTAGTTGATGGTGAACCAGTCTGCTCTCTCACATTCAGAAAACTGAGGAAAATCAACTATGTTGAACTTTGTACTAACTAGAGAGAAACAAATCACAGGGAATGTGACAGGGATAATTAGGGACATTTTATTGAGAAAAAGGGGTCAGTTCATCAAGAAGACATCAAAATCCAAAATTATTATGTAGATAATAAGAGTTTTAAAATGCAATAAGCAATTTTGACACAACTAAAAAAAATGAAAGAAATAATTTCAATTTATAACCAGAGCTGGAAGTTTTAACTTCCCTTTTTCAATGGTAGAGAAAGTTGATTCTTCTTTTTAAAAATCTGCAAGAATGCTAAAGAGATGAACATGGCCAACTGAATGCAATTAACACATATTAAACATAGCACCAAGAGTATCAGGTTATTCTCCCAGGTACTCATGGCTCAGCCTCCAAAATAGACTGTAGACTGTGACATAAAAAAATCTCAAAGATTTTAAAACATGAAAATCATATAGAACCTATCTTTCAACTGCAATGAGTTGAAAAATTCAATGGAATATATGCTCTGGGTAACCTTCCATATCAACTAGACACAGTCTAGAATCATCTGAGGGGAGAAGTCTTAATTGGGGAATTGCCTAGATCAGGTATATTTGTGGGCATGTCTATGGGGTATTGCCTTGATTGTCACTTGATAGGGTCCTTCCCACTTTGGATGGCACCATTCCTTAGGCAGATGGTCTTAAGATGTATTAAAAAGCTAGCTACGTATAAACCAGTGAGTGAGTCAGCAGGCAGCATTCCTGCATGGTTCCTACCTCCAGTTTCTAGCCTGGCTTCCTTCAATGATGGAATGTGTTCTGGAAAAGTAAGCAAACAAAAAAACAAAAACAAAAACAAAAAAACTTTCCCAAGTTACTTTTTAGTTATGGTAAACCCACAGCAACAGGAAGCAACCGAGGACAGCATTTATGAATAACCCCACACCTAAACAATTAAATAACATACTGTTTAAACAGCATCCTTTTTTTATAACACGAGTTAAGAAATCACAAAAGAAATAAATCGAACAATACAAAAAGTATAAAAACCTGTATCATACAACTGAATCACAACTTAGAGGAACTTACATCACTATAAATGCTACAAAGTGGGGGGAAGAAGGTTTAAAATAGTGGTGGTGCATTAAGAAGCTAACACGGGGACTAGAGGAATGTCTCAGAAGATAAAAGCACTGGCTGTTCTTCCAAGGGACATGCGTTCAATTCCCATCACCCACATAACATCTCACAACTCCAGTTCCAGGGGGTCTGACACCTTCTTCTGTGTTCCATAGGCAACAAGCACTTCTGTGTTGTATTAAAAAATTCAGACAAAACATTCATATACATAAAACAAATTTTCAAAAAGGAGCTAGGAAAGGAAGAACACACTGACCGCCCCCCCCCAAGGAGGCACATGAAGAAAAGGATTAATGGAATAATGAATCAGAGTGAGAGAACCATGATTTTAAATTAGAAAATTGGCACACCACAAGGAAAAATCTACCTGTCAAAAATTTTAATTAATTAAATTAATAAATACCGACAATGTTGATAAAAAAAAACAAAGTACAAAACCCCATCATCAGGGATTTAAAAAGAAGAATGTGACTGTGAATGGTACATACATTAAAATGATCACAAGTGGATATTAGAAATAATGCCTATAATAAAAATTGACAAAGATATGGGGAAAATTTTGCCCCACCAAAAAAAAGGATTGATAATTAAAATCCTTTCAAAAAAAAAAAAAAGACATCTCTAAACTCTTGGGATGCACAGGTGAGCTGTAGGAAATAATTAAGGAAGAAATTGCCCCAAATTGTCCTAAGCCTCCAGACAGTCCTCTTAACAAATGGGAGAAGCAAGCCCTGCCCGTGCATGTGAGTTTTAACTCACCTTGAAGCAATCGTGTTGGAAGAGAGCCTTAGTGAGGAATTATGTAATAAGGTCGGCCTGTGGGCTTGTGTAGGGATTGTCTTGATGTCTTGATTATTAACTGATGAGAAGACCCAGCCCTTTGCAGGCAACACCATTGCCTAGACAGGAAACTTGAACAATGAATGTGAGACAGGAGGGAGCTGGCTAAGAGCAAGCAGGTGAGGATCTGTGCATTTACTCTTTGCGCTTGACTTTGGATAGGACACCTTACATTCCTACCTTGACTTCCCCACTGTGATGAACTGTAACTTGAAAATGTAAGCTAGATCAGCCCTTCCTTCCCATATGTTGCATTTTGTCAGGGAATTTTATCACAGCAACAGAAGTGAAACTAGAACACTGTCCATATGACACGTGGGACTTTTCCAAGAATAGTTTGACCCAACACTAAAACAAGCCAATGTAATTTATTAGCCTAACTGAATGAAATATAAAAACACATAGTCACTTCATAGATGCAGGAAAAAATATTCAGCATGCATCTGTGATAACAGCTCTCAGCAAGCAAGGAAAAAACAGAAAAAAAAAAAAAAAAAAAAAACAGAGCCTGATCTAGGAACAGACATAATCCTATGGAATTATACGTTGTTTATGCCATGTATAGTATTCTGATTTCATGTTTCTGTTACAAATGCCATGACCAAAAGCAGCTTAGGGGAGGAACGTGTTTAACTGTCTCACACCCATGTCACAGTCCACCACTGAAGGAAGCCAGACAGGGTAGAAACTTAAGTGGGAACTCGAAGCAGAAACCATGAAGAAATGCTGCTTGGTGGCTCACTCAAAAGCCTGTGCTTTCATTTGACTTTCTAGTATAGCCAAGGACCAACTGCCTAGGGAATGGCACCACCCACCATGGATTAGCCCTTCCTGCATCAATTAGCAGTCAAGCAAAATGATTCTCTGCAGATATGCCCATGGGCCCTTCTAATTGATGCAGTGGAGATCCCTCAGGGGAGACAACCTTCTCAGGTAATTCTAGGCTGCATCAAGTTGACAATCAAAGCTAACTAGGACATGTATCTTACCACATTTTTTAAAGGAAGAAATGAAGCATTTATAGCAACTTAATTCTTCACAATGAATATCAAATGTGCTCTTCTTAAGATTTTGATAGGTAACAATGAGTTATTCTTACCAGTTTTGTTCAACAATATACCAGATGTCATTGCATGGAAAATACAGCAAGAAAGCAGTAAAGAACTCTACTTCTTGGTCATAAGATAGCTCAGAGGGTGAGGGTACTTTGCTGCCAAGCTAGACTACTGAGTTCCATCCTAAGAACTTAGATGCTGAAAAAATGGAACTAGCCTCCTGCAGGTTGTCCTCTGACTGCCATTTTGAGTGTTGGGACACATTCACCCATTGTCATACATTGACACACAAAATAAATAAGTAAATAAATAAATGTAAAGATCTCCACTTTCAAATATGCAGCCAAAAGAACTAAAACAAGGGTCTCAAAGAGATGCGTCCACCTGCGTTTTTAGCGTCTTTATTCACTAAAGTCCATTAACAATGGGATAAGCAAACTGTGGTAAACACTTGAGCTGAGCAGTGGTGGTGCACACCTGTAATCCCAGAATTTGGGAAGCAGAGCCAGCCTGGTCTACAAAGTCAGTCCCAGGACAGCCAGAGCTGTTATACAGATAAACCCTGTCTTGAAAACAAACAAACAAACAAACAAACAAACAAAAAAGAGTGGCAACACTTTCACTGAGTATTATTCAGCTTTCAAAACTTATCTGACACATGCTATGACATGAGTGAATGGTGAAGTGCATCCGGCTGAATGAAATATGAAAGTCCCAAAAGGAAAAGCAGGATCTCACTTGCTTGAAATCTAGAATAGTCAAATTTACACACATAAAAAAGTAAAATGGTGTTTCTCGGGAGCTAGAGGTTGGGTTGGAGAAGGGAGAATTATTTGGCAGGATTTCAATTTTTGCAAATGAGAAAGTTCTAGAAAAGGGTTGTACAACTATACTGGATAGTTTTATGTGAACTTGACAAAAGTTACTGATGGGAAGAAACCTCAAGTTGCTTTGATCAGGGTGTTTCTTTGCACCAATAGTAACCCTTACTAAGACAACAACTGTAGGAATACCAGTTCTACTGAGTTAAACACATCAAATAATTTAGGCAACGAATGTGTGTTATGTGTATTTTACAACAATTTAAGACATTTAATTTAAAAGGAGTTGTGAATAAAGAAGAAAGGTTGGAAAAAGAAGAAAGTTGTTGGTGCTGAGGATGACTCAGCAGTTAAGAGCACTTCCTGTTCTTTCAGAGCGAGACCAGTTCCCAACACTCTTACCTCCTGCAACTCCAGTTCCAGGGGATCCAACACCCTCTTCTGGCCCCCAAGGGCACCTGCACACATACACTCAAAGGGTGTGAATACACCACAAACACACACACACATCTATTTTTTGAAAAGGAAAAAAGTTGCCTCTATTTAAAAATAATAGAATTTTTATGAGTTGAATCTTAAAAATGTAGCTTTAAAAAAACTTAGACTTAATAAGCAAATTTAGCAAGATTGCAAAGTGATAGTACACACTCAATATTAAAGATGAATTGTACTTCTGTTTCTTAATGATGAATAATCGGACAATGAGACTCTATGACTTGGCCAAGGGAAAGAAGATAAATAACTATGTGCCATTGAAGATCTAATGTGGTAAAACTGTCTGTTGTCCCTCAACTGGTCTACAGAGTCATGCAAGACCAATCAAAACCACCAAGGACTTTTAACATCAAAATTGAGAAGTTGGTTCTAACATTAGCCTGGACAGGCAAAGGATCTTCAATAACCAAAGCAAATTTGAAAATGAACAAAGTTGAAAGACTTGGGCTATCTGATCTCCAGACCTGCTATGAGGATAGCAATCAAAACAGTATACTGTTGACACAAAGATAGGCATGTGTCACAATGGACAAAGGTACCCACACACTGAAGTCTTGTCAGTAAATGGCTCTTTGACAACTGGGGAAAGCTAGAAACTAAAGTTCAACAAGTAATTCACATTACTCACAAAAAGTAGTTCAAAGTGGGGTGATAGGTAGTGTTCTGAGAAAGTGGCATCATATTCATGGCATTCTCTTAAAAGGCCTGGCCTCAACAGAGCAATAAAAGAAAGGAATATGAAAACTGAAGAGCATCCAACACTGTGCTAGATAGTTTTATGTCAACATGACACAAGCTAGAATCATCTGAGGAGAGGGAGCCTCAACTGAGAAAATGCCTTCCTAAGATCAGTTTGTAGGCAAGTCTGTAAGATATTAGTGATTAATGGGGGTGGGCACAGTCCATAGAGGGTGGTGCCATCCCCCAGTTGGTTATCCTGGGTTCTATAAGAAGGTTTCTAGTTCTTTAGTCTACTCTGACTAATACCATAACTAATGATATAATGAGAGAATTTAGGCTAGCTCCTGGAATAGAGAAAGTGCTCTATTGTAATTCGCTTTTATTTTATTTGTTGTTTGTTTTTTACTCTGGGTATTGAACCTAGGACCTGGTTCACATTAGGCAGATGCCCTATATTCTCAGCCTAAGAAAGGATACTAAATAAATGAGTGGTAAGACCCAAGTAAATCTGTATTAGGTTTGTTGATATTCATTTTTCAAGCTAGCTATAAAGTAATGGCCTCGTTGTGACATTTAATATGCAGATATCATTAAATTTTGTTCTTATTTGTCCCTACCATGTCCTGCCTGCATCCCCTTCTCCACACCCCTTATTAGTTCCTATCCCTTACAAATAATACATCCTTCTGTTTTCATGTTGCATATGTCTTCTTCCCCTCTCATAGTCTTGTTTCTACTTTCAAGTCCTAAACACACACACACATTTGTATATATGTGTGTGCACAAATATATACATTGAACTTTAGAGCCCATATATAAGATATGTGTCTTTGAATCTGACTTATTTTTATTAATATGGTGATCTCCAATTGTACCTATCTTCCTGCAAATTTCATAATTCTTTATAACAAAACAAAATTCTATCATGTATATGAACATTCTCTTTACCCATCATGTGCCGATGAAATTCTAGGTTGGTTCCATATTCCAGCTATTGTGATCATTACAGTAATAAACATGGATGTATAGTATCTTTGCAGTGTGCTGATATAGGATCCTACAGATACATGCCCAGGAGTGGTATAGCTGAGTTGTGTGGTAATTTTATTTTTAGGTCTTTGAGAAGACCCCACAATGACTTCTGTAGTATCTGTATCAATTTACAACCTTACTAGAGGTGTGTGTTTCTCTTTCCTCATATCTCACTGGCATTTATTGCTTGTGTTCTTCATAATAGCTGTTCTGGCTGGAATGGGATAGAATCTCAACTGACTGGACCAACAGGCAGTAACAGTTTACTGAGGGGAGGACCAAGGATGAGAAAATAAAGAAGGGAAAGTTAGGTCTGGAGGTCTGGACTTGCATGAGCTGATGGTTCATGCCAAGCAAGTTTAATGAGAATACGGCATTTTGTTTATGGTTTTCAGTCGGCAGAAAGCTTTCATGTAAAGGGATAAAGTCAGCAGGAATCAAAGCAAACAATGTCAATTAAGGGAACACTGAAGGTTGGAACTGATAATTCCAGTCTCTTCAGGAGGAAAAGTCAGGTTCCCAGGAACTGAAACTTTAACTCTTTCCAGTTGCTGACCCCAGCCCAGGCCAGACCTTACCAAGTCTGCCCTTGGGCAAGGACACAGAGCCAGCATTCTCTTTGTCCTTTCAACAGCACCTCTGAAGAAAACATGAATTGTCCTGGTCCCCAGTGTACATGTTGATGGGAGATGTAATTCTGTAAATATGTTTCTCTTATTGGTTAATGAATAAAGCACTGTTGGCCAATAGTAAAGCAAGATAGGTGGGACTAGGAGAGATGAAGGATTCTGGGAACCATAGTAGAGTTGCAATGTGATCTCAGGAGGTAAGGATGCAAGTCTGGCATTCTCGGTAAAATAAGAGCATGTAGAAATACATATATTAGTAATTATGGATTAATATTTAAGATATAGCTAGCCAATAAGAAATGCTAGTAACAGGCCAACAGCTTTATATCTAATACAGCATCTCTGTGTGTTATTTGGGGCTGACGTGGCTCTGGGACTAAGCTGGCAGGAAAGTAGTCGTATCAAAATGTAGTTTGATTTTATATTTCCCTTAAGTCTAAAGATATTGAACACTCTTTGAAAAACTTATTCGCCACTTGTATTTCTTCTTTTGAAAACTGTCCACTAAATTCATTAACTCATCTATCAATTGTATGATTTGGTTCCCTGAGCTTCATTTCTGGAATTCTTTACAAGATCTCTATTAATTCCTTGTCAGATGTAGAGTAGGCAGATTTTCTCCCATTCCATGCACTGTCCATTCATTCTGCTGATTATTTCATTGGCTGCTCAGAAGTATCTTTACTTCACACAATCTCTTTTTCAATTTCTGGTTCCATTTTCTGAGCTTTTGGAGCCCTGCTTTAAAAAGTCCTTCCTTACCCAGAATTGTTTCATTATGTTTTCTTCTAACAGTTCCAGAGTTTTGGGTTTGACATCCATATTGAATTGATTTATGTGCAGGGTGAGATATGGGGCTCTAGTTTCTTTCTTCTACATGTGGATATCCAGTTTTCTCAGCCCCATTTGTTGAAGAAATATGTTCTGAGCACTTTTGTCAAAAAATTAAAAAAAAAAAAATCAGGTGGCTGGCTGCTCTAGCTACTTAGGGTCTTTGGTGCCTCTGAAAGAAGTTTATGGTTGCTTTTAATATTTCTGTAAAGGATGATCTATAGGGGGTGCATTGAATCTGTAGATTGCTTTTGGTAGAAGAGCCATCTTCACATTGTCAATTCTATAGCTTTAAGAACATGGGGGTCTTCCTATCTTCCAGGGCCTTACTTAATTTCTTCAATATTTAAAATTTTTTCAGTGTAAAAGTCTTTTTACTCCTTATTTAGGTTTATTCATAGGTATTTTATTTTGGATGAAGCTATTTACAGATGAGATTGTTTTCCTGTTTCCTTTCTCAACTTGTCCATTATTGGCATATAGGAAAGCTAATCATTTTTGTTCCCTATGTTTGTGTCTGGAACTTCCCTGAAAGTGTTTATCAGTTGCAGAGTTTTCTAACAGAGTCTTCAAGGTCTCTGATGTACTTGCTCATCAGCAAACAGTTCATTTGAATTATTTTTTTCCAACTTCTATTCCTCTTCTTTCTTGTGTGGCTCTCCTAGCTATGATCCAAGGACCATATTGACTAAAGGTAAAGAAATGCACACCCCTGTCTTAGTCTGCATTTCCTGGAAATGCTTTGAGGTTTTCCACATTTAGTATTACTTTGCCTATAGGTTTGGGTTATGTAGCCTTTGCTATGAAGTATGCTCCTTTGATTCCTAGTTTCTTGAAGGTTTTTATTATAAATGGGTGTTGGACTTTATCAAAGGCCTTTTGTATATACACTGTGATTTCTGTCCTTGGGTCTACCCATATACTAGAGTCATTTATTGATTTGTATATGTTAAACTATCCTTATATCCTGGAGTGAGATCCACCTGGTCATGCTGAATTATATATTTATGTGTTGTTAAGTTCAGTTTGGAAATAACTCATTGAGAATTTTTGCATCAGTATTTGTCATGGAGATTGACCTATAATCTTTTTTGTTATCCATACCCAGTTTTGGTATCAAGGTAATAATTGACTTTATAAAGTTATCTTAACATTCCTTCTTTATTTTATAAAATAGTTTGAGTAACATTGATACGTTAATTTCTTAAAGATCTGCTAGAATTCAACAGTGAATCTCTCTGATCCCTGATTGTTTTAGTTTGGAAATTAGTCTCTTTGATCATTATAGATCCGCTTAAGCTATTTATATCCTTATGGATTAATTGTAGTAAGTCATTTGTGTCTAGAAATTTACCAATTTCTAAATTTTCCAATTGCCTGGAATGTATGTAGGTTCTCAAAGTATGCCCAAATGATCCTCTGTGCTTTGTTGTTCTCTTATGTAATGTTTCCTTTTTCATCTCTAATTTTGTTCAAGTCTTCTGTTTTGGCTTCTTTAGCTAAGGGTTTGCCAATCTTGTTTATCTTTTCAAAGAACCAACTCCTTGTGGTCATTGATTCTTTGTAATGTACTTCTCACTTCCATTTCATTAATGTCTATCCTGATCTTTATTATTTCTTTCCATGTACAGATTTCCTGTTTGGATTTCTCTTGTTTTTCTGAGACCTTGGAGTATAGCACTGTTATCTATTTGAGATTTCTCTAGGTTGGTTTTACTGCAGACATTTAGAGCTATAAGCTTCCTTCCCTCTTACAGCAGCTTACATTGTACCCCATGGATTCTAATACATTATGTTTTCATCTTCATTCTGTTCTACGTACGATCTTAGTCATTTCCCTTCTGATTGTTTCTGATGATTCATTCATCATCCCAGTCATGTGTCTTTTTCATCTGCATGAGTTCATATATTTTCTATAATTTCTTTTGCTTTTAATTTCCATTGTGATCAGACAGAAAACAAAAAATTTACATATTTTATTTAAGATTTATTTTGTGTTGTAAACTGTGACTTTTTTCTTTTTTACAAAATTCCATGGACTATGGGCTGTTGACAAAGATTTGTGTTCTATACTGTTCATCTAAAACATTCTATGGTAGCTATCAAGTCTCCATTTGATCTATGATGTTATCTAACACTGTGTTTCTTTGTGATGGAGGATTCTGGTGACATGTTCCCTGGTAATAATAAAGTATTAGAATAATGCACTATTATTAAACTGCCTTTGTGCCATTACCTCCCAGGAGTATTTGTTTTATGAACTTGGGTATGGCAATGTTCAATGCATTGCATAATTGCTTAAAACCAAAATAACCTCTTGATATCTTGATGGGTTATTAATCCCTTAATCAATATGAAATGGCCTCTTCTCTGTGTCTTCTAATTTAATTTGAAGTCAACTTTGTGAGATATTAATATAGCTACATCTGTAATTTCTAGGTTGGTGAGCTTGAAATATCACTCAAAGTACAATGAAAAGAACAAAAGAATCAGAGGCCAAGAAAAAAAAAGCTGTACAATATCAAAAGATGCATATACACAATTAAGTACATATGAAAGAGAATGAAAAATACAATCATAAGTTTTCATAGTAAGACAAATTGAAAGATTACTAGAAACATAGTAAAAATATAAAAGAGGAAGTTCAGGGGACAAAAAAAGGAAAGGTAAAAAGATGAGGTGGAATGGCAGCCTTTTCCTGGGTGCCCAGGAGTTAGACTGCCAGCTACACAACAAGGAGAGGTGTCAGTTGAGACTATGAACTCCCTTTCCTATGGTTTATGCGGTGTTTGAGCCTGTGTTGGACAACTCTCCAACATCCACCAGAGATGACTTCATTTTAGGAACTTCTCTTTGTGCACCAGAAGCCTCTACTGACTACAGCCAGCTTGGTAGTCCATAGAGTGGGCATGTTCTCCTGCCCACCTGAGACACTGGATCATACCCTCTACAGTTTGCAGGGTATCTCTCAAGTGTATTGGGAATGGGAGAATAACCACAGCAATGAGATCTGTACCAACAGAGGGGCCTATCTTCATATTTTCCAAATACCCTAAGTACCTGTTACCCAAAGGAGGGAGGCAGCTATGGCTGTAAAGTGGATGTCACAAGACCTTCAAAGTTCTCGGACTCTGCAGCATTGAAGAGCAGATAGACAGATCACTGACCTCAGGCTCAAGGCTATCAGACTACAGGGTTATTCTTCATTGACCTCATCTGCCCCCAGCCACCAAGGTGGGGTTTCCCACAGTGCTTCACTGCCTCAGCCAACCCTCCTCTCACTTCCCCTTTTTGGCTTGTCAGAAATCCAGTCCTCCTTACAATGAGCCTGCCTTTGTCCTGCAGCTCCCTAATTTGCAAGTAGTCGATGGAGAAATACAATCAGTAGTCCTACCCAGCTATGACACTTAGGAATCCCAACAATGACCAGGACAGCAAGATATTCAAAAAAAAAAAAAAAAAAGTAATAACGGCATGTATATCCTGAGGGTAAACAACAGCTATCCTAATGGACTTAAGGGCCACTCAACAAGAGGTAATTCATGCCTGAAATGGTAACCCTACCCCATGCCCATGGAAAGTGAGGCAAAGGACACGAGAGGAGAACCTGCTACCATCATTTCCCTAAATCATATCATTTCCAACTGTACTCTAATTACTTACCCTTCTACCCGCAGGTAGGTCTAGTTCTTACCCCTCATCAAAGAAATGACTTTTTTTTTTTAGTAGAAAAACTGGTCAACATGCACAAGATGACTGACTGGTCATGGAGTGTCCATCCCCACCCTGAAGGCTGAGGGAACATCACAGAAGAGAAAGCAGAAAGGTTTTAAAAACCAGTGGCTCAGGATTCCTGTTACTATGTGTCTTCAGGACATGAGAGGGTAGTTACACTCTTGAAATCTCAACACCATAGTTGTTTAAACGAGACCTCAGCAATGGCAACACCACCTGGTATGTCAACATGAATGCGGGAAATCTCACAAGGCTCACCTTAGCTGAAGAGCTACAGGCAGTCAATGACAGCTAAGAGAGACTCAGTTCTCTCCAGGGACAAGCCACCTGATAGGTGATACAACTCTGTGAAAACACACACACACACACACACACACACACACACACACACACACTACTAAATGATTGAAATAGGCTGCATCTATAAATAAATATATACGTGTGTGTGTGCGCGCACGCGCATGTGTGTATAAATAAGAGTCTATGAATTTGAGAAGAAATTGGAAGGACACCAGATGAGTTGGAAGGAGGAGGGGTGATGCAAATAGAATATTCATACATGAAATTTTCAAGAAAACAAATATTTAACAAAATAATCAAGTTCTGATCATGTAAAAATATGGACGAGTGAATCTTGGATGGTTTGTGCTAAATGAAAGAGGACTGGCAGGAAAGAGTTTGTGGGTATTGTAAGAGTCCACTTATTTAAAGTCCCAGAAAATGAAGGCTAACTTACAAGAGGCTGGACTGGGGCGGGGTAGGACTGGCTGCAGAGGAGCCCAGGGAAGCTCTCAATGGCTGGGGCTTCTGCATCTTTGCTATGAAGACGGCTTCTTAGGTGTGCTATCAGTGAAGACTTGAAAAGAACACATGAAATGGATGCAATTTATCATAAGTCATACCTCAACAATCTGAAAATAGAGGCATGCAACAAACTCCTTGAACAAATGTTTTTATAGCAACTTCATTTGTAACAGTTAATAGGGAAACAATACAAACCCTCCACAACAAGGCTAATGGATTTTTAAGTGGCATATTTCTAAGTGGAATTCTTACTTAAAAAAAAAGTACATGACTCCAGAATATTCAAAATCATAGAGAAATCTTTAAAATATTCTGCTGACTAAAAGAAGTATTTAATTAAATAGTATATGATTCAAGTACCATGAAACCCAAAATAAACAAAACTAATCTACAGTACCTAAACTCAGTGGTCTGCCAATGGGATGAGAAATGACCACTAGTTAAACATAGAGGAAATAGGAACTTCATCAAGGGATAGAAGTCTTCCAAGCATCATTTGAGAAAATGGTTATACACATTGGAAGATATATATCTCTCGGAATCCACGTAAGATCTGTTCAACTCCAAATTTATAGTTTTAACTCAACAGAAATGATAGGACAAGGAAAAACAATCATAAAAGTAAAAAAATCACAAAAATCAAACTATGTATCATTAATTTGTAAAGATACAGCTAAAATGTAAAAAAAAAAATTTAAATGGTTAAAATTAAAAATCGGGAAATGGTGTCCGACGACTCTAGTGTCATACACAAAGTGATGTAACTTGTGTCGACCTCTTTTATTGTTGACTACAGGCCCTCCTCAGAATGCGAAACTATTACCACTGCCAAGCTGTCACTCCTTTCTTTGCCTGGTAGGTTATGCCTTGACTCTGATGCGTGCACACAATACAGCTTGCCAGGGGGTCAGGCTGAAGCTACTCTCCAGTTGGTTCACCATGTGCCTTCCTTGCTCTGTCCCTGCCCTCCACTTTTTTACTTGCTCCTGCCCAATAAGAGCTTGTCTTCCAGTATCTCCTGCTTCAGTGTCCCCATGACTATCCCCTTTTAGGGATCCCAATGCCAGACAAACTCTAACATATTACCGGGATAAAACATTCTGGCCAAAAGCAACTCAGGGGAGGAAAAAAACATTTATTTAGCAGATAGGTTACAGTCTGTCCTTGTGGGAAGTCAGGGCAGAAACTCAAAGCAGGATCTTGAACCTGAGTCTATGGAGGAGTACTGCTTAATGACTCATTCCCAGATCACACTAACTTTTTTATACAACTCTACACCACCCTTTTCTTTCCTCCTCCCCTTTCTGCTTCTAATGATAAGTCACAAACAGGGGTTCTTGCTTCTTACTGAAGCAGGACCTGACCTGGTAGCCTCAACAGCCATCTCTTATCTGTCTGACTCCAGCATAACAGTGGATACATCTAAAGCATCAGTGGTGGTGTTTTAATTGTGACTCCAAAGCTACAACAGCAGAGGTGGATGGCTTCCAGCAGCCAAGCTTCTGCTGAATTCACCAGGGTACAAAGTACTCCTTCGGTGGAACAGTAGCCATAATTCTCAAAGCTTCAGTAGACTTTTCTGCTTCCACCCCTTCAACTACACAGGTACTCTGGGCTCTGAATAAAGCCACCATTGTTTGCTATGGTCCTGAGAACCAAACTGGGTTCTTGGTGCATGCTAACCAAGCATTCTGCCAATTAAGAGCCATCCCCAGTCCTATATATAGTTAATTTTTAAATCAGCATGTTCACCCATTTGATCCACAAGTGTCTGAGCATTTCAGAGTCAGTTTCACGAGCTAGTTTTATCCAGCTCTAAATTATCACACACTTTATGTTCACTAGGCACCCTGGATTGGAAACTCTTCCATACTGAAGTCTCATGCAACCATACTGGGAGTGCCTATGTCTTTGACCAGAGATGTTCAGTCTCCCATGGAAGGGGGAGAAAGGATTCCTTGGGAGCCAGAGACACCATCCTGCTAAACATGTAAACCACTGTACAGCAAGGGGCCTTCCATAGCCTTATGGTAAGCCTTTGTTCCTACCTCTCTTTGGAGTGTTTCCCTCCACTAATGCTGGTTTCCCAAACACTGGGCACCCCAAGGAGATCTGGGAAGAGTCTAAAAAGCTGCTATGCCAGCCTCTGTCCTTACTTACCACCATTAGGACAGTGCACCTGCCTTCCGGATACTCCACCTCCCTGTGTGTTTAGATTGGGATGGCAGCTCTTCTGCCTGCTTTTGGCATTGCAGAGAGGTTCCAAAATAAACAGGATATTTGCAAGTCATCATACACGGGTCAAGGCTTTACACATCTCTCTCTCTGCAAAATACTCTGGCTATTCTATTCCTGGGACTCCGTATCATTATCAAAGCATAGAACTAATCAGTAATTAAGTGTGAGCTTTGTAAACTCCTTTTTATTTCAGGGTTTTTTATTACTTCTTTAATACATTCCCAGTCTGTGTCATGTGTGTTGCTTCTAGTCTTTTGCTCTTACTAACATCCCCGAAGTTTTGTGTGTGTGTGTGTGTGTGTGTGTGTGTGTGTGTGTGTGTGTGTGTAAAAACCAAGTAGAGTTTCTGGGCCAAACATAAATGCCATAGATAATTGTCATTAAAATGCCATAGATATTGTTAGGTTCAAAGATAACTCAGGACCCCACTGACCCCTGTGAACATGCAATTGCTTTTCTTCTGCATTTCTTTCCCAGTAGTATCTGTAAAATTTTACAAGCAAATCCATGCCCTTTGCGTTCACTTGTATTAATTTTATGGTGACCTGTTCACTTGTGCCTTTTACCAATTTATCCTTTGGCTTATTGGAATTAAAGTTTGCAACATGCTTTGGTTATCACTAAAGTAGGCCCTTGATTGACAAAGGAAACCTCTGTGTGCTTTCCAGTCAGATGCAGGGTCAGGCTGAAATCCTCCCCATACTAACCTCTAGGAACTACTACATGCTTATTATGGGGAAACATCCCTGTTCCTTTGAGTGGGTTACATCATCTCTCCCAGGTTGTTTTCCCATTGTGGAACAGTGGTGATTAAATGCACCTCTCAGGATGCTTGTGGTCATTAAATAATATATGTGACTTAATAAATACTGGGAAACAGTAATGATCACCCTACTCTTCTGAACCTCCCTCAGGCCATTCTGGAGTTAGTTTCCGGAGCCAGCCTCCGTTTCTATAGCAACCTCCACCAGCTCCAGAAACAGACCAGCGCTTTAGTTAGTGACTTGTCACCTGGAGGTCAGCTTGTCCACAGGCCTCCTGGCTCCAGGGCTGCCTGGGAAATTACTGAGCAGATGAACATTTGTCTCACAGCAGCCCGGGGAGCATTCTTCAAGTGTCCATCTCCTCATCATCTTTTTGCTTGCAGATGCAAGCCAGTTCTCTGTGTTAATTGGTAAGGCCATCAGCTTTGAATTAATCTAGTTAATAACTCAGACTGTAGCTCACTTCATCAATCTTGCTTATCCCGAGGCTTTGAGTGTGTGTGTATTAAGAGTGTCAGGACTCTTTTGTGTTCAAGAACTTGGAGGCTTAGAAGGAAGACCACTCGCTGCTTTGCCTTCTATTTTCCCTCAAGTTCCACTGGTGGCTACTGTTGGGTTTTGCTTTTGTGTGTGTGTCTTGGGGGGGGGGTACCATTTTGTTGGCTGTTTTTTATTAGCTGTGGTTTCATACTGCCTTTGTCCCTCCCTCCTACCCCCTCACCTCCAGTCACTGCTACCCCTTAACACTTAAAAGTATTTGAGAATCTAGAGAGATGGGTCAGGAGTTAAGAGCACATCCTGAGCTTTCAGAAGACCCAAGTTCGATTCCCAGCACCCATATTGAGTGGCCATAACCACTTGTAGCTCCAGCTCAAGGAGACATGCCTACATGGAGACACTCACAGAGTGTGTGTGTGTGTGTGTGTGTGTGTGTGTGTGTGTGTGTGTGTGTGTGACTTAAAATTTTGGCCGGGAGAGAAGGCTTATCAGTTAGGAGCACAGACTACTCTTCCAGAGGACCAGGTTTGATTCCTAGGACCCACATGGTGGCCTGTAATACTGGTACCAAGGGATCAGATGCCCTCTTCTGGCCTACAAGGGTACCAGGTATGCATGTGGTACACAAACATATGTGCAAGCAAAACACCCATACATATTTTTTAAAATATTTGAATCTTCTGAAACCTAAGATATCAGTCACTTAAGCATAAATTCCATTTTCCCACACAAAGGTTGGGAGTTCTAGCCAAGGATGTAGCCCATTCACTTTGAGATGACTTCCCTTCATGGGACCCATCTGCCTGCCTGTAACATTAGCCAATGGTCCCCAGCTTCTCGTACAATAATACACACCACCACTTATACATGGTATTGCTCAACAGTTTCTAATGAAAAGAACTAGCTGGTGGTACTTTTTAAAGAACAAAATAGGATAAAAACTCTCTAGAATAAAAACTCCACAGCCTAGAAATCAAGTATCCGGGAGAGCCCAGGTTTCCATATTTTTAACAAGCTCCCAAGACGATTCTTCCGGTGAAAACAATTTTCTAAGAGATTAAACCTCCTACATTTGAAGGCTATTAATATCTGCCTTCAAACTTGGCTTTTTCCACAACAAAATATTCCTTGTTCCTATACCAACCCTTCTGAGTGATAGTCTCAAGATTGCCTTCCAACCTGGCCCAGATAACAAACTCTGGCTTCCCTGAAATATGGTTACTATTTTGACCCCTGAATGTATCCTTCTTCCATCTTACAGTCACAGGACCAATAAGAGAGGAAAAGAGTTTGTTTTAGACTAGAGATGAAGAAGCAGAGGGGTAATTTCCTAGGCAGAGGATGTGAGAGTCTTGGGGGATAAGGAACAAGAGGGAAAGAGAGCTTTGGATGATGGCTAAGAAGATGATGCCAGGCTACTGAGGAAAGGGTGAACTTGATCCCAGAAATGCAGACAGGCTTTTTAAATAGTTACATGGCCAATTCTTAGTCTAAGTGAGAAGTGAGTGGATGAGTGGTCAAGGTGGCATTGGTAGGTAATAGATTACAATGGATGGAATGAGTGATAGATAAAAAGAGTATGCTGTCTTAGTAGGGGTTTCTAGTGCCCTGACAGAACACCATGACAAAAAGTAACTGAGGTCGGGAAGGATTTATTTCATCTTATACTCCACATCACAACCTATCACTGAGGGAAGTCAAGAAGGACAGGAACCTGGAGGCAGGAACTGAAGCAGAAGCCATGGAGGGGAGCTGCTTACTAGCTTGCTCCGCATGGCTTGCTCAGACTACTTTCTTATAGTACTCCAGACCCCTTCCCTGGACGTCAATCACTCCCCCATCAATCATACATTAAGAAGATGCACCAAAAACTTGTCCACTGGCTAATTACGTGGAGATCATTTTTCAGTTGAGGTTCCTTTATTCCAAATGACTCTTAGCTTATATTACATTGGCCTAAAATTAGCCATCACCTATGCTAATATGGCATCCTTTATTATTGAAATCTGTTTCACCTGGATCCATCTTGCATTCTACTTTACAGTTAGATGATTGAATCAGAATGCTGTTTAACAAGAGGGATTGTTTCATAACAAGCCTTGAAGAGGCCTTTGTCTAGTAACAATGTGGCAACCATGCATGAAAACAGTCTTCAGCAAGGGGGGAGTTGGGGTGGGGGGATGATAACACACGTCTTTAATCCCAGCACTCAGGAGGTAAAAGCAGGCTTATCTCTGTGAGTTCAAGACCAGCCTGCTCTACAAGAGCTAGTTCCAGGACAACCTCCAAAGCCACAGAGAAACCCTGTCTCAAAAACAAAAAACAAAATAAAAACAACAATAATAATAATCTTCATTTACTCACTCCTTAATGTGGTCATTATGTAACAAATACCCATTGAGAAGGATCACTGGCAAGCATTGTGTAAGGTATGACAGTGAGTAAGACATTCAGTTCCTACACTGCACTTCTGAAGGAGAAGGAACACAGGAATAATAGAATAGAGGGATAATAGAAAGAAAGAAGAAGAGAGGTTAAATAAGGAAAAGAAAAAGAGGGACAGAGAGAAGAAGGGACAGAGGAGAAATAAACATGCTTTAAGTTCTATTGGGGGGAAAAAGGCAAGAAGCTAGGAGGCTTCCTATGGGATAGCATCTCCAAAAATTCATCATTTAACTTCAGAACTAAAGGAAGAGGAAGAAGTAATCAAGGATGCTAAGAGGAAGGGGGAGGCCTTTATCCTCAGGGAATTTTTAGAGGTCAGGGAGACTTTAATAGACAGAAACTCACATAGCCTAAGAGCCCAAAGAATACCAGTACAGCTGAAGCATGAGGCACACTGACAGAGACTTGAGGTAAAGCAGGAGAGACAAACAGAGACTGGACATCACAGGAGATGATACGCACTAACAACAAGTTTAGGTTTTATTCTCTATAAATCATGGAGCGACTGGAAGATTTTAAGCTGTGGGTGACGTCTGCTGCAAACACGATTACGCCTCTCAGCCTTGCCTTCTCTGATGCCATGCAGAGGCCAGTGAAAAGCAGAGGGGAAACCACACAAGCTCGATTTTGGCTAAACTGGGAGACAGCTATAATTCACAAACTTCAAAATAGCTGAAAAATGTCCTCAAAGCGGCTAACAGAAGGCAGAAAGTATGCATGAGAGAGTGCAAGAATGTCTAAGAATGCATTGTAAAATCCCTTCCAGGAGAATGGTTTTCCCGTGCAAACTCAACTCTCTTCTCCACACAAGTGTGGCTGCTGACAGACAGCAGACTTCCTCAGTCTCCAAAGATCAGAGACACAGTGGGATCAGGCATCCAGAGTCTCCTGGGATGAGCCAGGCTTGCAAAAGCATTCTGCCCAGAAGCATCAACAGACCTTGTATCTTAAAGCCTTACACATTTCTTTTCTGACTTTTTTATTTAAATTAGAAACAATCTTATTTTATACATCAATCTCAGTTCCTTCTCCCTCCCATTCTCCCATGCCTCCCCCACTCACCCCCAACCCCATCCCTCTTCTGCTCCATAGAAAAAAGGAGGCCTTCTATGGGGGATCATTAAAGTCATTTGGGTCAGGGCCTAGACCCCCCGACACACACAATGTGTCTAGGCTTAGAGTGTAACCCTCTATGGGGAGTGAGCCCCCAGTGTCCATTCATACACTAGATATAAAAACACATTTTTTGTTACTCTGCACTGATGGAATCTCTCACAAACAAGCCTATGTGTGTGCATGCTTACATACACACAGAAGATAATCGTATAAAAGGACTGCGTGTGGCTGTTTACTTGTCAATCTCAGCACTCAGGAGGCAGAGGCAGGCAGATCTCTGGGGTTTTTAGGTCAGCCTGGTCCACATAGTGAGTTCCAGGCCAGCCAGGACTGCATAGTGAGAGTGTATCTCAAAAGAGAGGGAGAGGAACAGAGTGAGGGAGGGGGAGGGTAATGGAGGGAATATAATCAAAATACATTACACACATGCACAAGAGTGCCTTACATGTTATTGTCCAGATCATCCAACAACTGCTGTCTCCTGATGGAAAGTTCTAGAGCCAAAGGATTATTCAGTCCATGAGCCTGGATTTCTCCGCTGGCCTTCAGTTTATGATAGAATCTTGAAGACATATGCTCTAATGACAGTGAAAGAATGGACTTACCAGGGAGAGCAAGAATGAGCAGGCAAAGAAAGCAAGCTTCCTTCTTCCATATCCTTTATATAGGCTGCAGCGGAAGGTGTGGTCCAGGTTAGAAGTGGATCTTCAGACCTCAAGTGAGATGGATTTTAGGTGGGTCTTCCTACTTCAAATGATCCAATTGACTAAAAATCCCTCACATGCGTGCCTAGCTGCATGGGTTTTTAGTTCATTCCAGATGTAAAGTTGACATCCAAACCGAGATAAGTTAGCATAAAGAAATGGGCACAATATTGATATAAACATACCATAAAGAAAAAGATGAAAAAGAACAATAAGCTTTTCAGGTAAAATCAGAGAAATGTTAAAATCAAAAGAACAGAAACCCTGGACAGACCCTCACTAAGAATGAAAGAATCCTAATGAGATAGTCACATCTACAAAGAAAAGGTCACAAGCCACAAATACAAAATGAAAGTCAAGGAAGGGAGACAGTAAGACTTGAGAGGAGATAAAATTTGAACTGGGAGGGGAAGAGAGTCAATGGGAAGGAGCTCAGGCATTTCCGGAAAATACCAGGTCTCACTGCAATAGGAATAAGCAGAATAAAGTAAAATAGAAACAAAAGAATGGGAAGAAGCAGCAGAGACTGGAGATTAAAGAAACCTCAAATAGTTGTCATCAGCAGAAAGTGGACAATCCAGACCAAAAGAAAAGAACATTGGAAGGTAAAATTAAAGAGCTGATTCTCTGGTCTTCAGTTTCTGCTCTGATCTGGTGTCAGGAAAGATGCTATAGGATAAAATATTAAATATAATTGTCCCTGACAATGTAAAACTCATACAGTAAAGAAGGGGTGTGTTGGTTTTTCCCTTTGTATTGTTTTGAGAAGATACCCTGACTACAATAATTTGGGAGAGTGTGTGTGTGTGTGTGTGTGTGTGTGTGTGTGTGTGTGTGTGTGTGTAGGCTCATGGTGCCAGGTTATGGTCTGTCATAGCAGGGAAGTCACAGTTGCAAGAGTCTGAGACACTTGGTCACATCACATTCATGATCAGGTACAGAATGTGTACATACATACTTTGTGCTTAACTCACTTTCTTCACTCTTACCTAATCTAGGACCACCTGTTTAGGGAATGGTGGCACCCACAGTGGGCAAGTCTTTCCACTTCAGTTAATGTAATCAAGATAACCCCTCCCAGGTTTTATCAGGGGCTAAACTTTAACAAGACAGGTGTGCCCAGGGCCCTGCCTCCTAAGTGTCAAGTTGACAGCTGACATTGTAGCACATGCCTGATGTCCCAGAAAATCTAGAGACTGAGGCAAGAAGATCACTTGAGAAAGTTGTTTTTAACTTGTGAAAATTATAGACCAGCTTGAGCAACACAAGAGCCTAAAAAGACCCAGGAGTTTTTAAAAGGCATTTCAGGTTGGGTGCCACAGCACAACCTAACTCAGCAAACAAAATGCTCACCTGCAAAAAGGCATCGACACAACAATAGAGATGGGAGTTTGTGCTGAGGCATTCAAGACAGATGCAAACAAACAAAAAGAAAATTACCCCAAGAAAAAATGCAGAGGTCATCATATTAAATACAAGGTAAGCTAGATTTAAGGCCAAAAGAGCACTAAGCGAAGCAAAAAATAAATAAGATATAGCATATTTAAATAATTAACAAGGTGCATCTGAGCTGATATACATTAAACCACATATCCTAAAAACTAGAAATATGCCTTCTTTTATGCTATGAGGTTTTGGCAAAATGTGACCATATATTAAGACCACAAAGAACACCTCAACAAATTCCTAAGAGTAAGAAGAGTGTAGACATTGTCTACTGAAGGCAAAATGATTAGAAATTAAAATACTTAGTAAATTAAAAGTTCCTTTCACCTAAATTCTTCTGAACACTCAAAGGAACATTAAGGTTTGAAAAAGAACCAGGAACAGCAAAGTTTACCAGAAAGAAGAGCAACAACCAAGAAATAGCAGGACTTAGGGTACAGACAAAGTCGTCGTCAGAGGAAAAGCATCCTTAATATAGCCTTAATATAGCTTAGAAATGAACAAAAGAACACAAAGACATGGAAGGAATAAACACAAGTAAAAGTAGAAGTTAAGGTGGAAGTGAAGAGTGATAGGCGAGTACTTGCTTAGCATGAACAAGGCTTTGCTAGGGCTCACACACACACACACACACACACACACACACACACACACACACACAGCAGAAATCAACACTAGATAGAAGAGTCAGCAAGTCAATAAAAGTCAAAAAATACACCTCCAAAAGGTGGAAAAATCAATAGCCACATGAAGCCAGTGAGATGCAATGCTTCCTCCACCCTCTGTGTGAGATGCTTCTAACGTAGCTTCTAGAGAGTTCTGGGCAGAAGGGCATCTTCTGACAGCAATCTGAGGGTGGTAAAGATGTTGCAGACACTCCCATTCAAAGTCATACCCTTTCTGCGGCAACATCCATCTTCTAACTTCTCAAAACAGGAAGGAGGGACCAGCCTGGCCTAAAGGGAACAACTTGGATGGTTCGGCTAGGGTTCAGGCTGCAGAGCTTTCTGAGCAATCCACAGAGGTGGGTGGGTCCTCTGCAAGAGCAACAAGTGCTCTTAACTATGGAGCTGTCTCTCCAGACCTGCTCAATTATTTTTATTAAGCTAGAATCAGATCTATTAGAGCTTGTACAAAACCAAGCATAGATCAATCTCACATGTTTCTCAATTATAAATTCAACAGCTTATTAAAACTAATCCGTCATGATCAAGTGTGTTTCTAGGATGTCCAGATGATCCATTATCAGCGAAACAATGCAATTTCTCACGTTGGGACTATAAGGAGAAAAACTACAGGATGACAGATGATAAAAGGGCATTTGACAAAAGCCAATAAACAAATCTTGGCAAAAACACACAGTAAAACAGGAATTTATGGGTGCTACTCAACATGGCATACATATTCCATTCCTGAAGAGGTGTTATGGGTGCCTGGGTTACACGTGTCTAGATGGAAGGATTATTCTGGCTCAGTGCCTGTGGTTGCTTGGGAGGAAAGTCAGCACAGTTCACAGCACAGTAGGTTCATTCCCTCCCGGCAAACAGGAAGTAAAGCAGAGCAGCAACAGGAAGCAAATGAACAGGGGAAGACACCTACTGGAGTGGTTATTACCAGAGCCTGGGTCCTGGCAACCCCAACAAGGTCCCCTGTCCTCAAAAGGTCAATAAACTGGCAGATAATAGTAACAAACTGAAAAAGGAGTTATCCACATGGCCACATTGGGAAGAGAGACAAGCAAAGAGGTCCTGTGGCCCTGGAAGACAGTCTAAAGAACACTTCATCTCTCCCGTGAGGTTGACAGCTATCCCGTCTACACAGCACAGGACACATTGTTAGAGGTAAGCACGTTTAAATTAATGGAATAAATGAATGAAGTTCTTTACCACATCAATGTGTCTATGTCACAGTCAGGGCTTGTGGCCCAATAAGAGCATGGTGAACAGGCCAAAGAGGCTGGTGAGTGTTTTGTTCCCAGCATGGAAATAACTTTACAGGTCATTCAACCTGTTGTAAAGTATTTGAAGTACAACACGAACCAATTATTTGACTGTATCTCTTTATATCTGGTGTTGCCCATAGCTGTTCACTCATATTATGATCTGATGCATCTTTGACAATCACCTTTCCCCTTGGGCCACTAGTCCCAAGACCATACAGTCATGTCATGTTTAATAGCATGGGATAGTGAGGAAGGGAGGCATGCTATGGTGAATAGAACCTGAGCATCACAGCCAGTCCAGTCTATCTGAATCACCTCAGCATCTCTGAACAGTGTGCTCGAATGAGTAGCTGCCAAAGCTTTGGACCACATGTGATACCCAAGTCTGCCACTTCACAGATGGATGACCTCAGGCAAGTCACTGGGCCTCTCTGAACCTCGGTTTCCTAGAGTCAAAATGAGAAAAATAGGGATGGAACTATGGCTCAGAGGGAGAGCTGGTGCTTTGCATGAACAAAGTTGTAAGTTCAGTACTGGCGTTAAATAAATAGCTCCTACCTCAAAGTTATGAGCATCAAGTAAGATTAAGCACTTAGGTATATCACTTAGTCAATTATTATATATTACATCACTTATTCAACTATTATAATCTTAGGCAGCCACATTTTAAGCATCAAATACAATTACAGGTAAAGTCTAGAACACACTAAAAAAATTTAGTTCTCTACAATGAGACACCTCCCACACCACACTACCACCCTTCCCATTACCCACAGGGAGAGGAGAAAGTAAAGCTATCTATTGCATAGATACCCAGTGATGCAAAAGGGAACTTGACAGTATGTGGACACAATTAGAAGAAAATGAAAGTGAACAGTTACAAGACTTTTTGGAGGAAAAAAAAAAAAAAACAGCAGAACACACAGGTAGCCTTGAAACAATTTAAACAGCCACTTAGAAGAAATTCAGGAGGAAGTGTTTGCCAAAATCCAAAAGTGCCAAACACTCAAAACCCAAGCCAAAGAGAGAGAGCCACAATGGAACGGACGCTCTCAACCATGGAATGGGAGCCCAGGTGTTGCCATACCAGTAGTCAACGGGTAACACTGAAGTTCTCCATATAAAGCAGAAGCAGGCTCCTAGCGATGTAAAAGAGCAGTTTTCATAACACCTGCACCTATAAGAGCTCCAAGCAGAGGTGACCACCCCGTCTGATGAAAACAAGAAACAGAAGGAAAATGGACAGCAGGATGGGGGTGGGGGTGGGACTCAGAAGTGTAGAGGAGCAGAGGTGGGCTGGGCATGAAGAAAACGTGGTATCATGTACTACTCCCTGGAGCAATGTTTCTTTGTGTTATAATGTGAATAAATGCAGATTTACATAAATATAATAATTAGAGTGCTTTTCCAACAAATGTCACAGTATTTGGTGAGGGTGACTCTGGGAATATAATCAGCCAGATACCCTACCTCATGATACTTGAAGGAGATTTCTGAGCCTCTTGTGAGTTGCAGAGGACACTTATGAAGTGGCTCCCATGAGGAAGCATGCCTGGTGCTGCTCTTCATTTCACATCAACTCTGCCATTTAGGTGCAAAATCAGACGAGACTAACTGACGCATGGCCACCACGCTCTACCGCCTTTACCCAACTCAAACTTCTGTTTTGTGTGTGGCCTTGTAATTGTGTGTGCATGTGTGTGTGTGTGTGTGCGTATGTGTGTGGTATGTGTGTTCATGTTCATGTGTGTGCGTGGTGTGTGTGTGATGTGTGTGGTCATGTGCACGTGTGTGCACATGTGCATGTGTTCGTGTGTGTGTGTGTGTGTGTGTGTGTGTTCATGTTCATGAGTGTGTGTGTATGTGGTGTTTGTGTGGTGTATGTGTGTGTGGTAGTTGTGTAGTGTGTGCATATGCATGTTCATGTGTGTGTAGTGTGTGTCCATGTACATGTTCGTGTTCATGTTTGTGTGTGTGGTATGTATGCATGTGTGTGCTCATGTTCATGTGTGTGTGTATGGTGTGTGGTGTGTGTATGCCTGTAGAGTCCAGAGGATGGCATCAAATCCCCAGGGCTGCAGTTACAGGTGGTCTTGAGCCTCCTGACATGGGTGCTGAGCACTGAGCTGGGTCCCTGGAAGAGCATCAAGTGCTCTGAACCACTGAGCCATCCCTACAGCCCCTTCTTTTTATGTATTATAAAATCAAGCACAATTTAAAAACGAATTTCTTCTTGCTTTCATATTGAGTAAGAGTCATGAGTCTTGAGGGGGATATCATACTATGAGCAGCAGCTAAGTGAGCCCCTTTTTATTGTCAAGGTCAACTAGGAACTCATGCCTTTGCCACCAGCCCTTGCATGGTTTTTCAATAAACAACAACAGAATCCTTGGTCTAGAAAAGTTAGTGAGTACCTTCTCCCAGCTGTGGTTCAACCTTCTCAGAAAATGTCAGTATGTAAACCCCTGGTCGCTAGCTGGTTCTCTGGTGTTTTTATGAATAGGCAAACTTAGAAGACTCGTATTTACCAAGGCCAAGGCTCAGTCCTTCTGAGGAAAGGTGGTCTAAGTGACTGTGGTGTGTTTGTTGGTTCGCAGCTCCAGCTATAACTGTGGTGTGAGCTGCTTCTCCTGAGCTCTACGCACAAGTGCGTAGTGTATACATAAGAGTATATATAAGCATACCCTCATGCGAATTGAAAGTATGCTCGTGGCCTCTTACCAGAACCATGACAGTGAATTAGCCAAAAAAAAAAAAAAAAAAAAAAAAAAAAGTCTAAACAGTGGGAACAGTGTAGCATGAAGCTCTCACTGACGCTTCTACTTCTACCCCACCCCACCAGACCACACCCCGTTTAAGGGCAGCAAGGGAAACTCTCTTCTCAATGCCCTGTTGAAACCACAGGACCAGGGGTTACAGGACGTAGAAAATGAGTTTGACTCCTTTATCATATAGGAATGACAATGTCTGACAAAGTTGTAAGACAACCAGAGAGAGAATACCGTGGGCTGGAAAGGGAAGGCGGAGAAGCTGGGTGCTGGGTGGTGAGGTACTCTGGAAGCCTGAAGAACAAGCCATGCTCTCCTCTGGTCAGAAGGAAGTGTATTAATGAACAAGAACAACCCCTTGGCCTCTGACTTGGGGATGCTTGTTACAGTTTCGGGCAGGAAAGGCTCTACCTAAATGCCCATCCATCCAGTGTGTGCTCTGGCTTGAATTGGGGTTGAGCTTGCTGTCAACAGGCAGGCTCCAGCCACTGCCTCAAGCCACTGCAGTAGCCCAACCCTTTCCTAGTGCATCACGTGGCCCTCAGGGCGGGGTCCCCTCCCCTACCCGCAAAATTCTCCCTGCCTCACTGCTAGCAAGTCACTCCAAGCAAAGACATTTGTGAGAAGGATGGAGGACAAACCTTCCCAGTCCTCCCTGCCCCCAACTACAGCCCCAGATCCACGGCGCTGCCTGTTTGAAGTGAATATATTCCCCACCGTGGGTCAAATGAGCTGCTGTGGGCTTGAAAGCGCTTCAACACGGCTCGTTTCCTTATGTGTTCCTTTGTCATTGCCAACTATTACAGTGTTTAAGTGTTCTTAGTGGTGTTTTTACTACAGCTGAGGGAATGTGGGTTTAGAGGGTGGAGTCAGGCTGGGGACCAAGCCCTTTGACTCCATCCAGTGTGCTCCTCATTGCATTGTGATGGGGCTCACTTTGTTTTCTGAGTCAGGTTGTTATCTCCTGCCCACCCTCTACCTCTGTAGCACTGGGGTCACAGGTGTGTGCCACCACCATGCCAGGCTTTGTACTGTGATTCTTAAGAAATAGCCAGTACTTGATATTTTCAGGTTAAAAAAAAAAAAATCAGATTGCTGAAACTATTACTAAGATTATCTCCCCCAGCCTCCCAGCACCCCAGTCCCCCCCAGTCCCTCCAGTCCCCCAACCCCCTATCCTCCCAGCCCCCTAGACACACACACACACACACACACACACACACACACACACGCCACCCTGCTCTGTGTCTTTGAAGTATTCTCTGGAATGTAGCAGAAAAGGCATCTCAGTAGTTCTCCTAGTAGGTAGAACACAAATGAAGAAGAGTTGGGAAGATTTTCCCACATAAGATTCAAGCCATCTTATAACACCCGACCATCTATCTCATCAGCCTTTCCCATAGTGACAAGCAAGGGCTGTGCTGCTGGCCAGCTGGACTGACACAGAGTTCTCTGTTGTCATTTCACATTGCTTCCAGAATTTATATATCAGCCTGGGAATGCAAATGGGGAAGTGGATTATCTTTGCTTCCATCGCTTTGCAATCTTATTTAGTGAACTGAAAGTGTCCTGGGTAGAAGCCTGGCTTCAGAAACGGTTTCTTGAGCTGGATTCACAGAGGTCTTCCTAAGGTGCATGGGAAGCCACCCTCAATGCCATCCATCCCTGGTGGATATCTGGGGTTGGGATGAATAACTAAAGGAAAGAACAGCTCAGCTAAAGATGAGGAGAGAAAGAAAGGAGAGGGGGAGAGATGAGACCCGTGAACTTGAGGTCAGTTTATAATGGCAGATGAGCCAGAAGGCAGTCAGGAACCCCGACATAAAGAGAAGGCTAAGGCTAGAAGGGATGCTAAGACCGTTCTGCAATCCATTCCAGGCTCTTGGTCTAAATGAAAAGTAGAAGCCTGGATAAGGCAAAGGCTTGGTCAAGGTAACACAAGTTTGTGGACAGTCTAGGTCAGTATGACAATATTATAGCTCAGGACCAAGGTAAAGGTGTTGTCTTCTCTCAGGAGATAGCCATTTCCCCCACAGACTGTCTTCTAAAAGCCAAGACTTAGCCTTATTTCATTTCTTGACACCTGAACGTGATGGTCCTAAATCAGACTGACAATGTATATGCCTACTGTGGTGGCATGATAAAAAAAAATGGCACTTATTCAAATTTCCTCCTAAAAGCCAATAGATTCATGAGAAAACTATCAGGCAAGTCTCAATGGAGGGATGTCCTGCAACTACCTGATAGATATTCCTCAAAACTATTAAGATCATCAAAAGCAAGGCAAGTCCAGGGGGTTGTCAGATCCAAGAGAAGCTTCGGGAAGCATAGATGGTATTGCAATGTCATGCCCTAGATGTTGCCCTGGAACATAGGCAGGATGTTACAGACAAGCTAAGACATGCTAAACATTGGTCAATGCCATTCCTTCAGGTCAGGCTTTGTGAGGGGAGCTTCAAGGAGGCCACTTCAGAAGACTGATGTGTCGTCTTAGGGTGGAGAAATTAAGAGACGTACAGTGACACAAGGGTCATGGTGAACTATAAATGACCTCTAAAAACCGGTCAGGTGTCCTGCTTTCAGGGAAAGTTTGTGACCCTGTGAGAGTCATTCGGGCTTGTCGACCTTGCTCAAGAACTACCTAGAGAGCTGCAAGTGTCCTATGGGATGTTTTAAAGAGAGAGGAGGAGTCAATTGTGTGCAGAGATAGGGTAGACAAACACCTTCAGCAAGGGAACCAACTATGTAGGCAGGGTAAGTCAGCCTCCACATTTGCCTAGCCCTCCATCAACCACGTGCCAGTGCTTAGGTGAGGTCAAGGTGAGTATGACACGTCAGTCAGGACAAAGTTAAAGGAGACCAAAACACCTTTAGTTTGCTTCTCTGCTGCTGTAATAAAACCCTGACCAAAAGCTGTTGCAGGATATTTGATCACACTGTGAATCTCGAGATTGTGTTATTTACTGGGAAAAAAAAAAAAAAAAAAAAAAAAAAAAACCTTCTTCTAGTCGTGTATGACTCGGCCCTAGTACACACCTTTAATCCAAGAGCTCTCTGCTTATTGTAAGCAGGATTAAACAAAGTCAACCAGAGGTCAAGAGGCAGAGCAAGCAATCAGTTAACAGGAAGTGAACAACAAAAAGACCATAGAGTGGAAGAGGGATTCAGGAAGAGAGAGAGACCCACTCACAGGAGGTAGAACGGAGGGATACGTAGTTTGAGGCAGAGGAGAAAAGGGAGATTTTTCTGGGTGCTTTCTCTGCCTCTCTGAACTAGCAGGCTTTCACCCCAACATCTGGCTCCCAGGTCTTTATTGGTAAAACTGAATGATTGAGCTTTAGTTAAAAACACACTTGGTGCCCAGTGTGGGGAAGGAAAGGATTTATTTCAGCTTACAAGACAACAGTCCATCATCAAGGGAAGGCAAAACAGCAGCCCAGGCAGGAACCTGAAGACAGGAACTGAAGCAAACATCACAGAGGAAACCTTCTTTCTGGCTTGCTCTGTATGGCTTGTTCATCTTGCTTTCTTACAACCCAGGTCCATTTGCCCAGGGTGACATCTCCCACGGTAGTTTAGGTCCTCCTACGGCCATCATTAACCAAGAAAGTGTGTAGACCAGGCTGGCCTCGAACTCACAGAGATCCACCTGCCTCTGCCTCCTGAGTGCTGGGATTAAGGGCATGTGCCACCAACACCCGGCTAGATAATATCTAGGTAGGGTTCCTCATTAAAAATCAACGATGGGCTCTGAGAAGCAAAGACATGCCCTCCATGACAGCTGAGGTCTGAAGGCTGTGACCTTCAGGAACCTTCCAAAGAGAATTAGCTGGCTCCTTTTCAGACTCCCTCATCTGAAGTACTTTCTGTCTATCGCTCTAAACACTTGCCATTCTGTCAGATAAATGATTGTCACAGGAAACAGAGGGCACTTAGTGACAGTGAGCCACAAAACACTGGCTGGGACTAAACCTACAGAATGAATTTAAAATTTTCTTTTCAAAGTCTTGTCCAGATGAATGCCTCTCCCTGGACTATATGTTATGTAAGCTATAGGCAGATGGACTTTCCAATGTTTGTAATATTACAAATAATCATTCAATATCTGGCAGTCACCGTCATTCATATCACCATCCTATTTGGCAAAGATGCCTGGGGGATATGTCATTGATTCCCTCCTCCCAGAAGCATCTTTCTTCATCAAGGCAGCTTTGACTAAACACAACAGCTTATGAATGCCATAGCTCACCCTGAACTGTATTCTAAACAAACTGTCTGTCTTACCCTCCCCAACAGCATCTTTCTACACAAGAGCACAACTTAAAATTCATCAGGAGCTCAAAGCTACACACTGCCCCGCAGATGTGTCCATAGGTCCATCTGTTGGAGGCAGTTTCTCAACTAGGCTCCTTCTTCCCAGATAACTATAGTTTTGTAACAAAACCTAGCCCTACAACCATCAAGATAAATGTTAATTTTGGTGTGTGATAGAGGTATTTTTTTTTTGCAATCTTTTCCTAATGAAGTTTGTTTTTAAAGGATGGATGATAACTTTGATCAGTTTTTTTAAACTCAAGAATAAGATTAAAATATTTATTATTAACAAAATGTCAGCATTTTAAATAAAGACATAATAATGATGCTGTACCAAACCATATTGGCACCTGACATGAAAGATGTACCCTTTATATACATTTTTAATGTGCTTTTTTTAATGCTTAATTTTTTCCAGAACATTAGCATTATTGAAAACAATGGAAAAATTGAAGTGTCTGGAAACCACATTACTTTAAATATTTTATTTATACCCAAAATAGATTTATTATCACTTTAATTTTGTTGGCTTTAGTGAACACACACTCATCAATAATATTCTCTAAATCAACTTCTTTGCCTCCCTTACCTCAGAGAACTGCTGTGTTTACAATTTCTCTTGATGTAAGTGTCAGCCTGAAATAATTCAAAGATTGACTTCTTTATTTCAAGTTCAGCATTTTGACCTTTTGGATTGTGGTGTTAATTTTAGTTTAGTTTTTTTTTTTTTTATTACAACATGTTCTTACTTCATCACTAACTTTGAAAGCTCCTTAAACTGTATTTCCTAAGATCAGCCCTGTTGTCAGCCTGTGCCTATCTGTTTGGTAAGACCTCTCCTGTCTTCTCCCCTCTGTTTCCCCTTAGAATCATGAGAACTTGCATAGCAGACTGAGGAGGGAGGTGAGGAGCAGTGATAAGACTGCTAACTTGAGAAATCTTGAAGAATCCAATCCGAGGATACAGAACTATCTCAGTTAGGGTGTGTCTGTTGCTGTGAGGAGACACCATGACCACGGCCACTCCAATAAGGAAAACATTTCAGTTTCAGAGGTTCAGTTCATTATCATCACGGCAGGGAGCAAGGCAGTGTGCAGGCACATGTGGTGCTGGAGAGTGCATCATCTAGCAAGCAATAGGAAGTTGACCGAGATGGGTGGTACCCTGAGCATAGGAAACCTCAAGAGCCACCCCCACAGTGACACACTTCCTCCAACAAGGCCATAGCCACTCCAACAAAGTCACACCTCCTAATAGTGCCAGTCCCTATGAGATCATGGGAGCAAATTAACATTCAAACTACCCCAAAAACCAATGTAGTATATAAGCATATATTATATAGCATTGTTTTATGCATACAAATATACATACTATACATACATTGTACATCATATGTTACATATGCATTATCTCTATACAATTAAATATATACACAAAATATATATACTGCTAGGCTTCTACGATCACATAAGCTAATCACACAAAATTTTATCAAAGATTGGCCCAGCTTCAGAAGCTGAGAAATGTCCCAATCTGCAGTCTAGTCTGCAAGCTGAAGCCCCAGGAAAAGCTGGTGGGGTGGCTCTAGCCCAAGCCTGGAGGCCTGTGAACCAGCAGAGCTGTATCAGAAGGCTCCTAGGACCAGGAGAGGAGGGATGTTCACCCTGAACAAGGAAGGCACAATCTGTTCTATCTGGGTACTCAACAGACTGGATGATAGATGTCCCCTATCACTGGTACAAATGAACCATATGTCCACTCAAATGTCAGCCTCCTGCAGAAACACCTGTACCCACACACACACACACACACAGAGAGAGAGAGAAAAAGAGAGAGAGAGAGAGAGAGAGAGAGACAGAGAGAGAGAGAGAGAGAGAGAGAGAGAGAGAGAGAGAGAGAGAGAGAGAGAGAGTTTTACCAGCTATCTGGGCATCCTTTAGCCATGAGACACATAAAATCAGCCAGCCTGCGATCATTTCTTGGAAGAGGCCTGAGCTACAGGGAATGGAGACTCTCTGCCTCAAAAGGATTTCTGGCTGTTTTGCGGAACCAAACATACTGAGAGCTAACTCATGTTTTAAGTTAATGCAGTCAGAAGATGTTTTTATCTGAGAGTGACAAAGAAATCCTGAGGATGTCCCCATATTTAGCAGTCAGGAAAAGCAGCCACCTTGAGTGAATGAGGTAAGACTTGGGGGTGAAGCTTCTAATAGGGACAGCTTTGGGCTGCATCTTGGGGCTCATTCAATTTTGCTCATCACACTGATTATGTAAGATCCCCTCCGTAAAGCAGCCCAAGCCACCATGTATAAACAAAAGCATCACTACAGAGACTTCTGTACTTGAGACATGGTTTAAAGTATCAGCCTTTAGGGTGGCAGTCCCGAGAGATGGTATGTTTAAGAGGTAGGACCTAGCAGGAGGTCTGTGAGTAAATGGCCATGTTCCCAAAAGAGATTGTGGGACAACCCCACCCCCACCCCACCCCACCCCCAGCCTTTTGACTTCCTGTTTGGCTGTCTTATCTTGCTCTCATGAACCCCATCATGAGGGTGAGGTCCTCCCCTAGAGTTGAGCTAAACCACATCCTTGGCTCTCCTAGCTGGGGAGCCACAGGAACAACCTCATTCTGACTAAGACTGCCTATGTTACTGCATCACAAGGGTAAAATTGAACTAATTCACAACCCACCTGAACTGTATGGTTCATGCTTTTCAAACCCAGAATTGGAGTCAGTTTGATTCACGGTCTGAACCATGTGGCTCTGCTCTGGGCACTGTTTCACCTTTGCAAGGAAATGTTCATTTCTCTTGGCCCGTTAAAGTAAGTGTTCCACCTAAGCATAGGTACCACATGCCCATTACCCCCGTACTGAAGAGATTGAGACAGGAAGATTGTTAAGTACAAGGCCAGCATGGACTTCATACCAAGTTCAACACCAGCTCAGGTGTTGAAAACAATTCTGCCTCAAATTTTAAAATTTAAAAAAAAATTAATTAAAAAGATGAGTCCATTAGGGAAATTTCTGCCCATGATGAAGTCTGAACTATTTCTTTCTTCTTTTGGCATTTTAGTCAAATGCGAAGAACAGAGCCTTCTCCAACAGTTTTCTTTTTATCTGAGTGAGCTTTCACATCAAGAATCCTGGGACCGGGACTACTCTCTTTCTCCTTCCCCAATTACCGTGTCTCTTTTCAAGCTGCATTTAACATTACCCTAGCTTAGTGTTTCCTTTCAAGCTGCATTCAACATTACCTTAGCTTAGTGCCTTTGCCCTCCAACTGTATCCCCTAGTCATCTCCTAAGGGAATGTTGAGACCGCTGAACTCATATCTCCATTAGCTTTCAAGTCTCCCTCCACCAAAAAAACACTTCCAGGGCAATAACTCAATTATTTCGAGGGAGATTGGAAAAGTAACTGCTGGCAGCAAAGACAATTATGTTTGTGAAGCACAGATAGTGTGACCGGCTTGGAAGTTTTGTAAGGAAGGACAACTGTAGGGCAGTGGTTCTCAACCTTCCTAACATGGCGGCCCTTTAATACACTTCCTTGTGTCATGGTGACCCCCCCCAACACAAAATTATTTCATTGATACTTCATAACTGTGATTTTGTTACTCTATAAATCATAATGTGAATATCTGATATGCAGGATATCTGATATGTAACTCCTGTGGGGGGGTCTCAACCCACACATTGAGAACCAGTGCTCTAGGTGGTGTTAGAAACAGAAACTGACCTGAAAGGCTGTGAAAGCTGCATTTATCACTGCCCAACAGTAGTGGGTTACAACAAGCTGGAAGCCAAAGGTGAGGCTCAGGTCCCTAGCAGCCTTTACCAGGGCTCAGCTATTTACATGCTAATTGCAACTCCAGAGGCCAATACCTAACATAAAGCTAAGACAATATATGTCCAAAATGGGAACCAGGACAGTTGTGGTAGTTCATGCCAGTAAGATTTGCTGAAGGAGGTGGAGGCAGGAGGATCACGGGTTCGAGGCCAGCCTGGGCTACACATTGCCATGCAGTGCTGGGACATGCCTTTAATTCTGGCATGCAAGAGGCAGAGGCAGGTGGATCGCTGAGTTTGAGGCCAGCCTGATCTACGGAGCCAGTTCCAGGACAGCCAGGGCTGTTATGCAAAGAAATCCTGTCTTGAAAAACAAAACAAAACAAAAAAAAAAAAAAAAAAAAAAAGGAGGTGGGGGGAACTAGCCTTTATTTTCCACAGAGTATGCAATTCCTATAGCAGTTTTCAGGCTTTGGTAAGGCAATGATACATCCTCATTAAAAAAAAAAGTAATACATTTATTTGTTTATTTATTTGTGTGTGTACAAGTAGAGATCAGAAGACAATGTCCAGAAGAACATTCTCTCCTTCCACTACCTGAAAGGGATCGAACTCATGTGGTCATGCTTGCCAGCAAGTACCTAAACCCTCTGGGCCATCTTGCCAGCCCCAATAATGCTTAACACTATTATAAGAAACAGATTGTGAAGATGAACAGCTGCTGTCACTTGATGCCAGGTAAAAACTAAACAGGCAAAAATGTAGGCAACTAGAGAGTAAAAGCCCCATCTAGTGGGGACAGCGGGAACCACTGGTTTGTATAGCCAGTTATTTCATTTGCGTGTGTGCGCGCACACATACACATACACACACACACACACACACACACACACACACACACTTCTTGTCTGGGGACAGGGTCTCATTACATAGGTCATACTGACCTTGAACTTGTAAACCTCTTGCTTCAACTTCTCAAATGCACCACCACATCTGGCTATAACCAGATTTGATTTTTATTGTCAAAAGAACTAGCTATTGATACCCATCCACCCTGATGCTGGTTGTTGTTGCTCTTTCAACACCGAAGGGGCCTATACTGAGATGCGAGCTAGCACCAACCATAGGCAGGTTTCCTCAAAATAGCACGAGATTGAAACACTTGCTAGACACACTCAGAAACTGTGCCCAGCTCAGCTGAATGTATGCAAAAATAAAAAGTAGCTAAACGGTTTAGAACTTATTTAAAACATATAGCCACTCTCCTAGTTTGATTTCTGTTGCTGTTCAGAATAGGCAAGGCCCTAAGTTCAGAAATACTCTATAAAAATAAATAAAATATAAAGTATTAAAATACACCAGGAATTTTGTTTTTTTTAAAAAAAAAAAAATCAGTGTTTAGGACCTCACAGCCCAGGCAGGTAGAAGATAGCCACAGGCCCACCTGGGTCCTCACGGCCCAGCTGGCTGAAGACATTCTCAGGCTTGCCCAGCAGGGTGGGTGCCATTATGATGAGCAAATACAGAGTGGAGAAATGGAGAGGAAGAAGCAGGATGGTTCATGCGCCATGGAAAGAGGCAGAACTGAGGAAGTAAAGGCCGTAAGGAACAGGCTGATGTGAGTAACCCACTTGCCACCTGAGGTCATGGTGATACCCACACCCAGGCTGCTGCCAAAGGCTGTGTCCGGGTCTGTGTTCCTACCCCAGCTGAGGTCTGTGTTGATATCCATGGCCCATGCTGCCACAAAAGGCCACATGGATGCCTGGTGTCTGGGCTGCCACCTATGGACATTTTGGTGTCCAAAGGCCATGATGATGCTGCGGGCATGCCAAGCTGAGTGGCCTGTGTTGCCAGATGGGACCATGATGACTTCTGGACCTGAGCACTGCCAATGGCTATATCCATTGTAGGGTCCATGGCCCTACAGCAGCCAGGGTTACCACTGAGAGCTGAGAGGATACATTAGGTCCAGGCAGTCTCCTGAGTCCATGTTGGTGTCCTCCAGGGGCATGCTGATCTGAGTGGCCTACGCTGCCACCCAGGGCCAGGTGATATCAGCTGCTGCAGAGGGCCATGTCTGGGTCCATGGCACTACACCAGCCAAGACCTGAGTAATGTCCATGGCTCCTGTCACCACCAAAGAAAACAGCCCAAAGACTGAACACAATGTCAAAAGAAAACACTGTGTGATTGAAATCTCCTCTAAGTGCCATTGGAATCTGAGACCACATAACACTAAAACCAAAGGGACCCACAGAGAATGCCAGCAGGTGGCATTCACATACCTTGGAGCTATGGGGTGGGAAGCCAGGACAAGCAGAAAAGTTCAGAGATCAGCAAGTGAGCAGAATAGCATCAAGCTATAACACTTACCTCAAAGACAGAGGGAGGGGCTGGGCTTTAAAGAGGCTAATGCATGGGGCATCAGGAGAGACTGTTGATTGGGGCCAAATCTTTCTCTGTGGCCATGCATCAGCAGCCTGAATGTGGGGTTGATGTAACAACAGCCTTTAACCCTGGAGTCCTCAGACTCACATAAGAAAAGTAGTAAATGAATGGAATCAGTGCTTGCTGAGAATGGGTTTGGACCACTGGGACGATCAGCACGTTTTGTACTTAAAGTATCTAAAATATTGGATGCTGTAGTCTGTCTACTGGAGAATGACACATTAACTGTATGGTTCTAATTTGAAAAGATTAAGTAGTTAAGGTTAGATTGTGAACCTTGGGGGTAGCTCAGAGACACTTGCCTGTCAAAACCAAGGACACAGACCCAACCCCTAATCACACACACACACACACACACACACAGACAAAATGAAAATTAGATTGGTTTTCAAGGGAATTTTATAAATTTACTGTCAAAGTTTGATCATCACTAAGAATCCTGTTAGGTTTATTGAAGTTATTATTATTATTAGCAATGCTTGAGGACTTAAGGTTGCCTTACTCATTTAAATGTTTTAAAGGCCTTTCAAAATTAAAGAGCATATATTTATAAGACACTCAAAAGATTTGGCATAATTGCATTCACTCAGCTAAGCATGATTCGTTAACATATGATAAAATTTTAAAGGTTTAGGAAAAGCTAGGTTTGTTGATTTGTAACTTTGGTAAGTCACCATTTTTAAATCTCAATTAGTGCAGCTCTTGGGACAGCAGAATGGGGCTTCCACTGGCTTGGTGGCCTTGAATAAGTCAGTCTAGCCAATAAAAGAGGTGCCCACCAGAGTCTAAAAGCCTCCCCCAGGCCTACCCCTCTAGAATTCCAACACTGCTGGTCTGTTTGCCATCCATTTGACAGACTGTGGGAGGAAGGCTGCCCCACCCTGATAAGACTCTTGTTTGGAGCTTCTCCAGGGACTCTTTTAGTTGATGGCTTTTGATCACATCCTACTCACTTGTTTATTTTTAAGCCCTAATGCTTCCTTCCCCAAACTCAGCTAGGACAATAGGACAAGCCATAAACAGGGAACGTCTGCAACTGTAGAACATCCAGCTCTTCTTAAGCCAGAGAAGGTCAAGAGAAGGGCCCACACCTTGACTCAGGCTTTGGATCTGAAACCAATTTCTTGTTTTGTCTCATTCACACAATGTCAAAATGCCTGGGTGGGACAAGCAATGTCATCCCTAAAATGGGCCCATGAAAGAAGCAGTGCTGAATGTTTAAACAAGACTCCAGTGACCTCACAGATGGGACAACTAGGTGCCTGCCTTTGGTGCAAGTTGCTAGCTAAACCAGCTGGTCCAACTGGCACAATGTGTTTGTTGGAGAGGACATGTCCACCTCTTTGGGTGTCCCTCACATCTGTCCTTGGGGGTTCCCTTTCCTGACACCAGTCCCCTCACCCATGTTGCCATCTCACTGTTTTTGCTTTGGACCTGTTTCAGAGAAAGCATGGATTAACTCTTCAGAGCAATTGCGCATCCCCTGACTCCAAGCTGCAAGGTTAGTGCCCCCTAGCGTGAGAAAGTGGCATCATGTGGAAGCTTGAAGAAGATGCTCACTGCTCTCTGCAAGCTCCAGAGTCCTCAAAAACAGGTAACAAGCCGGACAGTACCCTTCAGGCTGAGACAAGTGCATCTCTGCTAGTTCAAGGCTCCTCTCCTCAGGAGAGACCTGTCTCAAACAAACCAAAACTAAGTAAATAAAAGTAACGATACCTACGTCATACAATAGTGTTGATGATGCTTATTAAGCATTTAGCGTGGAGCCTGGCACAACATAGGTACTCAGTAGATGAAGTCTCTTGATAGTTACTATTAGGAATTACTAAATTTGAAAGGCTTTTGAGACCTATGTAAAATTCCCATAAAAAATGTCAATGGAAGCTGAAAATCACTGGTAAGAAAGAGCATGCGGTTCTGGGGGGGGTGGGGGAGTAAGGGGCGGAAATCACTGGATCTTGATTAGCTGGTTTCCTAAGGGGAAAGCAGAGGTCATGATGCTATTGATGTGACAACTAAAATGTCTTCTCCTTAACTTCTGCTTGCTCCTAATGCCCCTCCACCACCCCACATCCAGCTTGTGCTTGTTCAAGGTGCACCTGTGGAATGGATGCGTCATTGTTATTAACATTATCTATTTTCCTTCTGGAACATTAAAGAGAGAAAAGTCCAGTTCCTAATGGAACCAACAGAATGATGATACAGACACGATGCTGTTTGAATCCTGGAGCATGGAGGAGCTCTAGCAAAATCCAGTCTCAGGCAATGGGGACAAAGGTGGGCTGTGACTGGCACACACCACAGGTGAACGAATAGTGTGCCAGCAGAGGGATGGGTGGTTTTGCCGCCGGCAGACAAA
Organism: Phodopus roborovskii; assembly: GCF_943737965.1. Lineage (NCBI taxonomy): Eukaryota > Metazoa > Chordata > Mammalia > Rodentia > Cricetidae > Phodopus > Phodopus roborovskii. The sequence goes on along the minus strand of NW_026126515.1, from coordinate 4,138,470 downwards.
GTGGGAGTCCTTTCTTGAGATCTCTATTCAGGTTGAGCCAGGATTCTTGACTTTACAGAAGAAAAGAATTTCTGGATGAGTCAGTAAAATCCAGAGGTGGAGTTTATTAAGAAAAAAAAATTGTTTTGTTTTGTGTTCAAGACAGGGTCTCACTGTGTAGCTCTGTCTGTCCTGGAACTCATCTGTAGACCAGGCTGGCTTCAGACTCACAGAGATCCACCTGCCTCTGCCTCTCTAGTGCAGGGATCAAAGGTATGTGCCACTGCTGCCTGGCTAAGAGATTTGTAAAGGAGTTGGCACAGTAGGTAAGAGTACTTGCTGTGCTCACATGAGGACCTAAGTTCAAATCCCAGCTTCTTCGATAAGGAGCCAGGCATGGTGGCTCTTGCACCTGTAACCCCAGCATTGGAGAGCTGAGACAGGAGGATCACGGGGCTTGCCAGTTGCCAGTCTAGCTCCAAGGTCAGCAAGAGACCTTGTCTCAAGAGAGTAACATAAAAAGGTGACATAGCCGGAAACCTGCCTTCCTCCTCTGGCCTCTATACACACATGCACGGTGCACACAGGAACACGAATACACACACACACACACACACACACAGAGAGAGAGAGAGAGAGAGAGAGAGAGAGAGATGCATACACACACAAAAATCCTAGCACAGCTAAAAAAAATTATTGTGAAGGTTGCCTACACAGAGATTATTCCTTTTACATACTTTATGTAAGAATTTTTGCAGGGGTGGTGGTGGCACATGCCCTTAATCCCACCACTTGGGAGGCAGAGGCAGGTAGATCACCAAGGCCAGCCCAATCTACAGAGCTAGTTCCAGGACAGCCAGGGTTTCACATAGAACTCTGAAAGAAAAAAAAAAAAAGATAAAATGGGGATGAACCACAGCCTGGCTGGCCAGTGAGCTCTAGGAATGTCCCTGTCTCTGCCCCTGCTCCCCAGCATTGAGGTTACAGACTTGAACCTCCTCACTCAACTTTTTACATGGATGTTGGGGATGTAATGTGTGTCCTCATCCACACACAAAGCACTTTCCCCACTGAGCCATCATCTTCCAGCCCCTGGAATTCTGACACTCAGTGGGTAAGAGTCTTTAGCAGACACTAGAATGACGGGTTCCACTCTCCTGTCCTTTAAGTTTCCCTATCTTTCCATCCAACCTCTGTTCCACCTGATCTTCAGACAAGCTTTATTTGTACAAGCAAGATAGCACCACACCACTGTCTGATATGCAGCCCAGAGTCAAATAATACATCATTATGCAGATCACGGTTGTGGTGTTTGTGTGTGTGTGTTTGTGTGTGTGTGTGTTTGTGTGTGCGTGCGTGTGCATGTGCGTGTGTGTGTGTGTGTGTGTGTGTGTGTGTGTGGTATATGCATATGTGCATGTATGTGCATGAATGTGGAGGCCAGAGACCAATGTCACATGCCTTTCTCTATCCCATTCTACCTTAGTGACAGGAGAGGTCTCTCACTGAACCTGGAGCTCACCAGCTTGGCTAGATTAGTTGGCCATCAAGCTGCAAGGATCCTCCTGTTGTTGTCTCCCCAGGACACATGCTGGCATGCCTGGCTTTTCATGGAGCTCTTCAGTTGTGAACTCAGATCCTAACGGTTGCATGGCAAACACTTTGCTAACTGAGCCATCTCCCCGGGCCCACATTTTAAATTAGGGTATTTCTCATCTAAATTTCCAACCACTGAAAAATCCAGATGAAGTCAACAGTGGGGGGTGGACATTTTAGAAGGGCTTGGTGGGCTTGTGTGCCCACCCCAACCCAGCCAGTGCATTTCTTTGTATCATAAGCCACGGAGCAGCTTATCTCTCCAGATCACCCTCACCAGCTGACCCAACACTGACTTGATGTTTTTTGTTGAAAATGAACAAAGCAATACTCCAACATGTGCACCAGCTCCTTATGGGTTTGGTCACTGTGAGTCAGTTCCTTGGTTCATCTCACCTTTGAATACACAAAACAAATTCAAATGTGTGGGCTTTTCTGGGCTGGGGTCACCTGACTGCTCAGCCAGTCTCTGAATGGCACTTTTGAACTTACCAATTATCTTCCCAGATTCCTCAAAACTCTAGGAACGAACTGCCAACTGCTTTCTGAAGGTCGGGGAGGGCAGTCCCAGCTGAGTGCAAATGAGACAATGACCCAGTTAATCTATGAACCTGTTGCAGATGCTTGCAAAAGCTGTTTATTTGCTATTGTCCTTGAGGAACTCAGCCTTGAATGTCTCCTAATTGTCTTGCATGTAACAAAGGCCAATGGGAAATGACTATTGACAGACTGGCAGCCTGGGTCCCCTTGCCATCTCTTTGCGGCTTCCTTCACTAGCTTTTTCCCTCTCAGGAAAAGCCCGTGACCTTGGAGGCACCTTTGCTGCCTTTCTTGGCCCTGTGGTGGGATGAAGGTGCCTTTTCTGACCCCATGGGTGCAGTGACCAATGGAAAGCCCCAGATGCTCTCTCAGCTGGCAGCCCAGCCTCTGCACTCTTCATCTCAGCAGGGAAAGGGCTTGGCAAGCCATGCCTTATCCTTCTCCTCTCCTCTCACATCAGAGCCAAAGCAAATAATGGTTGAAATGGAAAGAGAAGCCATCTGCTTCTAACACAGTCAGAAAGGAAGCCATTTGTGGCAGCCTAGAATGAGCTACCAGCATGAACTTGACATTGCCTTCCCACTTGGAGTGACAGATGCCTGCTGCCCCATCTGCACTTCTCGGCCGGTTCTGAAGGCCATGTCTACATTTGTGAGTCATATTAGTCAAATCAGCTATGATCAGACCTCATGCTAACCAGTTTAAGGATGGACTGAACCTGTGGCTTCACCACTGTGGATGCAACCAAGCCAGGGACCAGTGTGGACATCTATGCACCTGTTGGGATGAAATTCTCTTGTCACATCTGTTTTCTTCTACAATAAGAAAATGAACACTTAAAACTATGTTCCTTTGGAGAAAACATAGAAAATGGGCTTGTGATGTAGACTACATGTAGAAGGCAGTAACGTCTGCCGTGTCTGTTGCTATATTAATGGGTTCATCTGGAAATGTAAAGGTTGATTATCTACCCCAAGTATGGTCTGTAAGTCTATGTCTCAGTTACTCTTGTGTTGCTGTGATAAGACACTCTGACCAAGGCAATTTACAGAAGAAAGAGTTTATTTGGGGCTTAAGGTTTCCAAGGGTGAGTCATGGTGGAAGGCATCTCAGCAGGCAGGTAGGCATGGTGCTGGAGCAGTACCTGAGACCTCACATCCTGACCCATAAGCACAAGGTAGAGAGAGAGGTGGCCAGGAATGGTATGGGCTTTTGAAACCTCAAGTCCTGCCTCTAGTGACACACTTCCTCCAATGATACCACACCTCCTAATCCTTCCCAAACAGTTCAATCAACTCAGGACCAAATATTCCACATATGAGCCTATGGGAACCATCTTCATTCAAACCAGCCTGCTCGCTACCCACCCTTGCTCTCAAAAAGCCCCAGAACAAACACGACTTGAAGCAAGAAGCAACCAGAGGGACCCCCACACCTTTAGGATGGCTACCATTTTCAGGGCTCACTTCCTGTCACCATTCCTTAGCAATACTTTGAGCACAGTCATTGCCTCGTTGCCTCAAAAGCCATAGAACCAAGAATATTTCTAAGCCAAGAATGTAGAACTAAAGGGAAGTCCATTGTTTTTCCCTGAGCCCTTCTGACTTTGAAACTTACAGAGAAGTTCAGCATCCATTTGTCTGCAAGGTGGGCTTTAGATGCCTTTGACTTCTGAACGTTAGGTCTTCCTTCAGCACCTTTCCAAGTAACTCAGAAAACTCTGAGGAGAGACAGTACAAGTTGCCTCTTATCTAAAGGCCAACCCAAAGGTTCTTCCCACTGCACACTTTGAATTTTAGAAATCTTTCTCTTTCCAGTCTAGTGCGGTGACGCACACCTATAATTTCGGCACTGGGGAGGCAGAGGGCAGGAAGAGTGCAAGGCGGGGCTAGCTTGGATTCTATATTGAGGGTCTAACTCGAACACAACAACAGAAATAGTGTCTTAGCAAAGTAACAAAAGTGGGAAAGAAGCCAGGGTAAATCCCAGTGTTGGGCGGCTTGCCTAGAATGTGTGAGGCCCGCTATTCAATCCCCAGCATTGCTGAGAGGGGAGGGGGTAGAGGTGGGGAGGGACAGAGCAACTTGATTCCAATGGGGAGCACTTTTTAAAGCTAGGGAAGAGCTGCTTTGGCAACAAAAGGGAGCATTCAACCCTAGGCACGTGATAGATGCTGAAAATAACAGGAACAAATGGATTATTGAAATCACAAGCAAGCTAACACATAAATGAATGAACTCCCGAATCCAGGCAGAGAGGTGAGTGCAAACGCTGAAGGGTTTCATCTTTTGTCTTTCACCTGTGGGCTCCTGCAAAGAGGACAACGTCAGACCCTGTACCATTTCCATCCCACTGCTAGCTGTCACTCTGCCATCCTCTCCCACACAGGGATGTTCACATTTGAACCCTCACAGGTCCATTGGGCAGCCTCAGCTCCTGGCCTGGCCTCTGAATACTAATGGGGACTTGGGGCTAGCCAACATTAGCACTTCCTGCCCTGTCACCGCCTCAGCCTTCCCTGCTTGTACCCATCATCTGTGAGGACCTCAGTATAAATCGACAACAAGACATATGTCCACTTCCCCTGCATTCCAAAATTTAAAGGGGGGGGGGGCTGGGAATACAGCTCAAAAGTAGAGCACTTGGCTAGCATGCATAGGCCCTAAGTCCAATTCCCAGGACTGCAGGGGGCACTCAGACTTCGTGGTGAGAGAGCACAAAACTACTTACATACGGGTCAGCCCTTCAGCTCTTCTCTGGTCTCAGCCAGCCAGCTGCTGATCAAGATTTGAACAGACACATTGGCCACAAAGTGAGACTGTGTCTCAAATAAATAAATAAATAAACAAACAATAACTGCTTTCTAGACTGGCGATGCGGCACAGTGGTTGAAGTGTGAAGACCAGAGTTGCCACTTCCAAAATGCACATAAATGCAGAGTCAGTATGGGGCTCACATGCAATTCTAGCCTTGGATGAGCAAGCAAAGTTAGCCCCATCAGAAAGCTGTGGGCTTGAGAGACCCAGCCTCAGTGAGTACAGTGGAAAAGCAATGACAGGTGACTCTGGACATTGACATGTACACTCATATGTGCATACATCCACACACACACATGTATCCATACCCATGCAAGGAAAAACACCTGCATATGCATATACTATACACACTCATAAACAGCAATAAATACATGAAAGCAAGGAATGGAGGAAAGAAAGAAAGAAAGTAAGAAAGAAAGGAAGGAAGGAAGGAAGGGAGGAAGGAAGGAAGGAAGGAAGGAAGGAAGGAAGGAAGGAAGGAAGGAAGAAAAGACAAAACTAAAGTCAAATTCCCTCCCAATTAGAATCATAATAAAACCACCTGGAAAGTCAAAAATCTCAAACTATGGGGTTTTGCTGTGCCTTTTGCACTCGCTCTAACACCTGCACCTGTGAGTAATAACTTGTGCTAACGCCAATGGACAGATGAAGACTTCCTAGGAATTGACAACTCCTTAATCAATGTCAAAATAATGCCCCCACTGCATTTGCTTGCTAAAGGATTTCTGAAAACTCAAAGCCCTGCCCCCCTGCCCCTCCTGTGCGTCTGTGTTTAAAGCTGGCCTCACATGAGTCATCTTCCCCTCCTTTGCTTAGGAACTGTTGCTCCCAAGCTCCCTCTCTCTCATGTCCTTGATCCCTTAAAACTTGAGCAGGGTGAGCCCATAGGATCACCTTCCAGACAGCTAACTGTGGTTAAAGACTGCATTTAAACTCCCTCCGACTGACTGAGAGGACAATGATCAGGGGACTTGGGAAATGAATCAGAGGAAATTCAAACAAGGCTGTGAGGACACTATGAGGTCTCTGGTTTTTCCTTAGGTAGACAAGAAGCTGGTGTCTTTGACCATCTCACACCCTTGGGCCACACCATCTATCTTCAGGACTTAGTTCAAAGACAGGATCCTGGAGAGAAACAGGTGTTGGCTTCAGACAAGTTGAGATAGCTTCATTTATTTTTATTATCATAGATTATATTTTTATTACATTCATAGATTAATTCATTTTTATTTATTTTTATTATTTTGTTATTTTTATATATTTATTATTTTTCTTATTTTACATATCAATCCCAGTTCCCACTCCATTTCCTCCCCCCTCACCCCCACCCCGACTCCACAGGGAGGGTAATGCCTTCCAGGAGGGATCATCAAAATCTGTCAAGTCACTTGGAGTAGGGTCTAGGCCCTCCCTCCTGCCTCTAGGTTAAGGGAGTATCCCTTCATGGGGAATGTGCTCCCAAAGTCCTTTCATGCACCAGAGATACATCCTGGTTCCACTGTCAGAGGTCCCTATAGACTGCCCAGGACTTCTGAGACTCACGTTCAGGGGGGTCTGGGTCAGTCCAATGCTGGCTTCCCAGCTATCAGTCTGGGGGGTCCATGATCTCCCTCTTGCTCAGGTCAGCTGTCTCTGTGGGTTTCTGTAGCCTGGTCATGATCCATTTTCTCTTAACTCCCTTGCCACTCACTACCCTCCCCCCCACACTCCCAATATGCTCAGGAGATCTTGTTCCTTTCCCCTTCTATGAGAGAACTTGTATGACTCGCTTCGGTTCCTCCTTGTATCCTAGTTTCTCTGGCGATGTGAATTATAAGCTGGTGATCCTTTGCTCTATGTCTAAAATCCATATATGAGTGAGTATATACCATGTTCCTCTTTTTGTCACTGGGTTACCTCACTCAGATGTTTCCTTCAAGTTCCATCCATATGCCTATGAATTTCAAGATTCCATTGGTTTTTGTTTTGTTTTGTTTTTCTACACTGAGTAGTATTCCATTGTGTACATGTGCCACATCTTTATCCATTCTTCAGTTGAGGGGCATCTAGGTTGCTTCCAGGTTCTTGAAATTACAAATGATGCTGCTATGAACATAGTTGAACAGATGTCTTTGTTGCATGGATGTGGATGATTTGGGTATATGCCTAAAAGAAAAATTGCTGGGTCCTGTGGTAGACTGATTCCCATTTTTCTGAAGAACCACCATACTGATCTCCAAAATGGCTGTACAAGTTTGCACTTCCACCAGCAGTGGAGGAATGTTCTCCTTTCTCCACATCCTCTCTCCAGCATAAGCTGTCATTGGTGTTTCTAATTCTAAGGATGTTGAGCACTTTAAGTGTCTTTCAGCCATTTTTTATTCCTCTATTGATAATTCTCTATTCAGTTCTGTACCCCACTTTTTAATAGGGTTATTTGGTGCGTTGGTGATTACTTTCTTGAGTTCTTTGTACATTTTGGAGATCAGCCCTCTGTCAGATGTGGGGTTGGTAAAGATCTTTGCTCAGTCTGTGGGCTGCAATTTGGGTTTGTCGACTGTGTCCTTTGCCTTACAAAAGCTTCTCAGTTTGAGGAGGTCCCATTTGTTAATTGTCGATTTCAGTGTCTGTGCTACTGATGTTATGTTCAGGAAGCAGTCTCCTGTACCAATTTGTTCAAGGGTACCTCTCACTTTCTCTTCTAAGAGGTTTGGTGTAGCTAGATTTATGTTGAGGTCTTTGATCCATTTGAACTTAAGTTTTGTGCATGGCGGTAGACATGGGTCTATCTACAATCTTCTACACACCATCATCCAGTTGTGCCAGCACCATTTGTTGAATATGCTTTCTTCTTTCCATTGTATACTTTTAGCTGTTTTGTTAAAAATCAGGTGTTTGTAGGTGTGTGGGTTAATGTCAGGATTTTCAATTCGATTCCATTGGTCTACCTGTCTATGTCTATTTTTGTGCCAATACCAAGCTGTTTTCAGGACTACAGCTCTATAGTAGAGGGAAGGTGATGCCTCCTGAAGTTCCTTCATTGTACAGGATTGTTTCAGCTATCCTGGGTCTTTTGTTTTTCCATATAACATTATGTAAGAGTCTTTTCATTTTTTGGTACTCTGAAATATGTGAACACATGAAGGTGAGTGCAGACAAACGCTGACAGTTACACCCCAAATGTCTAGCTCTGGACCCCTAAACATCATATGGCATTTGACTTGTGTTATAAGTCACTATTCTCAGTGTCAAATAACTATGAGTTGGGAGGACCATTTTAATCCATTCATTTGACTTCTATGCAACTGAAACCTAGAGGACCTCAGCTTATTTTGCAAAAACTTTCCCACTCTGGAGGGCACCTTAAATAGGAATTCCTTCCCAAGATAATCACTAATTTTGTGAATTCTATCTGAAAACTGTTTTCATTCAGAATTGTCCAGTGTCCCAGGTTACTAGTGATTTTGTTGGGGCTGTGATGGGAGATGTCATTCTGTAAATATGTTTCTTGTGTTGGTTAATGAATAAAGCACTGTTGGCCAAAAGGAAAGCAAGATAGGCAGGACTAGGAGACAAGGAGGAGAGAAGGAGTAGGGAGGAGTTCCAAGATAGAGGACGGAGAGCACAGAATGCAAGCCCCTCTCTCTGGTAAGATAGACCACGTGGAAGTACTTAGATTAATAGAGCTAGCCAATAAGAAACAAGTAACTGGCCAACAGCATTATATCAAATACAGTGTCTCAGTGTGATATTTGGGGCTGGCATGGCTTGGGACCAGGCCAGCAGGGAAAAACAACTCGTAACAGGGCTGGGTTGGTTTCATGCATCTAAATGATTGACATCAGCCTACTGTCTCCTGGCAATGGGGGAATCATCCCCAACAGGCAAAGGGGAAGTCAACTCCAGGAGCACAGCTGGGATTCCCAGCCTGCTGCAAGGAGCAGCTCTTTGGTTCTGGAAGTTATAGATGAATCTACCCTTAAGTGAAGATAAGAACAATCCCAGATAAAGTGTATGTGTGTGTGTCGGTCTGTCAGTCTGTGTCTCTGTGTATGTGTCTGTATGTCTGCATGTGTGTTCCTTCTATAACTATAAATTATTAATGGATGGAAAATTTGTTTGTCAATGACAAAATAGTATGAGCTAGGGCAGGAAGAATGACCTCTTGGGTATCTTGGGACAGAGTTGGCCCAATGGAAGATTCTTTCTCACATTGGTCAGAGACAAAAAAAGAAAAAAGTTAATGATTGCATATAAATTACTTGTAGTTAATCCAAAACTGAGTCCCCGTTATTTCATCTGGCAGACTCCAGGTCAAGGGCATATTACTGGGAAATCTTCTCAATCCTCAGAATTATATAACAGTATTAAAACTTCAATTTGTTTCCAATGGCCACGGCATCAGCAGAATTCCACATTATGCTGACGGTATCAGATAGGCCTCTTTTGTGCAGCTGTGTGGTCGCAAGGCCCCTGACACACAATGCAAGAATTGCATGGGCTTCTGTTTAGCAGCCCAGGGGCTTGCACTCACTTTCCATCCCTGTCTGGTTTTGAGAGAGATTAAGAGATCTCAACTCTCCCTAAGATATTTGGCTGGAATCAAGTGCTGTTACACCAAATTCACTAAAGAAGGTAAATGTCATGTCAGATCAAAGATGCATTACTGTTGCTTTTCTTTTCCCTTGGGTTGGTGGGTGGGCAGCTGAGTGGTGTGTGTACGTGCATGCAGAGGCCAGAAGTTAACACTGAGTCTCTTGCTCTATCATCCTCCACTCAACCTGGAGCTCACTGATTGGTTAGACCCAGCAAGCCCCAAGGATCTACCTGTCTATATCCCCACCCTCAACACAACTGGGGTTACAGATGCACAACTCTGTACCAGGTTTCATTTACATACTGGGGATCCTAACTCGGGCCCTCCTGCTTGGCACAACATGCTCTTTACCTCCTGAGCCATCTCCCCAATCCTATTTTGTTTCTTTTCCTTTAAATGGCAGTCTCGACTGAGCAACTCTGCTGTTTGATAGACAGCTCTCAGATCCCTCCCCACCCCCCAGTCTCCAGCCCCATACCAGCTGCTTGCTTGGGAATGGAAGATACAGCTCAGGCCTGGACTGAGAATCAGCTCTTGTTTCCAGGGATCCTGGGTCCAACAGAGGTAACATCGTTACCACTCCCAAGGTTTCAACAGAGAAGGTAAGCAATTACAACTTCTGCTCTACCTTTGTCCCCCAAACTACAGATCTGTCACTCAACCAGCTCTTAGTAAGCTGAAGGGCTGTCATGGTGACAGCTGGAGTTGCTCCAAATACCTCATGGTTGGTTACTCAGGGAACTCTGTTCTAACCTGACTTCAGTTTCAGGGGCTCTAACTATAACAGCTGCCACATAGGGCACTCTGCTTCAGCCAGGACCCTCTAGACACTCTTGTCACCAACCTGCAAGACTCAGCGCACAGCCCTCAAGATGTTTTTCATCAGATCAGAGGGAAGCCTTGGCAGCAGCTGAAACAGGCAGACCCGATGGGCCTGTGAAAGGCGGCATGATCAAATAAAAAGTGTGTGGCTAGCAGAGACGAGGCTGTGCACGTGCAGGGCTGGCCGTACCAGCTTCCCTCCTCTCTCATTCTCTCTGGGTCAGTCAGAGATGTCCCTCCCGTGCACTGATGTGCCTGCCTCATACGGTGACTGCCTCACGCTGTGATCCAGGCCTGGCTAAAGCTTCATCTGGGTGGCAGTATTGCTTTAGATGGGGTACAGTGGCCTCAGCCACCAACATGAAGAACGGACGGCACCCGCACACGGGGCGTCCTGAGCTAGCAGGAAGACAACAGCCATAAAGGAATTCCAGAGAAGCTGGGAAATGACTCAGCAGGTCAAAGCACTTGATGCTCAAGCCTGACAACCCAAGTTCAATTCCCCAGAACCCACTTTAGAAGACAGGTCAGACTCCATGCCAAAAGATGCCCTCTGCTCCACACTCACCCGGTGGTATACTGGATCAGTCAATCTCTCTCTCTCTCTCCTCTCTCTCTCTCCTCCCTCCCTCTCTCTATTACTATTAGTAATAAATAAATTGGCACTTATTTAAAAGAGCTGCATTGAGCTTCCAGAGGCAAAGACAAAGGGAATTAAATCAGCAAAGGACTGTGCATGTGCTGAGATGGGGCGGGTCTACAGAAAGCTAAGGTGGTGGAAAATGAGAAAGTGGAGAGAGGTGAGGGGCTGCAGAAAGTAAAGAGCTGGTGAGGCAGAGCTTCAGGTGAGGTGGGAAGTACAGCCCGCCCTCGGCACCAGCACAGCTCCAGAGCGGCTGGCAGGTAGGTGTTGGACTGCTGGCATTTAATGACCAAGCTGTCACACTAAGAGCTAAGAGGCGCTAGCACTCCAAGCTCAGAATTGCAGAAGAGTGCTGCCCTTTGCAGCCAAAGAGCCCTGCCAGTCACTCCTTCACTCAAGCAGCCACTCATGGCCAGTAAATGTACACACTTGTCAGAATTCCGCTCATTGGTGGTAATAATGATAGCAGTCAACTCGCATCCCTGCCTGATGCTGGTTTTCCACCTAATGATTCCACACCGTGTATGAATGGATTCCAGGGCTAAATGGTCAGGACAGCTCAGCCACAATGGTGGTTTAAGAAAGACCTCAATCATCTTCACGTCCTGTGAGACTGAAGGAGTTTTCAGAAACAAAGGAATAACAGTTGTGCTCTGTAATTTTATTCGGGGGCTGGGGGGCGGGTATTTACCCAGGCACAAAATACTGGACTAAACAGGACTAAAGCAGCTATCTGAGCAACCTAGGTATCCAGCCAACCTAGGTCTGCCAAAGGGCCCCAGCAACAGCTCTGCCATAAGACAAGACAACCTGAACCAGTCTCCAACCACCATGAGAGAGCCCCTGATGCCAGCGCTGCTGCCTTCCCCCGGGCTGGTGGAGAGAGGATAAGACTTTCCCCTTCCTAAAATAAAATAAATGGACCTTACTACACCGCGCTCATCCCCTAGGATCTGTGTCGTTGACCCTGGTGCCTACTCATTCTCACCCTCAATGGGGAGCACAGTGGGACAAAAGCAACACCATCCTATGGCTTCCTCGGTCCAGATGTGATGACACATAGAGAACTCAGCAATACAAACCGGTCCTGCAGCTCACTGACCATGTCTACACCCTGAAGCAGGGCACTTTCCTCTTCAGAAGAGCAGCCCACTCAGAAACTTTCTCCTCTGATTAAACACATCAGCACCACTCTCCTAGCAACCTGGTCTCCCAGCCAGTGTGAGACTAGAAGTAGTAGGTTGTTGGACGCCAGAACTACTAGACTAGTATGTTGTTGGAAGCGAGCTGTCATATATGATGACATATATGATGATCGGGGAACAGGAAAGAACACAGAAAACCCTGCATGTCATCAACACAAAGGCAAAGAGCTTAAGTCTCAGCAGTCATTCAGGGTTAACAGTGACAGAAACAGAACTGGAGAAATGGCCCTGACATTCGGTTTTTAAGATGTTTTTATGTCTGTTAGGTATATGAGTGTTTGTCTACACGTGTGTACCACGTGCCTGAAGATTCCTGGAACTGGAGTTACAGAAGTTGTGAGCCACCATGTGGGTGCTAGGAACCAGAATCCTCTGGAAGAACAGCCAGTGCTCTCATCAGCTGAGCCACCCCTACAGCCCCAGGCTTAAGATGTTAAAAAGATGGCATTATGTTTAAGATATCCCATTTAAAAAAGCAAGCATATTCATGCATAAAATTGTATAGGAGCCAGGGGCATGGCTCAGCGGTAGAGTTTTTGTTTTGCATGTACAAGGATCTGAGTTCTATTCCCAGTATTGTTGGTGTGTGTGTGTGTGTGTGTGTGTGTGTGTGTGTGTGTGTAAGAAAATGTAGGGAGCCCGAAATGTGGTTCAGTGGTTAAGAACACTTGCAGCACCCAAGGGGGGGGTGGGGGGGGCTCGCAATGGCTTAAAACTCCAGCTCCATAGGACCTGACACCCTCTTCTGGGCCCCAAAGGTACCTGTAATCACCTGCACATACTTACACAGACACATATACATAATTTAATATAAAATAAATCTTTAAAAAGATACAAACTTTAAAATTTAATAAAGTTACTTACACATAGATGAAAATTTGCCTTTCAGACAGGTAAACAAGCAGGTAAGAATATTGATACTTATTAGAAAATTTTATCATGTAAGAGTTAAATCTTCCTTGTGGTACCAAATTAGCAAACAGGAGCCAGTACAGGAAAAGGCTGGAAAGCACAGGGCTATTAGCAGACATCTGTGACTCAGGGAGTGGAATTCTACAGTTTCCTCCTTAAACAGGGCAGGGTACTGGTGGTATACACTTTTAACCCAGCACTCAGGAGGCAGAGGCAAGCGGACCTCTGTGAGTTCGAGGCCAGCCTGTTCTACAGAGGGAGTTCCAGTACAGCCAGGGTTACACAGAGAAACCCTGTCTTGGAAAAAAAAAATAGTACTTACGGCATGTCTAAAGTGTTAGCTGGTGTGAGGAAACAAAAACAAATCAGACATGTGCTCAAGCCCCTGGGCCTCATGAGTAACCTGTAGATTATTAATAACGAGAGCCACACAGCGTGGCACCATCGTAAGGTGCTTTGGAGAAGAAAGAACAGTTTGCTCATGGGAGGAATGAGGGGAATCTGAAAGGTGTGTCTACTGGGATGTGTCCTACTGGGGTGAAATCTGATGTACTGCTCTCCATTCAGTCAAACATCCGCCCCATAGGCTGGGAAGCCCAGCGGACCCAGTTGTCTGGAAAAAGGGCTGCTCCCACGTGGATGACACTTCCTGTGTGTCCTTACACAGCAGTGGGGACAAAGGGCTCCCTCGTGGACGCTGACTGCATTTCATGACTGTGGAACCCTGCAATCTCATGATCTCCCCAAGGACCCACTTCTTCACAGGACTGCCACACTGGAAATTAGGTTTCAACATATAAATCTGGGGGAAATAGACATTTAAAACACAGTGCCCCTGAAGTCTGAACCAATTAAGTCAAGGAATCAAAATCATGCATGTAAAACTGAGGCCTAGATGAGGGTGGAGCCTAGGTGCCAGTGCCCAGAGAGATGGCTCCACTCCATCTTGGCTCAAGGGCAGAGTTCAAAACTGTCCTAAGACCTAAAGGTCAAAGGCATGGCTACAGTAGGATGTTTGGGCTTAGCATTGAGTGTTCTATCTAAGTAAAAACAGACCTGAGGTCTGAGGTGTGGTTACTCCTGACCCTCAAGGCCAGGTAACAAGAAGTTGAATCTAAGGTGTGGTTACTGAATCCTTGGAGAAATGAGGAAGAAAAGCCTGTCTGTTCCATAAACACGATACCACGTTCCCCTTTTGGTTAATGTATAGAAGAGGAGTGAAAAATAAATTCATGGCATTTCAGTATTGACTGATATGCCCTCCTGATTTTATTCCCGTGTCTCTGTCTTTCCTTTAACGCCTTTAGCTAAGCTATCTTCAGTCCACACTGCCCATCGCAGGTAGGAACCTCGGGCTGCAAAGACAGCTTCCAGCACCTAGGGGTAAAACCTTTCTCTCATCTAAGTCTCATGGACGACTCAGGGAGGAAGCTGATGAAAACAGTGGCTGCCGGAGGACAGTGGCTCCCTCAGCCAGCAGCAAGTGCTGGCTGCCCTCCACAGATGGGGAGACATTTTAATTTGTGAGCTTCAGTTACTGGGCATGCAGAGGCTTCTTGCTAAGAGCCATGCTTCAGATTTTGGCCCTCATGTCGCAGATAAAAGGTTTTCAAAATTAACTGGGGGATTTTTACATTTTATTATCTGTTTTTACTGATTTTCTTGAGGCAGTCTCATGTAGCTGAGGCTGGTCTCAAACTCGCTATGTTTAAGCAAGGATGACCTTGAACTTCTGATCCTCCTGCCTCTACCTCCCAAGTGGTGGGATTACAAGTGTGTAGCACCATGCCTATTTCCTGTAACTGGGAATCGAACCCAGTACTTTGTGCATACCAGGCAAGTACTCTATCCAATGAGCTTCCTGGGAGCCGAATAGGAGGCCTTATCTCTCTACAGTCTCTCAAACGCCTCTTCACATTTGTTCCCACACCTCCCAGTGGCCCCCAGTGTCTGGCAGACCTATCTCCCTCATTCATATAGCCTGACTGGCCCCGGTGGACAGTCGGTGCTAAGTGAACAACCCAGGAGCCAGTTACCCAGGACACTGGCACAGGCATCCCAGGGCACACCAGCAGGTACGGTAGCTCAGGAACTCATCCTGGAAATGCCTCCTGCTTCCTTTCATTGCTTAGTGTTGATATTAACTATTGACATTGATTAATTAGCTTAACAACAAAAGACAGTCTGACTAGCCCAGGCGGACATAACACTTGGGATCCTCCTGCCCCAGCCTTCAAAATGACACTACTTTAATATACCAGAAAACAAGTAACCATGTCTCCCTCCACTGTACACTCAGTCCTAGCACAAATCAGTCATCTCTGGAGCAAGAGGGACCTGCATGACAAATTCTGCATTTTTCTCTCTGAAATTATTTAGCAAATCTAGCCCAGACCATCCATCGGTACACACACAGAAAGGAAAATGGAAAACATCCCCGCACTCTATAACTTTAAAAGAAGACTTTGCACGTGTTATTTAAAAAACAGAAACAAACAAAAACCCCTGGTTTTTCACATTAAAAACTGTTCCTGGTTTTTTGGCCTTCCTTTGAAAGGCTGTTATCTGTTTTCTTCAGCAGGCTGGCATGTGCCGGCTCAAACGCTCTGTGAACCTGGGAAGACTTTTTTCTTCTTTTTCCTTTTATGTTCTTTGAGAAATAAGGAGGTGATGGGTTGGACCACAAGTTGAAACCCAAAAGATACAAGGACCAGAAAATTCTTCTATAATGAATTGACAATGTAAAAATTGACCTGTAGCTCTGGATTGGAATTCCAATTACATGATACATATTCACAAAGAAAATATACAACACCAAGAAAAGCTTAAATTCCACATGCATGTCTGATTGGGATCTTCAAGTATTGGCATATTGAGAGATTAAGACCGGGATCTCTGGGTACACGGAAGCCCCTTTGGGGCCCATTTTGAGACGAAGTCTGCCTGCATTCTGGGCTGGGGCCCCTGTTATATATTCTATCATGTTCTCGGGCTTAATTTAAAGCCTTGCCTCTCCTTTATGGCTGGGATGCTAGCCAGGTAGAAGCCTAGCCTCCAGCCCAGCTAGTCCAATTGGAGGTTCAAAAAGATGAAATGTCTCCCATAAAAACCTCCACTTCAAATTAATACCTAAAACTGGGATTCATTTTTAATTCTTCACTTAAAAACACCGTTCTCGATGTTTGTAAATGAATTAAAACACCCACATATCTGTATTCCTCTGGCTGTCAAGGACGTCAACAATAATCAGTATCTGTTATGTAATAGGCCTTTTGTCCTGTGTAGCTAGTTAATTTGGATATAGTATATGCATTGTTGTTCTTAGTCCATTAGACGTAAACCAATAATCTTATTAGGAATTTCCCACCCTCGAGAGAGAATATGTCTTTAGTTTTTATACAGATTTACTATTTTGGTTGTGTTAGTATAAAATTCCAAGATCATTTCTGTCAAAGCCTTAAATGATCTACTGCTTTTTGTGAGCAATATGCCATGGCTACAGTACATTACGTTATAATACATTATGCTTGACTGGATAACAGACACACAGTGTTCCTCTAACCGTCTCATCTATTTCCTTATCTCTGCTGGGCGCACTGCATTGGCTGAATCCAGTGTCCCTTTGTCAGTGTTAATGAGAGCATGAATGCTTCGTGACATGCAACGCTGCTCGCTTTTAGTGTGTCTGGTTGTTAAAAACACACGCAGTCCATTTCCCTGAATCTTTCCTGTTTCTTGCTCTGTTCTGTAGGACTTCACTAACATCGTTTTTATGTTTAACCATTGTCTTGTTTTGTTCCCATATTTTCAAGGATCTAACGGGAAAATCCTGTGGTTGTATTTATTCCTGTGCGTACCTTTTCAATGAATGAAAATTGTCATAAGAAGGGAAGTTTCCAAATGTTTTCAGCAAAGCCTCCCCCCATCTAAAACAGACACTATCAAGCATTCCTGTTATGTTTTACAAGGTAAACTTCACAGCAAGTAGCTGGACATAAATTAAGACTATTTCTATATTTGGGAAGGAGGAAGGGGACCAGCAGGCGAGGAATGGGGAAGGAGGGGAGTGATTAAAATGTATTGTGTACCCATACAAAGCTGTCACCGTGTACGCTATGCTAGTCAACATAAGAAAGATTTTAAAAACTACTTCTAAAAATCTACTGTCTTTTTTGAATGTTCTGACATCTAGAGACAATTTTACTAACATGCATATAAAGATTGGACTATTTATCACTGTCTGAGTAGTTGTTAGTCAGAAAAACCAGCATCCTTACTTCAAATATTATCTTCAGACCAGTGGTTCTCAACCTGTGGGTCACGACACCTTTGGATCCACAGGGGTTGCCTAAGATCATCAGCAAACACAGATGTTACATTATAACAGTAGCAAAAGTCTAGTTATGAAGTAGCAACAGAAATAACTTTATGTCTGGGGGTCACCACAACAAGAGCAACTGTATTCAAAGGCCACAGCCTACGGAAGGTTGAGAACCACTGCCCTAGATCTTTACATATACACATTTAGGAACAAATGAATTGCTCAGAATTACAGAAATGTCCCCCCAGTCACCACATCCACCTGCTGTGAATGTCACAGAATCAAAACCCTGAATCGGAGACAAAGAGAGCAAGCCAATGTCGCTTAGCACGATTGGGAAGTGGCATTCCATTCTGCACAAAGTAGCACTAGGATGCTAAGAGGTACTGGACAGATTCATTGGTCCCAGCCTTGGGCACTCGCTCCTCACACTCATCCTCACATGCACGTCACATGCACATCTCTGACATGGGCAGCTAACAGCCCATAATCTCTGAAGCCACGTGCCACGACCCCTTTCTTTGTGAAGACAGACAGCATTGTTACTCAGAGCCTGGCCAGTGTTAGGGAAGAGGTTATCTGTTACAGTATGTGGACACTGGGGTCCTCTTACACATTGTGCCCATGGGTGAATCCTAAAAAGCATGACACCCCTCCATGAGCCTGTGTGAGGCCAGGCATGGAGAAGCGAGAAGGCTAGAATGAGGTAAAAGAGTGCTCCCACCTCAAGAAGGGGCAGGCCTTTTCAGGCCCCTGCAATGGTTCGGGCACTTGTGTGTGAGGGGTGTGTCCCTTGAACATATCTAGAGAAGTGGGTAGTGACTTCCATATCCAGGAAAGGAGCAGGGGACTTCTGACTGAGCATCTTTTTCCAGACCCCCCCCCCCCCCAGTTCCTTTGAAGGAGCAGGAGGACAGGAGACAGCTTCAGAAGCTACAAAAATGTCAGCTTAGCCAGACTGGGCTGAATCGGGAGTCTGAAGAAAAGATAAAGTCTGGAAGAAGAAACTGGCCATGTCTTAGGCTCATTTCATCCAGCACAGTGGTGATGTATTGCATACATGTAGCAAATGCTGGCACTGGCCCTTTTCTCTCCCCCTCTCTGGTTTTTGCTGATGTTTGACTTGTTCTAAAATCTAAACACGATTTCCCTATGTAGCCCAGGCTGGGCTCAGTCTCAACTAGATCACCCTGCCACAGCCTCCGGAGAGCTGGGATGGCAAGCATGCACCATCATCCCTGCTCTTCTTCAATCCTTGAGTACAGTGTGCTGGAAGGGTCGGCATCAGCTGGTGATGCTTCTGGGAACTTCTTAAAGGAAGGGACAGAGTATGTTTCTGCATCTCAGAGCCTAGTGGTCTCTTAAAGATCACTCCCAGAATTCCTGAAAGAATTCCAGCCTCTCTGGCTTGCACCTTCAGCAGTGGTGTGGAGAGGATTACAAGCTGGAAGTGCCTCCGGGGAGAGAAACATGGAATGTCAGGGACCGTTCCACAGAAGCGCTTTCCTTCTCGCCCCATCCCCACCCCGCGCACAAGACCTCTTCATTTGCTCAGTCCTGTACTCAAGGGATCAGCTGGGCCAGTCCCACTCGTTGGCGTAGACTCTACAGAGGCTATGGTCTCTCAATTCTAAACATAGTCTGATCCCCAAGTGAGCTATGGGCTTTATGTCTGTGGCATGGCAAACGCCTCTGGAGCGTGGGAAGCGGCCTTCCAGGCTTGGATGCCAGTCCAGATGGGAACAGCAGAGGGCGCGCGCAGCCTGCTGTTGAGCCTGCAAGTCCTGGCACTGAGTCCAGGAACTTACTGGCCAACTAAGATGAATCTGGCCCTGGGAGATTCGGATTTAGTAAAGTGAATGCCCGCCCCCACACCCCTGGCATCAGCTCTCCTTGGCCCCACTGTTATTTTCTCCCAAACTCACCATCTATGCCCCTCTCACGGGTCACGCTCTGATCCTGATAAGCAGCCAGTTTCAGTAGATCAAAGTCCTTATTTTCCCCCGTGTAGAGGCAGGAAAAATCAAGGGGATGTGCACTTCATTTCTAACTCTGCAAAGTTCTTTCCTCCTATAAAACTTCACTGCCTCCTCCCACTGAACGTCTTTGAACTGTTAATCTGTGGATACACAGAAAGCAGAATGGCTTTCAGGTCAGAAGTCAATGTCCCTAAGCAGCGACTTTTGGTAATAGGCTTCTCACATCCATCCTTGGTGGGCCATCTAAAGATAACTGATTTTGGATTTGTTCCTTTGAAACAGGTCCATGTTATGTAGTTCAGGCTGGTCTCTCACTTGAAATCCTCCTGCCTCAGGCTACCAAGGAGGTGCATGTGCAGGGCAGGTGCAGGGCGGGGGGGGGGGTCACTTAGGTGAATCTAAAATCAATGCCCAGCTGTGAAGGCCTCCCCTTCCCCTCTCCAAGTGATGTACAGGGGTTTGGGTGCAAACAGAGCAATGATTGGAAATCTGGAATAAAATGCCTCTTGTAGGATGGGAAGGAAAGGGGGGGGAGCAGGGTGACCCCCACTCATGCCCCAGTAAAGCCTGTGGGACAGCCAGCTCCATGCTGGTTCAGCCCACACAGAGGGACTGTTGGCATCCTGTGTTCACATGACTCCAGCGCTTTCCAGGAAGGCGCTTGAGGACGTCTTGAGGTCAGCAGTAATGGTCCCTCTCCAGGGACTGTGAGGGACCCTGCTGTGCTCTCCTTCCCTCTGGGATACACAGGCATCAGGCGTCATCATTCAGCCATGGGTCACACACACTCAGCACATTTATCCTCTCACAGCAACACAACGTCTCTGCCCCAGGATTACCATGACTCCATGAACCTCAGTAGCTTACAGAGATGGGGAGAGACCTCACCTAACTCTGCTCATCAGGGGATTCCAGGTCTGTCCCTGCCTTGCCCCTGCCAACAGGAAGTCAGGGCTAAAGGAATAGAATGGGGGAAGGAAGTGGTTGGCTTGAAGAAATGAGCCTGGTCTGGACTAAGCAGATGCCTGCAAACCAGCTGACTTACACTCCCAGGGCCAGAACATCCTGTTTGGAAACAAGTACCACACCTGGGCAAGCCTGTTATGTAGCCAGCCACAGGTCCTGTCCTCGGCTTGCCAGCATCACACAGTTCTTACTGAGACATGTGGTAGGTATGTCTGGAGGGATGGAGGCTGCTAACCTGACATTAAAACTCTTCAACAGATGGAAGCAATCAGTGAGATGGGACAAGATGAAGCCTACCTGGAACATATCGCAAGTCTCCTTCAACTCTGAGACTAATGTCTCGGGCTTTGGGTGCCTGTGTACTCAGCCCAACCCGATACTGCAGCTGTGCCAGGCAGACCAAGAACACCATTATACCTTCAGGCCAGGATGAGGGTCACACCAAGTACATCACCAAGCTGCAACATCATGTTCATTTTTGCCTTTGGCTATTTGAACAGAATCCAGGCAAAAGAAACCAGGAAGCTGAGGAGATGAGAAGCCAAGCAGATGAGCGCCAGTAAGAAAACCGGAACATGCCAAGCACTGGACGGAACACTAAGGAGAAAAGAAGCCACCTTGAAAGAGGAAGAGAAGGGTTTCCCTCAGGGTCTCTGGGACAGGGTCTGGCTCAGTAGCCCGCAGGCCCTAGGAGTACAGAGGTTCAGAATACAACCGAAGTGGGTGCAAACTCAGAAGCCATCTCCTTAGCTTCTGAACCCTAGCTTCCCAGGCATGGAAAGTTTGAGCTCCCAGAGGGCGGCACTTGGCAGAGTGCTGGTACTGCAAGGCCTTTGAGTGTGCCCTGCTACTACTGGGTGGCAGCTGGAAAGAGGCCACCCGGGCTCTGTCTTTTGCCCTAGCTGGGGTTTCTCTCAGTTCTATTTCTGGTTACTCTTTATGACCAGGCTAGTCCTCTGGCTCAGGAGCTGGAGGCAATTACAGTGACAGACTTCCTACACTGAGCAGAGCACCTGCACACAGACAGACAGACACACACACACACACACACACACACACACACACACACAGGCACAGGCCAGGCTGCCTCTCAGTACCACTGGGCTGCAGGCAGAGGGTGTCATGGCTCTGCACACTTGAATTCTGGTTCATTACTTCTCTGGCCACGGCAGCGGCGGCGTGTGGCTGACGTTGGTGCTGCAAGGGAGTTCAGGGTTGTGACTTCCCAGAGCCATCTTCCTCCTCATTGCCCTCCAGGCTCTTGTCTTTTTGCTAGCCCTTAAATGGCCTCATGGAGGTCAGAAGGTGTCCCAATTTGGTTTCTCTGTTGCTATGATAAAAATACTAGCCAAACTTGGAGAGGAAGGGGTTTGTTTGGCTTACACTTCCACAGCACAGTCCATCGTTGAGGGAAGCTAAGGCAGGAAGTCAGGGCAGGAACTGAAGCTGACGTCATTGAGGAATGCTGTCTTCTGACTGGTTTCCCATGGCTCCCTCAGCTTGCATTTTTTTTTTTTTTTTTTTTTTTTTTTTTTTTGGACAGGGTTTCTTCTCTGTGTAACAGTCCTGGCTGTCCTGGAATGCACTTTGTAGACCAAGAACTGGACTTGAACTCACAGGGATCCATCTGCTTCTGCCGCCTGAGTGCTGGGATCAGTTTGCTTTTTTATATAACCCAGGCTCACCTGTCCAGGAGCAGCATGGCCCATGGTGGGCTGGGTCCTTCCCACATCAATCATTAATCAAGAAGATGGTCCCCAGACATGCATACAGGCTACTCTGGTGGAAACAATTCTTCAATCAGGTTTCCCTCTTCCCAGGTGTCTTACCTCTTCTATTGCTGCAACAAAACACCACAATCAAAAAGCAAGTTGCAGGGGGAAAGGGTTTACGCTTCCATATTGCTGTTCATCACCAAAGGAAGTCAAGACAGGAACTCAAACAGGGCAGGAACCTGGAGGCAGGGGCTGATGCAGAAGCCATGGAGGGTGCTGCTTTCTGGCTTGCTCAGCCTGCTTTCTTATAGAACCCAGGACCATCAGCCTACGGATGGCACCACCCACAATGGACTGGGCCCTCCCCCATCAATCACTAATTAAGAAAATGCTTTTCAGCTGGTTCTTATGGAGGCATTTCCTCAATTGTGGTTCCTTTCAAATGCCTCTAGCTTGTGTCAACTTGACTGATGGTCAGCCAGTATACCAGGGGACTCCAATTTGTGTCAAGTTGACAAAAGATAGGCTGAACATCAGGATCCTCCAAATTCTAGCAAATCGCATTTTTCGCAAGTGAGGTGCAGCAGTTAAGAGCTGGCTTTCTTCGACCCTGGCCTTGGCTCGGCAAACCTGGGGATTACAGATTATACTTTCTCGGGTTTGCTATAATAGGCAGCTCCTAAGAACCCCGACCTTAGTGGGAAAGGAGACCTGGACTGAATGTCAGTGGCCTTACCGTCCGTCAGTCTCTTGTGATGATAAGCTACAGCATGGGGACCAGGCCAGTGGGAAGTCAGGAGAAGGATGTATCACTTGATGAGCTAGAGACCACTGACCTCCATGAGAAGAGGTAGGAACAGGCCAGTCCTGAAGCTCTAAAAGGCCTTGCCTTGTCTTCATGCCAGCACAAGGATGGGGTGGGGCCCTCCAGTGAAATTAGTATGTGCCTGTATTACTTATGGCTCCAGCCGAAATTTCTGGTATTCTTATCCTGATGGGCCATTTAGAGTCGCTGAGAGGATAAAGCTGACCTCAGTGGGGACCTGAGGAGAATGGCGGGGCTGTCCCAAGGTGTGGCTTCTGTTTTCCCTTTGCCTGTACTCTCACAGTTCAGTACCTACTTTCTACCTAGCCTGTGGGAGCTTTGAGGCCTGTGTTAAAAGCCCAGCTACCCTGCTAGAAAGAGCCCATGGAAAGGCTTCGAGGTTATGCAGTGGGGGAAGGGGCAGCTGAGCCCAGACTTCTATTGCTTCCACCAACATGTCAGGAATGGCATGGACGCCATCTTGAACTCTCCAAACCAGCCCAGCGACATGCCAGGGATCGACAGTCTCTAAGTAAGTCTGGAGTAGTAGGATTACCAGCTGAGCCCTGACCCACAAATCGATCAATAAAATGGAGGGATTCTTTGTTGTTGTTTGTTTTCGTTTTTCATGACAGGGCTTCTCTGCAGCTTTGGAGGCTGTCCTGAAACTGGCTCTGTAGACCACGTTGGCCTTGAATTCACAGAGATCCACCTGCCTCTGCCTCCCGAGTGCCGGGTTCAAAGGTGTGTGCCACCACGCCCAGCCTCTCCTTCCTTTTACAGTCCCATCATGTTTTCTCTGATGTAAAGCTGCCATTTTGGCCCCATCACATGAGGCCCTTCCTCTGTCCCAATAGAGCTCATCTCTGAATGGTGCTTGTGCATCGGAACTTTCCCAAAAGCAACCACCACTCCCTCATTTCTAGCAAGAGCCCAAGGCTCTGTGAGTTCCAGATGTGTCCTGAAATTGGACAGGAAGGTCTTTCCCTGAAATGAATGCATCCGAATGGGAGAGCATGGCTGCACTTTAACCCTCCCACAAGGAGTCACCCCCACCCCTGATATTTAGTGGCATTTCCAATGTCTTCTCTGTCCCTTCCCCATCACTGCCATCACCACAGTAACCAGCCAATGGTACTGACCATGTCTGCCGAGGTTCCCCATAAGTAGGCTGCTCAGGGGAACTCTACAACAGAACACAGTTTGGCATTGGTTCTGGAATCACGGACCTGGTTTTCTCAGCCCCACATTTATTAGCTCTTTTGCTGCAAATGATTTGGCCTCTTGAGGCCTCAGCTTCTATAACTGGGGACAGTCATAGACCTCAACCTGTCCAGGGCTGCTGTGAGAACTCAATGGGATAACATATGTAAGTGGTTTCATCCTTAACACATGTTTTATAGGCTTATTTCATGATGGGGGGAGAACTCAGAAATCTCAGTGCTGCAGCAAGAGTTGGGGAAATGGAGACTTTTTGTTCTGGCGAATAAGTAACATTTAGAAAAACTGCTACTTTTTGATTTTGATGACTGTCACTTGGACAGATAAAGTTGGCTTTATGGGCATGAGGTGACATGATGCACTCACAAAAATTAAAGGGAAGTGTTTTTTCTCTAAATCAAAAGGACTCAAATAATAAACGGCATCTATTTCCATCCCCAGAGTCTATATAAAAACTTGGAGCAGTGAAATGTGCTCATAATCCCAGCCTGGAGACCAGACAAGTGGATCCCTGGGATGTTCATAGTCTACCTTGTGAGGTCCAAGCCAGTAAAAGACCTGTTTCAAAAATGAATGAATGAATGAATGGGTGGGTGGATGGATGAATGAATGAATAAGTGGTAGTTGGCACCAGAGGAATGACACCCAAGGTAAGCCCCTGGCTGTCACATTCATGCACACAGACATGGGCACACACCTACACACGTTTGTACCTGAACACATGTGAATGTGTACACACACACACACACACACACACACAAGCATGTAGAACACAGAGCCTCACACAGTGGTGGGCTCCCATCACTGGACATAGCCCAACACAGGTGGCTGGACCTAGGGCAAGACAGTGATGGAATCAGATTGGGCAGAACTGAGAGCCTAGCAAGAGCCTTTCCAGTCCAATTACATCCTGTGATCGGGAGGGTTAGGAGACATGGCCCATTAAAGATGGGACAGGAAATGGTATCTTTGTCAACTGGCTTCAAGGATGATCCTGGACCCCACACTCAGAGACCACCCCAAATCCATTGACCTTGGAAATAAAATCTGGCAGCTGTACCTTTAATCCAGTGATCCCAAGATTTGCCTCTAGTGTCACAAAGATCCCTTTGGAACTGTAATCCATCAAACACTTGGGTGCCTGTCTGCACAGCCTAACTCCTACTGCAGCTGCTGTCTCATTTATGGGGCATGCTTAATGTGCATAGCCTCATTAATTTGAAATGTATCTCCACTGGGTTTATCTTTTCACCAACAAGGAGAGTCAGGTAAGCATATTTATTGTCTAAGATTGCAAAGCAATGTTAAGCTTCTTATTTAGAATACTCATAAGCGCTTTAGAAAAAATTACCAGGTCAGTTACAAATTCATCCTACCTCTTCAGGAAGGCGAGTGACTAATGGACCACCTCCTGGCAACTATTGGTAGAGCCTAGTTTGCTATTTGAATTGCAATACAACTTCCTACTTAACTGTGTTTCCTCAGAGCATTTCACGCCCAGGAACTCAGACATGAAGGGAAGGTCGGTGTGTACACCTGTTCTTGATGTGGTGGCTTGGGACAGAAAATAACTTCTTTGTTACTGTCACCCAGGGTACATGAACACAAATTTGTACTTGTCAGGCAGGTCCCCTGGATGTGTGTGTGTGTGTGTGTGTGTGTGAGTGTGATGAGCTGAGAGTCCTTATAGCATCTCCTTCTTGAGCCACTTATGTTTACAAAGGTCTGACTTTATTAATAGATAGCCTCTGTGGGATTCCCTTCTCAGATGCTGAATTAGGAAATGTCTAGGAGAGTTGTGGTAGGAGGTGTGCCTTAGGAACTCCAGGTATGCTAACAAGGTCTAAGCTGCATGCAAAGATGGGAAGCGCACAGCCCTTTGTAAGGAAAAGGAACGATGCACCAATAGGATGTGTGGCAAGATCCCCAGAGACGCATACTTATCTACAGGCCCCAAGTATGATGTCCAGAGCTTTGGGAGGTCACTGGGTGAACGTGGGTCGTGGGAAGTCCACACTAGAGGGAAAGATGAGCTATGTCCGTTTAGAGGAAGGGCTGTGAAGGCTGGCAGAGGTGCTGAGGAGGCATAATGATACGGGCTCATTGAAAGAAAGTAATGGAAGGAAACCCGAGAGGTTCATAGGACTGAAAGGTAGTGTGGAAAAGGGCAGAATGAGGGGGGCGATGCCACGAGGGGAAGATGCTGACTCAGGCTCACAAAGGCAAGATGGGAAATGTCTGAAATGAAAGGATACAGGTCCAGAAGGGCACAGGTCCAGGGAGAGTAATGCAGAGAGGAGGCCAGGGCTGTAGGTGATCTCCATAGAGGCAGCCAGTGTTGAGGAGTCTAGGAGTTAAACTTTGTGCAGAGGATACACAACCTCTTCCTCATCTCTGTCTTCTCTGGCCACAGGCAGAAGAAATGGACTATTGTACAAAGTGAACGTTTAGGTAAAGTTTTCTAAACAAGTAGACAAAGTACAAGGACAGCTATGAAACTCGATGGCAAATTATGTTCTTGGAGACTGAGGTGATTAGGATGGGCTGATTCAGTGGCCTATGTGAGTTCAGTACTCCCAGGCTTCCAGGCTTCCTAGAACTCAGGTTCTACACCTCCCCGGTGGCCATTTGCTGAGGTCCTGGATCAAGAGCTCAGCTGCCACCCTGGCTCCTGCTTTCCTCAGCAGTACTGCCATCTGAATTGTCACCTCCCCCAAGGCCATCAGGGTCACCTCTTGCTAATCTGGCAATTGGCCTCCTATAATTAAATGGTGAAGGAATTACATCCTTATCTATGGAGCACAGGCTTTTCAAATAGTTACGTGGTAGAAAATTCTAGGCAAAGCAAGCTTCAAATAAAAAGTAAAAAGGGAGAGAAACTGTAGCTACAAATTTACAGTGGTTTCTCCCTATAAGGTGTAGTGGGGACAGGAAATTCATTAACACAACTCTGGTACCTATCATTGACAAGTGTCTCTGTATCTGGTCCATTTCTTTTAATACTGATGTTTCTAACAAAGTCCCAGATCACCTGGGAACTTGCTGGACATTTTAGTATTATGTATCTACACCATACCCACCAAACCATAGCTCCTGGGAAGCTGCCAAGTAATTTTATCCAAGTGCCCAGGTGATAAGGAAGCAAGCTGGAGGAGAGGTACCAGTGTACTCAGATCCATAAAACATTAAAGCCCCGAACCCTGGGAGCAGAGCATTCTGATCCTACCCTTGCACTAGGCTATTGACATGTTAGGGTTCGCTCCTGGCAAACAATGATCTGGCAGTGACCAGCTCTACACACATGGTCCTTGCAATAAGGCTGTCACCATTTTACAAACAGCGGCAGTTAGGTAACTTACCAGAGGGCTGCCCATGCTATCTTAACATGATTTGAGCCTCATATCTAAGTCAAATGCCCTTCTCATCAAAGAATAATGATTCCCATTGGACGGGTCATTAGGAGAGGAATGAATTTATGACCTAGTATCCCAACATCGCCATGGCATTGTTTTCTAATTGCACAGCTTCTGGCTAACAGTACCCAAGTCTTTACAGGCTGTGTTTCTAACCAGATGTGCTACCTTGAGCCCAAATCTCCATCTCTTCACCCATGAGAAGCAGAGCCTTGTAGATGCAGGAACCTTCCTTCTACTGAGGCCAGAATCTCCTACATTTAGCAGGAAGCAAAGTGCTTGCTATATGGGCCTATTTCTTTTGTCTTTGGACTATTTATTTTTTGAGTAGTGTCCCACTACTGAGCTCTCACTGTTCCTAAACCTTTGATACTCCTGCCTGAGCCTCTAGGGTGCTGAGTATGCCACCAACCACATGTCCTTGACTGCGGTCTCCGTCCTCATCTATGGAGAAATTCCATGCACTTATCACCTGCAACAGGTTTAGAGCCCAATTACCTTATCTAGGTTTCTCCTACCCCAAGGCACAAAGCCCCAAGGCACAAAGCCAACCTGTTTTTACCCTGTTGATTGAGACAGGGTCTCCTATGTCCCAGGCTGATCTTGAACTTCTGGTCCTCCTGTATGTACCTTGAGTGTGCTAGCCACTGCACTGGGCAGGGCTGGAGAGTAAACGCAGGGCTTTTGTGCATGTTAGGCAGACACTGTACCAGCTGAGCCACATCTCCTAGCTTCCAGGCAGCCACAAGCTATGCTTGAACAGATCTTTTGGCTTGACAGAGTGTCTTGTGGTATCCACTCTTATCCTAGATTTGCAATTCCAGAATTTGAAGAAATTGTTGAATCAACTAGAAGAAACCGTGTTGGCTCTCAAATTAGCCGCCTCACTGGAGAGGGATGATGATGTGGCAGATTAAAAACAGCATTTTTCTGTGTTTTTGTTTGAGTTTAGGATGCACTCATTTTCTCCAGTGGGTTGACTTCTCTAATTATGTTTTGCAGAGCCTAATATTAGCAGGCATTCATATTCCCTGAGTACACAGGGAGAGTTAAAGGATGGAGTCAGCTTTTTTTTTTTTTTTTTTAAATTAAAATAAAATGTGCTGGTCACAGGGAATGACAACATTGTGATGGAAAACACACATGTCGATAAAGAACAGGCAACCGGTTACACAACACTCTGGAAACAGTCAATCTGAGAGGGAAGGGTGGGAATTCTCTACAGACCTGTGAACAGGGAGCCAAGCAGCCTGTTAAACTTCTGAGAGGACAGACTTTCCAGCATCCTCTTTTGAGTTACTGGAGCTTGATGAGAAAAATCAGGACCCAAGGACCAGCAGATTCCTGGGTGGTCCCTCAAGTAAGAAAACCCTGAGCAATAACACCAACCCATTTTAAAAGAGCATTTAAAATGAATTTTATTGTTTGAATTTTACAAGTAGTCTTTAGAGGCTTCAAACAAGAACTCTGCTGCAAAACTCTAATAAATAGCTTGCCCCAAGTCCCCAAAGAAAAGGGAAAAGCAAATTAAAAGATAAGCAAGACTTCAGGATGCTCATGTGTTAGCAGTTATTTCTCATTTACAGATAGACATCAGGCAATGTACAATCTCCTTCACATAAGTTAAAGAGTTGACTGTAACCCTTACAAAGCACTCCCAAATCCTATTTCCACAGTAGAAATGCTAACAGGAAAAAGAAAACCCACGGAGAAATCACAAATATTTGTGAATCTATGGCAAACAGGTCTGGCATGTGTGTGGGAGGCAGGAGCCATCCTCTTTTTTCTCAGGGATGGGATCCAGGGCAAGATGGGTCCACTTAACAGCAGGGAACTTCTAGCGCATAGCCAGTGGACACTAGCCATCCCTGCATCTCTGAGCTCCTCAGCAGTGAGACACGGAGGGGCCCAGAGCTGCCTGCATCAGTAGATGGGAGGAACAGCGCAGGAGTGGTTTCTGCAGCAGAGTCCTTTGGGTGGCCAGGAAAGGATGCAGGAAACGCTGTGGGTAAACTCCACACTGCGGCATGCAGTTCCAAGAGCCCATTCCGTTACAGGCATTGCCCCAAATGAACGAGGATTAGACTTGCGGTTTAACATTCACTATTAGCTTTCCTAGTTAGAAACAATGGTGAAGTCTTGCTTAGACAGAAGAATTTATCAATTAATTTAGTCCATTTGAACAAGCTTAAAAAAAGTTGTGCTACATCTTTAAAAATCCAAAACAGAAACTATACATATATATATATATAGACTTTTGACCAAAATAGATTTAAAATGCATACAGGTAAAGTTTTCATTTGGGAAAATTCAGGAGCCAATTAACATTAGGGGCCCAGAAAGTGTAACAGGTTGATCCTAATTGAGTGGGGTTCACTTACACCAGACAAAGAGTCCTAGCTCTGAGGAACATACTAGGAACCATTTTCTGGGGAAAGAAGGGACAAGATTTAGGGTCAGATGGTGCTGACCCTGCAGACCTCTAGTAGATAGGCGCAGAGGGTAGAAGCCTCACACAGACCACACAGGGAGGCGAGTCTTTCCTTAACATTCCCCTCTTCAGGCATTTTAGGAAGGGAGGCAAGGAAACCCCCTCCCCACCCCCAAACAGACAACTCAAAAGAAAAACCTTTATTTCCCTGGGAACGAAGGCGTTTGCAAGAATAACAGGGAGAGCTTGGGTTACCTGAAATCGATGAGAAAGCCCGTGGAAGCAGAGGCTGAGGGGCAGGGGGCACTCGGGTCCTGGGCCCAGTTTCTTTGTAAATACATAACAGATAAAGATATTGTGCAAAAAATAAAGACATTCACATTTTAGCAGTTAAACTTTTATTTTACTTTTTTAAAATTTTTATTTCATTTTTTTGTTGTTGTTTTTCTTTTCTACAAAAGGCAGATGATGACTGTTGGTCTTCAGTTGTGTTGTGCACTGTCCGGCAGGAGCAGAGTGGGAGCTAGGGATGCCGAGAATACTTTCCAAGGCATGGATGGATGCTCCACCCACAGAGAGCAGCCTACCTCTCCTCTCCCTCAGCTGCCCTTAGCTCATGTCTATGGTATTGAAGACCCACTCTGTGAACTTCTTTAGCTTGTCCGAGGCATTCTGGGATTCCTCCTGCAGCCGCAGGTTGTCCTCACGCAAGTGCTGCACCTCTGCCTGGAGATGGGCCTTGTCTTCTTTTTCCTGGAGGAAAAGCCAAGTAGATGTAACCCAGGGGTGGCCAGCCACCACACCCAGCTCTCAGGACAAGCACCTCCGACTCCCTGTAGGTGGTCCCCTTCCCATTCCGCAGCCTACTAAATGCCAGTGCACAGGGCTGGTCCAAGCCCAGGGGCTCCCGAAAGCTCAGCATTACAGACTCAGCTGGCTGTGCAATTACATTAATGTGTATTTCACAGCCAGCTGTGTTTTGAGTTTTAGGCCACTGCTGCCTTGATAAAGTCAAAGCCAAAGAAACACACCATTCAGTTCTGGTCTGAAAACCCAAACACTAAGGGCTACATGAGAACCCACGCTCCTGACGCCTGACATGAGGGCTGGGGGTCAGGACAAGGCCCAGAGAGGCCTGGCTGAAGCTCAAGGCTTTCCCCCAAAGGGACCAGGCTTTCTGTACATAGGACAATGAAGGCCCCTCACACCATGTGTGTCAATGGCACCAAGGCCTATGCTGCCCCAAACACACGTACAGAGAAACTGAAGGGAAACATCTATGTGTGTCTCATGGGCCTCCCTAGCTCTCTCAATTAAGGGCATTTTGTTCCCACAGCCTGGGCCATCTGTTCTGAGAACAATTACCTTCTTCAAATCTTCTCGAAGCATCTTCAGCATCCCTTCCAACTGGTCCACTTTAGAAGCCAGAGTGGGAGAGGACTCCTTACTGCTAGGAGGGAGAGACAAAAGGCCACGCTGGCAGGCGCCTCCACGGCTGCTGGGGTTTTTATCCCCCCTCTTCGTAAAATGATTTTCAATGTCAAATCACTCAGCATGGCAACCCAATGTGCATTTTTTTTTTACTTTAAAAAGGGATAATGGTGACCTTAACAGCAGGTGATACAGGTTTGAATGGCAGGCAGCCAATAGCTTCCTTTGTTAAAGACATTGTATCTTCTGACAAAAGAGAGTTAGTCTCTTTGGTAGCACAGGAGGTACACTTGCAGATCCAAAAGTCACATAGTACAGTTATTCTCAAGATGTCTTCTAGAGGTTTCAAAGGACAGCTACATCTCTCTCTCTCTCTCTCTCTCTCTCTCTCTGTCTTTCTCTCTCTCTCTCTCTCTCTCTCTCTCTCTCTCTCTCTCTCTCTCTGTGTGTGTGTGTGTGGTTATACATGTATATAGCTAATGCAGGATATGCATTGGGGCTACCAACACAGAGCATGTCTAGAGTTCCCAGGGGTCTCTGCCCCAAGCAGGTCATTGTAGCTACATACAGTGCTCACATCTTAGCTCATCTAAATACCTTTAAATACTGAAAACAAGAGGCGACATGTTTCAAAAGCCTGTCAGTCCCAAGTTACCATCTCAAATTCTGCTTTCTTACAGTCAAAAGGCAGCTTTGTTAAGTTAAAGTGCTAATCACGACTTGCCAGAGGAGCACCATGTATGTCTGGGTGCCCTTAAGGACCACACTGGTGGGTGTTGTCACCCCAAAACCCAAGGCTGAGGACCAGTCAGTGCCTCCCTCACTCCATGTGAATATGAGCTGCCAACGGTTTCCTGGGCGAAGTTCTGGTCGTGTCGTGTGCCCTTAAGAACTACACAACAGAAAGCTGGGCGTTCTGTGTGGAAAATGCATAGGACTCTTTGTAGAGCCAGAGATGTAACTCTTGGTTGTGTCTAAGTCATGGAGTAAAAAGAAATCTTCAAATACCATCCAAAGTCAAAGTTCCAGCTGGAATTCCTGTGTTTCTGTTCTCTTTAATTTTATGTCTGGAACAGGCTCCAAAGTAAAGCCCCCAGTCCACTGTCCACAAGGTGAGTGATACTGATCTCCAGCCTCCTCAGACAAAACCAAAAGTGAACAGCGAATGAATTGTAAAAGGGATGCGGCTGGATGCAACCCACAATGCGGTAGCACAGGCTGGTGAGTTCTGGGCTGAAGGGCAAACATGCAGGACAGAAAGGAAGTCGTGCACGGGGAACAGCTGTCCCTCCAAAGCATTGCAGGGAGCCGGCACCCAACTCCGTCCCGCAGGTTCTTCAGGAGGAACTGCGGGGACACTAACAACACATCAGGGTTTATGAACTCCGCCTGCATCTGCCCACCTGTGCCCATCTTACCCTCGTCCTATGATCCCGAGCAATGGTCCCTCCCAGAAAGTCAACTATCGCTTCTCTGTGCAGAGCTCATCCCAATGCAGCCCCCTTCAGCGGGGTCTTCTTTCTTCTCCCCAACATTTTGAGTAGTCTGGCACTGTGCTTACCCTGACTGTCCCAATGATCAAAGGGACTGTGACTCTCTGTTTTCCTCATCATTCACAAGAAACTAAGCACACATCCCTGGGGCTTTGTTCAGAAGCTCTCAAGCAGGAGCCCCGCTTACAGCAGCGTGGCTACACCAGCTTCACTTCCCTGTTGTTATCTGCCTCTCACCCATCTCACAGGCGTCTGAATATATACGCAGGTGTGACACACATTGGTTTTATTGAGACAGAATCTCCAAATGCAGCCTGGCTGGTCTGACCTTGCTGCCTGCGCCTCCGGAGTGCGGAATTACAGGCATGCATCACCACACCTGGTCCCTTGGCTCCCAACCATCCCCAGGAGGATTTAGGGCAAGAGTTTCCAGCTGATGACACTATTCTGCGTGCTCCACAGCTGGCTGCTGGGATGCTGACTAAGGAAGACTTCATCTCAGCCCCCACCTCAACCACTGGAAACCAAGGGGAACAGGAAATGCTGCTCCCACACAGTCCTAGTCTCAAAGTTCACGATGGGAATTCAGGCGCTCTCTCAGCTTCAGTTACTACCACCTGGCCCACCTTACAAATGCTCTAGGCCAGCCTGCACTCCTGTTTTAAACACAGGAGAGTAGAGGCGGAATGCTGGAAGCTGAGCAGACATGAGTACAGGTGGCCAGAACAGCAACTGAGGAACTCAGAAACCAGACTGGAAGACTAACTCCCCAGAGCCCAGGGGCACTTGTGACCAACCATTTCTCTTACCTAATAAGCTCCAGGGGCACAGGTGAATTGTGACACTGAATAATAAAGAATATTCATAATCTTCTCCTTAAGCATCAAAACCAGTTTAATTGTGTGTACAGTGGTCAGTTATAAAGAGATCTAACTAAAAAGCCACGTATCTGGCATTGCAGCCGAGCTTCCCTCAGCTCATCCATGGGCTTTCCATCTCCTCTTGGTCACATCTGCCACTACCGGGGGGCGACACATGGTGCACGGTGGCGCCCTCAGCACTGGGTGACCAACCTGCTGTAGGACTTCATCTGGACCAGGGCCTGCTCCTCCAGCTGCTCGCTGTTGGAGGCCGCACTCAAGGGGCGATGGTTTTCATCACTAGCAGCAAAAAACGAGGCTCTCTGGACTGGAAGAGAAGTGAGAGAGCATCTAGTAAAGGGGCATATCCCTGGGGCCCTCCCTGCAAAGCCCACTGGCAGTCCACACGACGGTCAAGTTTAACCAACACACAGGTAAGTTTGAATGGTACCTAACTCCGGGGGGAGACTGACAGTATGAGTGCCTTTGAAGAGACAGCTGCTGAGAGCCCATCTCCAAGCCCCTGCCCTGCCCTGCTCTGCCCGCCAAAGCAGTGTCAGCTTCTCCAGAAAGAGGCCTTGTGCCAAGTTCTAGACCAATGCTTTTATAAAGCTATAAATGTCTTGGAAGGTTAAGGTGAATCTTCTCGATAGCTTCTTGAAGGATGCTTTCCACAAGGCCAACTCGGGTGGGCTTTAGCACTGTGTCCAAACCAACTGCCTAGATATATCCCAACTTTAAACCCATGTGGAGACTAGTCAGCAATCAGACAAATCAAGTTAGAGTTGGGAAGGTTCCAAGAGCTAAAGTAGCAGGAAGGCAGTGATGGTCATGGTTGCTCTATTTCTGAATTCTGCGGCCTAATATCTCCACTGTCTAAACTGAAACCTGACAGAATAGTTAGTTTCCAATCTCCTAAGTGAGAGCAATAAACAAAATTTGCTCTGCTACTACAACTTTATAAAGACCATTTTAGCATCAAAAAGTTTTGGAAGCATGACCTTACTGAAGAAAGGACAGAAGACAGCTTCTATCAATACACAATACCATGTGTTTAGTTTCATTTTCACAGACCAGAACATCCTAGGGGCCACTATATGAGCTATAGAAGTCACATGAATTTCTGTACAGCTGGAACATCAGTTCCATCTGAGTATAAGATGCTCCCAGCCCAGCATCTGGCCCACCAGATCTCAGCATTAGGCTCTGGGCTCTGGCTATGTAGATAAAGCACACTTGTCAGTGTGCCCAGGCTGGCACATTGGTCAGATCTGATTACAATCCTGGCACCCCGTGGCTTGGTCTTCAGGACTCTGGTGACCTATGTGGGTTGTTACAGCAACCTCACTCACCCTCATAGGCTTTGGCAGCATCTACTAGGTTGGACCAGTCCAAGTCCGCGGCAGTGTCAGGCAGGGGCATTAGGCCGGGGTCAGGGATGGGCTGCCTTCGGGTCTCCTGGATGTCAGTGAGGGAGCTGTCCGAGGCAGAGAATTCTCCTACAGAGGGAACAACAAGGTAACACTTGTGCCCACAGCAGAAGCACTCAATTCAACCCATTTACGGTTAACACAATAGATGTGCAAGCCGTTTGTTGATGGAATCAATGTCTATCTAGTCTAGAAGGCCATTAGTGAAGCAGATCTGGCTTCCTCCAGTCTCTTTCCGTTTTAAAAATACCTCCCACCATCTCTCTCCCAAGAATGTGGGTTATGAGAGACTTAGTTCTGCACTGAGGCCGTGCACAGGTCTGCTGGGCGGAACTGCTATCCCCAGTGGGGCAAGGGGCTAGTTCCAGCACCCAGCTTCCCTTCACGGTGTCTAAGAATTCATCTGGGAGAAGAGGCCAACTCTACTGGGGAACTGGACACAGCCCAGAATGCTAATGCCTACTGGAGGAACAATAGGGCCCTCTTTTATCTAGACCACAAGCTGAGATCTGACCCCGAGTCTGTGGGCTCTGTGCTCAGGAATGGTAAAGGGAAGGTGCAGTCCTGTGTTTTGCATCCCAGGAATGGCCTACTGGTTCCATGGCTGAATGTAGTTAGGTAGTATGAGAAGCAGAGCAGATCACACTCAAAGTGCTAAGTCTCTCATAGGAGCCAGCCTGGGAAGGGACATTCAGGAGGCCATCCTGGGGACCCTGGGAGTCACCTGAACAACATCCTGACCAGCAATATTACAGCTGATGGGAGATGTCATTCTGTAAATATGTTTCTCGTATTGGTTAATAAATAAAGCACTGTTGGCCAATAGGAAAGAAAGATAGGCGGGACTAGGAGACAAGGAGGACAGAGGAAAAAGTAGGGAGGAGTTTTTAAGATATAGGACCAACAGGGTAGAACTCTGGGCCCTCTCCCCAGTAAGATAAGACCACGTGGAAATACTTAGATTGATAGAAATGGGTTAATATTTAAGACAGAGCTAGCCAATAAGAAATGCTAGTAACAGGCCAACAGCTTTATATCTAATACAGCATCTCTGTACATTATTTGGGGCTGGCACGGCTGTGGGACCAGGCTGGTGGGAAACATGCTCATAACATACAGCAATCAAACATCCACCCTTTTCTAATGTGAAAGGTTATTCACTGCAAACATTAAAGCCTTGTAATGGCTGACAATAATAAAAACACTTGTTTGGAGTACCAGGGGCTGCTGCTCAGGGTCGGGAATGCAGACAAGTGGTAGGCAGGGCAGTAGAGAAAGCAGGAAACCTAGAAGCAGTAGCCAGGGTGAAAGCAGCATAGTCTGCACCCCATGAGGGTACCCCTCAAATGTGCTGTAGCACCAAAGTTCTGAAACAGATCTAAACGGAGCTCACTGAAAAGCAATGTGGCTCCAGAAATCCCCATTTACAAGGTGAAGGGAGATGTCATTCTGTAAATATGTTTCTCTTATTGGTTAATGAATAAAGCACTGTTGGCCAATAGGAAAGCAAGATAGGCAGGACAAGGTGATAAGGGGGAGAGAGGAAGTAGGAGGGAGGAGTCAGCATGTAGAGACTGGAGAGAGCAGAATGCCAGCCTCTCTCACAGGTAAGATGAGACCACGTGGAAATACTTAGATTAATAGAAATGGGTTAATAATTAAGACAGAGCTAGCCAATAAGAAATAGTAACAGGCTAGCCAATAAGAAACTAGTATCAGGCCAACAGTGATTTCTTTTATTCATTAACCAATATGAGAAACACGTTTACAGAATGACATCTCCCATCAACAAGGGATGAAAGTTGTGCCTGTGACACCAGCCTCGTAAGCCAAGGTGTATTTCCCTTTCAAACTGTGTAAAGAACTACGGTGCAGTGCAGCTGCTGGCTGTTAGTGTCTGTAAAATTATGAGTAAATGGGAGTCAACAAACCTGGAAGACATTCAATGCTCAGCTGTACTTAAACCTGATCCCACCAAGGATATGTAGACAGAACAGATAATTTTGTTTGCCACTTATAACCTTTCTGCCCTTTCGTCCCTGATGCTCCAGTTTCCACATAGGGTGAAGGGAACAAAACTATCACCTCCATCCCCTGAACATTTCAGTGGTAGACACCAAATGAGGCTGCTAAGTGTGGGACAGGAAGTCACCACAGGTGCTCCTGGCTTCTCGAGGGACGCAGGATGGAATGGGAAGGTGCACAGGGAGGACACATGCTCCTCCCTTCTTACGCTCTCTGAGGATCCGCTCAGCCTTCACCCATAAAGCTGCCTTGGTGGAGTGATACCTGAGTGCAAGCTGTTTTTCTAGACTATTTCCTTAGAACATAAGCCTCAAAGGGTCAGATCCACTCTGACGCATGCTCTTGTATGCGTACACTCAGGGGTGGGGGTGGCACGCTTCTTTTCATTGCTTGTGAAGGGTGGGGAAAAGTGCAGGGAGAGAAGTGAAGTTTTCAAGACAGGCAGGAACACAGGAGTAAGGGGATCCACAGCGGGGTCCTTACACCGGGAGGAAGGGGAAAGATGGGAGCAGAGGAGGCTTCCATAGAGGGGCTTACTCTAGAGCAACAGTTAACATGTGGGTTGCAACCCTTGGCAAGCCTCTACCTCCAAAAATTGAAGGCAGGGTTTAAATGAGTCCACCAGGCTCAAGGTTTACATTATGATTCGTAACAGTAGCAAAATTACAGATAAGAAGTAGCAATGGAAATAATTTTATGGTTGGGTCCCCACAATATGGTGAACCATGTTAAAGGGATGCAGCATTAGAAGGGTGAGAACCACTGCTCTAGAGAGCTTGTGGCAGGAAGCAGTACTTCATGTGTTGGCTTTTGTTCATTGGGGGTGACTTTCTGGGGCAAAGACAGCCTAGAGTTAAGCTGTAGGTGGGTGTGGAAGGAGCAAAGGAAGAAGATGGGATGGTCCCTGAGCAGTGAGAGGGAGCCTGGGATGTGCCCGAGGAGGACAGAGATGTGGGAGAAGGATCATGAGCATTAGTGAGGGCTCAAGAAAGTGCAGAGCAATCAGGACGTTAGAAGATCGGGCTGCAGAGAAGGGGAAGAAACATGGGTCTGATATATGTGATTGTTGCAGCAGAGTTCACAGAAGGGAAATCTGGTTATGATGGTGTACATAGCAAAGGATCGGACATGAGTTCCTGTCTGTGTGCCCGCTGGACTTAGCCATGGCTATCAGGTGAGCCCTGGAGTGGACTAGGGCAGAGAGGAGAAAGAAAAACACTTAAGTCTGAAGTCCCAGAATACAGCTGTTAATAAAACTGAGATCTAGCTAGGCCACAAATCGAGCACTGTATATGACTGAGGGTAGGATACAGAGGAACCATGATTCCGGCAGCTGAGGGAAGCAGAGCACAGATCACTATGAAATTACTAATCTCATATTAGCCTTGTTTGCTCAATGCTACTTCAGTAGCTAGGATATCTGCCAAGAACACTGATTCCCAGAATATTCTTTCAGAGTCAAGTCAACTCAGCAGGGTCCTGTGTGATCAATGCTGAGGTGACCTGTAGTCTGTGATTAGAGGAGGGAGGGAGCAACTAAAGGATGGGGTAGAGGTGGGAATTCCTCCACAACTATTCCCCAAGAAAACAAATTGCTGCCTGCCACACTGGGCCATGGGCCATCCACAGGACTGCCCAGTTGCAGCTACAGGAGTACTTACCATGCAGCGACTTCATTCCCAACGTGTAAGACGGCCTCCTCAGTGGAAGCGACTTGGGGAGAGATGGGTAGGTGCTGCTGAAGAGGACATCGTTGGGCAGGGCTTGGTCTAGAAGTGAGGCTCTGGAGGGGAAGAAGTGCTCCCTCTGGCCGCTGTAAATGCTCTCGTCAGACAGTGTCCTGTGCAAGGCCCGCCGGGAGGTGGGGGTGGGGGGGAGTGGAGACTGTGGGGAGGATAGTGCATGGAACTGCAAAACAGAAGACAGTGAAGTCAGGGCGGGTCAGAGAACAAGACCAAGGTGGGGTGGGTGAAGCCAAGAGGTGCTGCCTCCGGATGAACCCCACATCCAGTGTTGGCGCCCCATCCAATCCTACATCCCAGGGGAAGACAAGGTCTACCCATGTTCAGTATGGGGCTCAGACCCATGATTTATCAGTATTATACGGTATTGAGTAACAAGATAAATGATTTTTTGTTTGTTTGAGATGTATGTGTCAGGGGTCTTACTATGCAACCCTGGCAGGCCTGGAACTCAGGAGACCCGTCTGCCTGGTAAATGCATGCACCATGGCAGACACGCACTCTCATACAAACACATACATACAAACTCAACACACATATAAAAACTATACACACATAGCCATCACACACATACATACAAAAACAAGTCACTAAATATGCTTTAAAATCATGATGAGTTAAATCCAAGGTATGGCCTAGGATTATGCCACTGTGATTGGTCTGTGAGAGGTGACAGCTTACACTATTTTCTGGAGATGAGCGGACATTAATTAAATTTCTAACTAGTTTTGAAATCACAGCTTTCTGTTTTCAAGGTTCTAGAACCATCACACAAGGCTCCTGCCTGCCACACGCAGCTCTCAGATCCTAGCATTCAAGAAGTCCCACTGGATATTCCTCAGCACTTCAGGCTCTAGCAGAAGTCTTAATTTCCGGTGAGCATCTCTAGTCTGAGGGTTTTTCAGGGGAGAAACTAACCCAACTCCTGTCTTGCCTCTTTGAGACCAAGATCATTCCTCTGGACAGCACACTTTATTAGCTGCTATAGAAGCTGAACCACTGGGAAGCAGGGCAGGAGTGGGAAGAAGGGAGTTTTCTGCCCCTTGAGACACAGCGGTACCCAGTCTTGTTAAAAACCATCAGCACACCTCACCTCATCTTCTTCAACTCCCACCTGTGGGGGTGGGGCTGTGGACCAGTCCATCCAGTCCTGGGAAAGCAGCTCCCAGCTGGGTGTCCGACCCAGATCTCAGAGAACACACAGACAGGCGCCACAGTCTTGAAAGCTCCAGGGAGCCCAAAGAGTTTCTTACAGCACTCACTGCTAGGGAGAGGGTTAGGCGGGGACCATAGCCCACGCCAGCCATCTCTCCTATAACAGAAGTTCAGTTCTACAAACTGAGCTTTTGCGGATGATTTTACTTTACAAATAAGGCAAGGAGGCTTCTTGATGTAAAACGATTAAACCATTTGAAGACCACTGGTTGCCCCCCATTTGATCACAGCCCAGCAGAGATGGCATCTTATTCCATCTCTGTCCTGCCAGCACTGACTCAGACCTCCTTCACCTCATGCTGGCTGTCCCTGTTCTCATCATTCCCAATTGCCCTGACTGCCAGTGACACCAAGTCACCAGCACTCACAGGAAACTAGTTGATTTTCTTACATACTAGTGCTGTGTGTGTGTGTGGAGTCCCTTGCTCTGTGGAACTTGAGACCACACTGGCTGGGAAGCAGGACAGTATGTTGCCTGCAGCATTCTGCCAGTGAGGTGAGTGCTATAGCTCCATCAGCATTCTCAAGGCTGGAGTACAACAATGACTAACTCCACTCTACTGGCAGCTCATAGCCTAGGAGTCCATACTGGGCTCCAAGTATCTAGCCCAGAAATGGCTTTCCTAGGCCTCTTCCTCAAGTCCTGAGCCAGGACTGGCCTGGGAGGCTTCTCAAGGTTATGCTATCCCCCCTTCTACCACAGAGCCATGACATTCCGAAGTCTACCAGAAGACACACAGAGCTACTTGGCTGAACTCATCTGCAACAAACCCAGCTGAAGAAGGGTAGACTGGAGATGAAAAGTAGCACACTGCCATTGCTGCCCAGGCCCTGGTGCAGCGCTCAGAGACGGCAAGAGCTCTGTCTCGGCACAGGGTCTCATATCAGCAGAGCTACAGCACAGAGACAGCGCGCCCTGACTCTAATTACTAAAGTAATTCTTTTTGGAAATTAAAGTCAGGACCTGGAATAAGGGAAGACAGACATTTGCCTTCAACTATTCCCACTGCATGAGTAAGTAAATCTAAGGAATGGAAATTCTGAGATTATACCCAGCCCCCCCCCCCCCAAAAAAAAAAAAAGAAGGAAGGAAGGAAAAAAGAAAAAGAGAAAGAAAGAACAAACCATTCAAGTAGGACTTAGAGGAAAGATTACTTCTGGGGGTGGGGGACAGGTTTTACTATGTTCCTACCTCAAAGAGCACATCTGAAATAATTCTTACATTGAAACTGGGACTGCAGAGTTTTAATATGCCACCTTGGGTTTTGATGGCTAAGTTTCAAGTGCCATCTTTCTCAAGGTTGCTAAGGGAACCATTTGTTCCCTGGATGATGAGTCAGAACTGCTAAATGCTGGCTTCCGAAACAGAAATGACAGAAGTCAGGAATGACTGTATCCAAAAATCATGTTAATAAACCATTTATTTCTCAGCAACTTCAGACTTGCCCTTGAGATACATGTAATTCCTGTACATGCTGACTTTTCAGTTTAGGGGTATCTATGTGGGTGGTACGTACACACACATGCACAGAGAAGCCTAGGGGTAACAGGGACACAAGGCTGCTCTGCCTGGTACACCACTCACTGACTACAGTGCAGGCTGGTGTGTGGGAAGGATTTTCTAGCTTTCATTTCCAACACTTTCTCGATATTCTGAAACTGGCATTTCTAGTCACCCCGGACCTAGCATCAAGTTCAAGGAGAGAAACCCTCAGAGTTCACTGCCATGATCTTCCAGGAGTGGCTTCCATTCTCCTGGGGCTGCCCAGAATACTTCTGTAGAAACACCTCACACCAGGGAGAGAATCCTCCTCAGGCCTGCACTTCTGAGA
This sequence comes from Phodopus roborovskii, assembly GCF_943737965.1. Lineage (NCBI taxonomy): Eukaryota > Metazoa > Chordata > Mammalia > Rodentia > Cricetidae > Phodopus > Phodopus roborovskii. The sequence goes on along the minus strand of NW_026126515.1, from coordinate 4,096,502 downwards.
ACACAGACGTACAGAGCCTTTGGCAGCTTTCCAGTCTCCACAATGAGGTAGGCAGAAAAACCTGTTGAGATGCCTAGCAGAATGCTGGCCCCTGACGAACACACACACTCACACTCTCACTCACACTCACACACTCACACTCTCACTCTGAGTCTGGCCACGGCTACAAGGCAGCTCCCTTGACTGACATGGAGATCAGCAGACATGCTGGGGACATGTGTGAGAAGAGGGCCTCACAGACAGAAGGCAGAGTGGAGGCCACGTGGGAAACGTTCTGGCTAACAAGGGAACCACAGGTGTTTTTTCCAGCCCTGGAAGTGACGTCATTTAAGTGCAGACCGAGGAATCTCAGAATGGGATACACTACAAGACAGGGCCAGGGAAAGGGTGGCTTAACAGGAGCCCACACTAAAGAGATGTGGCTGTGGGGACAGAGTGCTCAACGCTGAAGAAGGGGGCTTCCCAGCACCCTCAGCCCAAGGTCCTATCGCGCCTGGCTTTTCTCTTCCACACTGCAGCCTGACCTCTACCTTGAAATTCTTCTGTGATTCCGGAGTTGGGCTCTCAAGGTCAATGAGTTTCTTTAGATCCTCCTCAATGGTGGACTTGGAGGTGGGCTTGGGGGAAGCCCGCAGGTCCCTGGTTGAGGCTCGGAGCCTAGTGTGTGCCATCTCATTACCATCACTCTGGTGCCGCCTGGGGAGAAGAGAGAGATGGTAGAAATGGAGTCAATAGGGCTGGCTCCAAGGCATGAGCTATAAAGGGTGACAGAGGGCATAACTCCTGATTACATTAAGCAGTGTCAATGTGAAACACAAAACAAAATCTTCAGAGTAAATCCTTCCTCTACATGAAACCACCTGCCCCCTTCAGCCAGTTCTAGCAGCAGAATTGACAGACCTGAGATGGGTCCCCAGTGCCACCTTTATACAGGGAGGCAAAATGACAGGACGATCACATGGGAAGGTCCTTTGACCTTGGGCATTCACTCACTTTCTCATATCCCTCCTGGCCCTACTGGCCCAGCTAAGAAGCAGTCTACACAGTGGCTGTGATTGACAGATGCTGGAGGCCAGATCACCCAGAATGTGTCCTTCACACAGCTCTTTCTAAGGACAGCTAAAGATCTCAGATTCATCCGAACTGTTTTACAGTACATCTTACATAAGCAATGAGGCAGAGGAATAATTTAGAGGACAAAAATTGGCTTAGCAAATAAAATCTCTTGGGGGGGAGGGGAGAAGTATGATCAGATGATATGGAAAATAATTTTTCTCATTAATAAAAGAAAGAAAATTCCCTCCACTAAGCCAATTCCTCCAACCCCAACACCCTAGGCCAGCATCATGGGTCAAAAGAAACCCCCTAGGCCAGCTCTTTCTGCGAGAGGAGAAAACCAACCACCACGTAGAAGGAGAACTCTTACTTTCTTGTATCCATAAATCCCACGGAGTTAATGGTTCCTTCTGGCTTTTTCCATCCGATCAGGTACTTGCTAGTGGCACCCTGGCGGGGGTAGAAAGTCCTAGGCCCAGAGGAGGACGAGGAAGAGGAGGAGAAGGAAGGAGCGAGCTGGGAGGTTGTGGTGGGGTGAAGCTCCTCTTTGGGTGAGCTTCGGGCACTGGAGAACACCACTGGGCTGGCAGAGTGTCGGGAGCTCATGGTACTGTGGAGAGGAAAACAGGAACAGTGACTCCACTGTATGCCCGGGGTCGCCATGTCAGCTGCGGATGTATGCCCGGGGCCGCCATGTCAGCTGCGGATGTATGCCCGGGGCCGCCATGTCAGCTGCGGAAGTGGTGCCCAAGGTGGGGGTGAAGGCGAGGTTTAAAAAAATGAAATCTGAATAAAAACAAATGATTAAAAGGGATGGCTACATGGCCTTCCTGTCCTCTCCCTGAAATTTAGAGGTCTGCTCTCAGTGACAAGTGGTCAGTGGGACTTGGTCTGCATTTAGCTTTAAGTAGAAGGATTTAAGCCGGGGGGGGGGGCACTCTCAAACAAACCGGACCCACTGCAGTCCAGGGACAGGACAAGAGGCAGAAGTCTCAATGTCTGTCTGTCTGTCTTGCCTTCCTCAGATCTGGGGATCACAGCTGTGCTAAGAGCAGGCTAACGACCACATAGAAACCAAGTCAAGGGCACAGCTCTCCTTGACACACCCAAGGCCAAGGGCACACTGAGGTCCATGTCCCCTAGCATCTGTAGTGAGATATTTAACTTGTAGGCACCTGTGGCATAGACCACGCCCATTGGGGGTGGAGACAGGGCCTGATGTGACCTGGGGGAACTAAGGCTAAGGAAGGGGCTCGGAGATCTCTCTTGATTGCAGCACGGGGGACAGGAGAACATCGGGAGGCATCCTTGGGACCAGGAACCTGCTGGTGTTCATCTGTCTATGTTGTGAGTTATTTCTCCCTAAATAAACATCTATTTGGCCTATTTGTTTCTCTAACAGCAATAAGCATCTAGTACTCAGAGAACTCAGAAGGGCTGCTCGTGACCAGGCAAGTTTTAAGAGTGGACAAGGCAGACTTCTCAAGGCTGGGATGAGAGCTTATCTTACCACCCCACAACAGGATGTCCATACTTCCCTTTTGAGGCCGCCCAGGGTCCACGCCCACACTATGAGTGAGTACTGCTTAGAGAAATCTTCAGGTGACTCCTACAACAGATATGCAGTTGCATTCCTCAGCGGCACTATTTGTCAAAAAGCAACTGTCCTGACTGAACAAATATTAAGGTACCAGTGGTAATGTGTGGCAATGACACAGGTACCACTCAGCAAGGGGGGTGATGACAATGGCAGACTGAGTATGGGGCATGAGAACCCTATCTTGGCAACTGTTCTGCAACTGTGAAACTACCAGAATATTTTAAAGTGTTACAGTAGGAAGAAAACCTAGATCCCACTGGCTGAGACAATATATAACAGTGAAAACGTATCATGACACTCTGGCCCCTAACCTCACACAAAACCAGTCACACCTGGATTGTATGTATATTAAAACAGACCCACGGATTCTGAACCATAACACGGAAGAAAATTTTTATAACAGAGGCAGAGTGGTTTTAAATGAGATCAAGGAAATATGAAAGCTCATTAAAGTTAAGAACTATACATGCAAGCCAGGTGGTGGCGCACGCCTTTAATCCCAGCACTTGGGAGGTAGAAGCAGGTGGATCTCTGAGTTCAAGGCCAGTCTGATCTACAGAGTGAGTTCCAGGATATCCAGGGCTACACAGAGAAACCCTGTCTTGAAAAACAAAACAAAACAAAACAAAACAAAAAAGAACTATTGTGTCCAAAGGAGTAGAAGAATATACCCAGCAATTAAGTCCCTATTCAACATATAAACCAAACTCCTAAAAATAAATAAGGCAACTGGGTGAACAAATAAAAAGGGCAAAGATTTGAACAGTAATTTCAAAAGAGCAATTAACCAGAAGACCCAGGAACACCAGCATTCAGCATTGCCAAGAACCAGGAAAACAGAAATTAAACCACAAGGATGTCACACATCCACCAGAACAGCTAAATTAAAATACCACATGCCAGAGAGGACATGATTCGGCTACCACTCTTACAGCCTGCTGGTAATGTCTTCCTGTTGCAACCGTTCGGTCAACTAGATGACAGCCTCTACTGAGGCTGAACATTTATCCTTCAGACATAACAATTGTTTTTCTACCTACCACAGTGAGAGAAAGCACACCTATGTGTAACTAAGGCATGTTCCAGAATCTGTAATATCCTCAGACCAGAGACAACCAAAACAGGAACCAGCAAAGGAAACAAACTGAGGTGGCCAGGGACACAGAGCTGAGGAAAAGGACACCACAGAAAGACACAGATGGTTCTTTTAGTTCAGAATCAAGGAAAATGAGTCTGACTGGGGAAGGAATATGGTGTAGGGGTGTGGGTGATGGTCTAGTTTGCTTTCTCTATGGTGCACAATGGGGATGTACACAGACTGCTGCTGCCTTCTGCCCTATGAATGTTAGTCGTCCCTGGAAATGGCTACAGAAAACAAAAGTCAATAATAGGGAGGCTGGGGTACCATCAGCACTCAAGGATCAGCAGCCAGAGCCGGACAGGTACTGGGGGAAGACTCCACCTGGAGAGAGTTCAATGTGAAATTGGTCTGACTACTTCAGAACACGAAGAACCAAATTCCCTATTTTTATGACACGCAAGAACGAGGCCCAAACTCAGAAACAGAATAAAAAATGACTAGTCTTGCTTTAATACATCAAACATTTTATTTCTCCATGAGTAGTTTTCCAGCTAGAGAAAACAGGTGAAGTACCCTACCACATCCCCAGGGACAACGTAAATTTAAAAGCAATTGTGACATTTACCTCTTGATAAACATCCCACCTGGTTGTTTTTAAAATTAAGAAGAGGGGCCAGAGAGAGAAGGCTCAGAGGCTAAGAGCCTGCACTGCTCTTGCAGAGGACCAGAGTTTGGTTCCCAGTGGCTTATCACAACCTGTAACTCCAGGAAAGCCAATGTCCTCTTCCTGCCTCTGAGGGCATCAGGACACACCCTTGCTAATATATACATATAATTAAAAAAGAAAATAATACATCTTGAAAGGAAGGGGGTGTAAAACTATTTACTTGTTAAGTACTCAATCAGTAAGGACAAAGCAAGAGCAGATCCCTGATACAGAAAGGAGATCAAAAGTGAGAATTAACTGAAGGAAGAAGAAAAGATATCAAAGGCTGTAGTGTGCGTAGAGGCACCAGAGGCAGAGCTCACATCAGGCTTCTGCAGTGCCAGACAGTCAAGGGGCTTCTGCAGCACAAGAGGCCAGCCCCAGACAAGCTTTAAACGGTATGGCAGGAGGGGCAGGGGTGGTGTGGTGATGGGCGTGCCTGTTAGTTATTTAGGGACAAGATTCTAGTCTTTGGTTTGCAGATTTAAAAATTTCTATTTTTCTTTAGGATCTCTTCACACACCGTTACAACTCAGTTATGGGGTCCCAGGTCTTAACCATGGCTGGCGTTTGGAGCAGAACTTACACATCTTGGATATGTAAGTAACCTTGGATAGTCACACAGGCCAACTCTCAAATAGCAGTATGTTAAAAATGCTGCTCCAGAGATGCTGGTGCAGTATGTGGGCCATGGTGAGTGACATGATCCCTCACAATTTAGAGGGGGGGAGTGTTCCAAGGCAGGGTTTCTCTGTGTAGATTTGGAGCCTGTCCTGGAACTCGCTATGTAGAGTAGTCTGGCCTCAAACTTAAGAGATCCTCCTGCCTCTGCCACCGGTGTGCTGGAATTAAAGGTGTGTGCTGCCACACCCTGCTCAGAACTAGTGTCCCCAGAGTTGCACCTGAGGTATGCTTGAATTGCCATTTTACTTTCAAATACTTTGATAGTCCATAGCTATTCAAAAGATTCTAGAACTTTAAAAGACTAAAGTTGAGTCAAAACAGAAATAATTTGCCAGGAGAAAAGAAAATAAACCACACAGTTCACTAATTTAAAAGTCATTCTGTTATGCTACACAGATCTATGCCAAGAGAAAGTTAAAGAGGAGGCTGGGAAATGTTCAAAGGAGACAGCAGTGTGTATGTTACGTGAGGTTTTCTTTTCTATGTGAATTTTACTGTTATTTTCCTAAGTGACATCCAGGGAGTGGCTGTTCTAGAACACAGACTCTGAGGGTGGACTTTACCTCTATGTGGCCACTACTCCCAGGAACCCAGCAGGCTCTTACCAAAATACTTTCTGTGTAGTTTCTCCTTTGTCTACTCAGTGCAGAGTACTGCATGATTGATTATGTCTGCACTCTGTTTTGCTGATTGGGTATAAACCCAGGAGGGCTGAGATGCCTTTTTTCTTGCTTGCTGCTGGATGCCCCATGCCTAGAATAGTCCCTGGCAACTCTAACCACTCAGCATCTGATGAAAAACAAGGCTAAATCAAAGGTAAGCTGGAAATCCATCTCAAATGTGAGATAATGCGTGCATACAGTGCTTTATTCAAACTATATTTAAAACTTGATTTTACTTTATTTTTACTGTACGATAATTAAGCCTGCAAAGGGTGTTTCTGCTTACAAATGTATCCTCACTAGTAGACTTAACTAAGACCATTGAACCTGATCATTTCATCCTTGACTATGATGGCTAATACTTGGTCCAGGGTGTGAAATGCCAGTGTACTTCTGTTTACTAATGGTTATAACCAGACAGCCCAATCTAAGAACTGATTACATCTGGGAACAAAGGCACAAACAGAAATGAATGAAAATTCACCGGCCTGTTTTCCTTCCTTAGTGTACACACCTCTGGCAGCAGAAGCCAGGCCTTCACCGGGGAAACCTTTAATACATGTACCTTGGAGCCCTGATCCCAGAGATCTAATGAGACAGAGCCGGATCAGTGTCTGTAGTCTCAGAAAAATCTCCCCAAGTGTGCACATGGTTTGAGAACCACTGCTTGAGTCAAGTCGAGTTGCTCATACTGGTCTAACTTGGTCAAATCCCCACTTTGTGTCTGCCCAGATCCAGGAGTTGAAGCCATGGGTAGGTACCATGTTTCTGAAGTAATGTTCTGGTTCCTGCAGGAGCCGGGATCAATGAAGAGTTGCAGGTTCACATTATATTTTCTTTAGTCATAAAAACCCATGTATTGAGACATTTCTAAGGGTTCTCTTACTTTCCAGAACTAAGAACTGCTATCTGAGCCTAGAAACTTTCACCTTCCAAAATAGGTGTCTCCTCCTTTCCTACATAGCTCTGGCCTAGCCTCTGGGTGGAGCTCCTTGAAGCTGACCACCTGCTGGCCCTTGACCACCTCCAGTACTACAGCCATTGGCTCCACCAAGAGACTCTGGATGGAGTTTAACCATACTTTAGCCAACCGCAAATTGACAGCTGAGTTTAACGGGGACCCAGACAGCGGGGCTGTTTCATTATCCTGGAGAACTCTTGTTAATTCAGTGTGCTATGATTCTGCCTTACCCACAGTGCCTTGATTCCCTTCCTAAGAACTGTGTAAGGTAATGAGCCAATAATATGGAACAAAAAGGAAAGAGAAGCAGATAACACTGGGATGACGATGTCCTATCAATTCCTTTTCTACTATATGAAAATCCAGTTTAACTGTGAGCCCAGCCAAAGCAGATCACTGAGCATCCAGGCTGATGGCCCTGGACTCCGTGACTTCAATTGTCATCTACACTCTAGCATGCCTTCCCTCTCCTGAGGAACGGAACAGCTTTGGGTCCCTTGGCCATTTCTAGAGCAGGAGTTTTGAGAAGGAAGCGAGGACACACATATATTACTACACACAAAAATAAAAGAAAGGACATCAGGGTGGCTAGAGCCTGGGCTGGTCTGACCCATCTAGACTTCTCATCTTGACTTACGGCTCAAGTAAGCCATGAATAAAGGTGAAGGAGCCTGGCGACTTTCTGTGTGCCGTTACAGGAGGGGCTGGCTGCCTGCACATTTCCTTAATGAGATGGACACTGCCTGCTTCTGCCCACTGACCCTACAAAGAAAAGAACCAGCAGGATGGGGGAGCACAGGCGTCATCAGTGGGATTTCCAGGTACCAACCCTGTGTACTAGGGCTGGGGATGCCCTTCTAAATGTCTGCCCCACCCTGTGCAGCAACAGCTGCTGCCCGCTGTCTGCTATGGGGAGTTGCCAGAGGGATGCTTGGAGACATCTAATGACTGGGCATGGCATGAGGGCTTGAGTTTTCAGTGCTGGCCTGTGAAGATGGTATTTTCAGAGAGGGGAAAGCAGCAATTAGTCACCTGTCAAATGACTGTGACAAAATCTGGGCAAAGACTAGATGCTGGCCTATGACCAAGGAGAGGGTAGCTGACAGGGTTTCCTGGGATTGCTTGTGCAAATAACAAGTCTTTGGGTGACAGATAATGGAGGATAATGATAAAGCAGGACTCTTCCCACTGTGTTCAACACTGGCTAGTTCTCTACTACCAGCTCCACGATTCTGGAGGGCTTGAGGAGACACCAGTACTAAAACACCACAGGAAGCAGGCAAGCGAAGTCTGGTGGTTAAGCTGGCCAGGAGCAGAGTGAGCATGGGAAAGAAAGCTGCTCCTTTGCAAGAAGCAAGTGTCTGGTGAGCAGAGAGCATGCACGTGCAGCCTGGGGAACGAGGTGTGTGTAGAAGAGGCCTCAAGGGTCATGGTTGAGCACAGGTGTGCTAGCCCGCAGCACCATGGGAGTTGTGGGCACACTTGGAGCTTCGAGAGACACATGCCTATGGACAGAAACACCCGCTCACAGTAGGTATTCTCTTTTTGCCTTGGGTACACTTCCAGGGTTATGTTTGTGGTAATCTTTTTTCATTCTCAACAGGACCAATATCATGAGATGGCGGGTGAGAGATGAGCCAGGTGTGACTGTTCACAGGCTACAGAGCTAGAGGACAGTGGCAGAAGAGACATAGCATTGATTTCAGGCTTAAATCCACATCCCTGGGTCTCTTGATTGATTTGCCTATGGTAAAGGGTGTAATAGATTTTTTTCTTATCTCTCACATAGTCAATGACTTACACCCAATAGCTAGGTTAAGGCAAACAGAATTGACCAGATCGTCTCTTAACCTTAGAAATAAAGCAAAAGACAAACATTCACCTCCATGTTTGGAAAGGATTTAGCTGAGCAAAACCACTTCTCTTTCAGTAGAAGTGTTTTGGCTGTAGCTGGAGGGATGTGGCAACACACTAACAGGGAAAAGACTGTTCCAGGGTGGCCTCTGGCAGAAGCCATAGAGCACCCTTTTTCCTTAATGAAGCATGTGCACAAATTCTTACCTTGAGAGGATGCTTAAAGTGGCAAGTAATGGCCTCTGCACTTGCTGCATGGCTTTGAGCCTCTACTTCATGCATCTGGAAGGCTTGGGCTTGCAAGTGAGCTGAGGAAGGGTTGTTGTGAGGGGCAGGGCTGTGGGGCAGCTTTGCACCAGACCCTCAAGCCTTGACATAGGGCTCATTGCTGAACACGCACTTTAAACTTCAGACACAATGGTTCAGTTTTCTACTCCCACTGGTCAATCACTGAAGTCCAGATAAAATAGTAATCACTCCTACAGGCTGGAGGAGATCCAGCAAGACACTTCATCCAGACTGGCTGAAGCTGGCTCAATAGAAGCAAAGCAATGCATCCCTAAAGCTCACTATATGCAAAGCTCTGCACAAATCAAACTTATTGATGGAGCTGAAACAGGCACTCAAGAGCTTTCAACCAAAGTTCTGGGTTTTGGATTCCAGAGCTGCACTTTGAAATTCTGAGTTAGTCTATAATACTTAGAAAAACAATAATCTCAACCTAGGGAGGAAAATGAAGACTATCAGATCTGGTGTGCAGGCCTGCAACACCAACTACTTGGGAGGCTGTGGCAGGTGGATTGGAAGTCCAAGGCCAGCCCGGAGAACTTAGAAAAACCCTGCTCAGAATCAAAAAGTAAAGAGTTGGAGATGTAGCTCAGTGGTATAGCATCTGGTTACCAAATGTAAGACTCTGGGTTCAATCCTCAGTACTTGGGAATCAGGGATGGAAGGTGGTGTGAAGAAGACAGGCAATTAACTGTTAACAACTGACAAAATTTCAGCCAGAAAGATTTGGGGCAAAAAAGTGCTGCATATGAAAACAATGGAACGATTTCTAAACAGGGCAGGAAGCATCCTTACATCTGAAAGAGGCCCAGAATCTGCAGGACAAAGTTTAAACACGTAAGCTGTAAGACACACACACAGAGACAGCCCAGCAGGCCTTGTAAGCTCCACCCAAGAAGCCCCCTCACCAATCCCAGGAAAGAGCTTTTCTGGCACGAACAGTTCATTAGCTTATGAAGTCAACCAGAAAAGGTCCAGTCCCAAAACTGAGCTGTCTTACAGGCAGGCATTTCTCTTGGTCTTGAATCTGCCCCTCTGGTGACAATCAGAACTTCTTCCTTGTTACATTTTAAAGATTAAAAAAACAAACCAGCAAACTTTTATTTAGAAATAACTTCTCAAAAGTTCATGCTAGACACACAAGGCCTTAAGTACTAACACACACAAGTACTAAAACCCTCACATGAAAGCAGACGTGTCTACAGCAAGCTCTGAAATGGAGTATGGCTTTCTGGAGTCATGGGCTGAGAACTTATGTGACGTTTGAATTCTCTTAGTGAGACTTTGAGTCATCCGACCAGAAGCGGGCGCATTAGGACTGGGCATTTCCAGTTTGCCCATCAGGCTCCACCTGCTGATACACTCAGGTGGTACTTGAGAGCACAGGGGATGAGGGCATGTGTGCTCGGCGGGAAGTCCTCTACGAGGTGACAATAAAAATGTGGGTTCCAACTGCATTAAGGTTCTCAGGGGGCTTTGGGAAGCGAAGCATTCTGAGGCGAGCAGAATAGCTGACTAACAAGAGTGACTGAGGGGGCCTGTGTTCTCTAACATGCCAAGTTGGCATGTTACAAAAAGAAGTGATAGGAGGTCAGTGTGACAGACATATCCCTCCCCAAGAGGCTGATGGGCTAAAAGCAGCAATTCTCAACCTCCCTAATGCTGTGGCCCTTTAACACAGTTCCTCATGTGGTGCTGACCCCCAGCCATAAAACTATTTTCCTTCCTGCTTCATAACCACCACTGTGTCACTGTTTTGAATAGTTTTGGAGATAGAGGTTTGCCAAAGGGTCACAAGCCACTGGTTGAGAACTGCTGGCTAAAGGCTTGGTCTCCCACTGACCAAGAGGGGACTGGATCACAAGGGCTTGGGGCTAATAAAGGAGTGACCACTGCCTTATCCTGGACTCCAGCAATGGACTCAGCACATCTCAGACTGAAACCCTTGAAGCCAAAAAAACAAATTAAGTCTTCCCTCCAGTGAGCTGCTTGTGCAGGCATTTGTCAGTGATGGAAGCCTGCTAACAAGGTGTCTGTGTGTTAAGCACGAGGTTGGCTCTTTAAGCTTTCTGTAGGGTGTGGGCTCAAGGGCAGCTGAACCAGAATGCTCTAGGGCTTTATTGCCACTTTTCATTACTATATATTGACCTTGCATACCATCATGGCCAGGACTCTTAAGGAAAAAACCAAAAATTCCAGCTATTAAGAATGTATTAAAACTTTTGAATGAATATGTTAGAGTTAATGTTACCTTCACCTCTCCTATGTTCACTGTAAATCTGTTTTTTTGAGCGATACTTTTTAAGATCTAAAAGGGAAAGAACAATTATAAAAAAATAAAAATTAGAACCTAGACTTCATATTTTCTACCCCCATGGCAACTTATCTATAGGGATGGCTTCTCTTAATGACATTCCAATATAACCTCCCCATGTAATTAATGTAGTTCTCAAGGATGCCACCAAAAAAAAAAAAAAAACCTGCGCAGTTGTCAAAAGGAAGACTGCAGGACAGAGGGGAAGGCCCAGCCTAGCCAGAAACATGTAGGGGAACTTAATCACTGTAATTTACATTTTGTCACCAAGTCCCAGGTACAAGTTCTTTTATGTACTGTCAAGAGATCTCCACATTAATTGCTGCTCCTGTCTGTGGAGAACACACACTCTAATTTGCTGTGATGTCAGCTTCCCCAGCAATGCACATTTGTGGCTTAGTCTTCTCTCCCTCCAGAAAGGGGAGGTTGCTACAGCTCTCGCTATCCAACTCACTCTGCCAAGACCAACAGACCCAAGTTACAAAGCATGCCTGTTTACTGGAGTCTAGAAACCAGTGTGACTCAAGCCTCCGGTGGGTGGGAAGCCCTGTCGCCCTCCTCAAAGACCACATTCTTCTCAAATAAGTTTGACTTTCAATAGCACAGCTATTTCTAGGCAATGACTTCAATGATTCCACATAGCCCATCTGAAAATCTAGATAATCCGTTCTGAGGGTTTGGCAGGTCTAGTCGGCACAATAAAAAACCCAGGTGCCTGTCCGGGTGTGTGTGTGTGTGTGTGTGTGTGTGTGTGTGTGTGTGTGTGTGTGTGTGTGTGTGTGTAGATCCCTGGGCTTTTCACAGCACAGTCTCAGTATTTTTGTGGTTCAGCACCAGGGTCCAGCTCTTCTCAACCTTGCTCTGTGGTCACACCATTCTAGACCATCTCTCCCCAGCTCACTTTCTGCTGCCTCAGGTCAGACCAAGGATCTCTCTTCAGGTGGACTACTGTCATTAGGAAAAGGTCCCTTTCTCAAATGAGCAACTAAAAGCAAAGAAACAGAAATTTAGGTTTCTGAGCATTCCGAGGGACATTAGCAGTCTAGCTATTAAGCTGCGGGTCACACAGAGTAGTGGCCAGTGAGTGGATACTCTGGCAGGCTGTCTGCACTGCCAATGGGATTTGAGGGCTGCCTTTCTGTTCTACCTTTCCAGACACATCCCCTACCCTTGCTGAGCCACATACTCTAGCTCCTGAACTGTAGGACAATGGGACCCTGAGGACACTTCCCTCAAGGGCACTGCTACACCTATATAACCTCACTAAAATGACTGCCTAAACACGGACTGAACATGGAAGACATCACCAGACAGGCCAATGCTTGAGGGAAAGGCCTCATGGCCTCAGCCTGACAAGCTGGAATGGAGGGATGAGCAGCAGAGGCACAGCTTGTGAGGATGCATCCATCACACAGCCTCGACCTTGAAGAGAAACTTAAAACTCCTTGGCAAGAACAGAGACACAATGAGAAAGCTGAGTCAAATATAAGTAAAATACTAAGTTAAATACAAGTAAAGTAGATGTCTTTTCCCATCAAGGTGATTTGGCATTTACGAGCAGATTACATACACGGCTTCTCATCTGGAAAATTCCAAAGCTGTATTAGTCTTCACTGCTGGGGTGGGGGTGGGGAGTGGGAATGGGGGGTAGGGGATGGGGGGCAGCCAGGTTAGACAGTCACACACTGACCAGCAGCATCTAACAGTAACAGGTAATGAACAGAGATGCAGAGGTGTAGAGCAGAGCGCTTCCTCCCTAAGACAGAGTCCTATCTATCACACTGTGACTGTAAGGACGAGAAGAACAGCATTATTTTGCTTAGTGGAGTGAGGGCCAAGGACACGGCTGAAGTGTGCTCTCCCACTGTAGAAAGGGCACACTGTACCTTAGCTGTGCTTTGCTGATGGCCTCAGACATTCTCGCGTCACTGTCAGGAACCAGAAATGGAAACATGGGGGAAGCGAGGGGCTAGGGCAGGGAGCTGGAAAAGCTGCCAATCTTAGGAAAGACCACTTCGTTTAAAAATATTGCCTAGACTTCAAATATCTTCAAAAATCTGTAGCTCTCTATATTCATTATATATCAATGCTGAAAATCAAAATTAGAAAACTAATTCTGGAATGCAGTTAGGGGAATTAAAAAAAAAAATAACCCAACTTTCCAATTAAGTATCTGCAGAATTTTCTCCTTATTTGAAATAATGCAGATTGCTAACTATTTTGCTGAGAAATAAATGGCATAAAGTAGAACAGCATATAAAATATAGTGTTTATAAATAAATGTACATAGACCCCGGTGTCTCGGAGGACATCACTGAACACTAAAGTGGGGGACCCCCGTGGGCAGAGGCTGGAGGGCACTTACCTGGTGTGTGACGCGCCGTCATTTATGCTGAAGGTGCTGTTCTCCCTGGTCAGTGGACTGGAGCCGCCCTGGCTCTTGCTGTGGAGGTCCAGGCTGAGGGAGGACTCTGTTTTCCTGTCCAGGCCATGACCCTCAGTCTCTAAGGTCCGATCTGCCAGGGAGAGCCCCTCGCTGGAGCTGTGCCACAGGGGCGCCACTTTCTCTTTGCCTGGCCCCGAACGAGGTGACGATGTGGCAGCCCCCAGGGAGGCCGTGCTGCCGTGGCTCAGGCCATAGGAGGTGGCATCGATACCACTGTCAGCAGAGGTGCCCTGTAGGTAGCTATAGTTGTTGAGTTCAGACTCTGTGCGGTCCCCGTCATACCACTTCTCGTCACTGTGGGCACTTGAAGCGTTGCTGGAGAGGGTATTGCTGCTGGAGTGGCTGGAGTAGTGGCTGTCAGACTACAACAGAAGCCAAGAGTTACTTACACTCAGGGGTCACACCCTGGACACCAAGAAAGATTCATGGGGGTGGAGGGGATGCACACACTCTGCAATATATCTAATTAATAAAGCTCCAATAACAAGTCAAAACAAGGTAAGAGTGCCGGGGACAGCACTTGGACTGATGGGCTCATCTGTGGTGTCCCTGGCGGAGAGGCTACATGTCATAACAACACAATGGCATTTTAACCAGAAAAAAACATAAGCGTTCATTGGCATCTTTATTACCTTAACATAGAAAGGAAATGACATTTCCAATGGGCTTATAATTAGAAAGTGTGCTTGACCCTGAAGCCACATTCAGTGGCTGGCAGGCAGAATCTGAGATGAAGTCTGAACTCTTGTGCTTCCCCAGTTAGCATGAGCTAAGGAGACAGCTTTCTAACTAGTGCTCAAAGTTAAGATATACAGAGAGGCCAAGATAATTCATTAGCAGGGAAAACTGGTCTCATCACTAAATGGTACTGAGACAACTGGATATTCACATGCCAAAACCCTCCAAACCAACCAACCAAGCAAGCAAACAACCAACCAAACAAACAAAAACCAAAACAAGAAGTTGTTGAAACCTCACTGCATAGAAAAAAAAAATTAAGAGACAGGGAAGACTTAAATGTACAAGTTACAGCTTTGTAAAACATGAAACAAAAACATGTATAAATTTTTTGACTGTGGGAGTTACCATGGTTTCTTAGCTAGGACACCGCGAGGACAACAAACATGTACCTGGATCAAAACCAGTTGTGTTTCAAGTAGTACATTAAAAATGGTGTGACCTGTGAACAGGGCCTCTGCAGAAAAGATACCGAAATGTCAATGACCACATGGAAAGGGTCTCAGTGTCACTGGGCACTGGGAAATGTAGAGCAAAGCAGAGTGAGGACCTGACACACACAAGAAATCCTCCAAACAAAATGACAGAAAAAGAGGGGAGCATTATTAGGGATGAAAACTGGGGCAGTAGCAATGGGAAAATAACGGCAATTTCATTCTTGATGAAGACTCAAGAGAGATGAAAATGTATATTCACAAACACATAGGCTTGAGTGCTTATAGCAGCATTAATCATAATAGAAAAAAAAAGTAGACACAAGCCCAGTGACTGACTTATGAATAGATTAAAAATAGAACAATCTCTCTCATATACATACAAATCTCCATCCATCAGTCCCAAAAAGGGATAAACTGCAAGTGTAGCTACAACATGAATAAGAATTTTTAATCCATGTTTAATAAAAGAACTTAAGACACAGGAGGCCACAGACCATATGGTTTCCACTGAAGTGCAGTGGCAAGTGTAGACATACCCATAGATGCTCCAAGTAAATTAAGTCTTGGAAGGGGTAGGGATTCAGAGGTGACTACTGAAGGATACAGGCTTTCAGAGTAATGAAAAAGTTCCGAAATTAGATCATGGTGACAACTCTTTGACTATGTGCATATTATTACAAATTACATTTACTTATTTAAGTGTATGCATATGCCACAGTGAGTGGTGGAGGTCAGAACACAACTGGCTGGAGTTGGTTCTCTCCTTCCACCATGTGAGTTTTGGGGATTGAATTCAGGTCATCAGGCTTGATGGCAAGTGCCTTTACCTGTTGAGCTCCTGACTCTCTTTGAATATATTAACAGCCACCAAATCACATTCTTTAAGTACGTCAATTTTATGGCACATGAGTGACATCTCAATAAAGATGTGTACTCAGTGGCTCAGAAGCCTAGAAAGAATGTTATATAGACTTCACCAAACAAGCTTTGAAAGCTACCTGAACAAACTTCTGGTGTACAGATGGTTCTGCAGGATGAACTCAGGGCCTTGCACAGACTGAGCAAGCGCTCTGGGAGGTGATACTTAAACGAGAGGGAGACAGAAAACCCAGCAACTTGCTGGAGACAAGAAGATGCGGAGAAGAGATACCCTTTACTGGCCAAGACCAGAGTGGAAGGACATCTGGTTTACCTGGAGTGAAACCTTCACCTTGAAAAGGCACCGCCCAACCACTTTCCTAATGGAGCTCTAACTTTTCAGAGTAACAAGTCTGTTTATTTAACTTTAGGTTTTGTAGACATCATCTCAGTACGCTGCCCAGGCTGTACATTCCTACTTCTGCCTTCTGAGTGCTGGGTGCCAGGTGTGCGCCATGCCTGGGAATTGTGCAGAACTCCCCCAGTTTTGTCCCTGAGCTGCCACCATGGGGCCCCAGGGACAGGTGGCCTCTGAGTCCTAAGTGTGCCTGCCCTAAGTGAGAGTGAGCTGAAATATATTTGAAATTTTCTCACAGCCAGAAAGTAAGAAGAAACAGGAAACATTAATTTACGTAACCCTGATCTCACCACATATTCCAAATATTATTTTATTAGGTAGTCAGTATAAAATTGATAACAAGAAAGGGAAAGTTCAGGTTGGTTCAAATATCAATCCTATGTTAAGTAGAGTTGTGGAGAACATGGGCCCTAGCAAACCTACAGAGCAAAGTATAGGGCCACAGACTCACTTGGTTTTTAGCTTCAGTATTCATTTCTCTAGAAGGAAACTGGTACAATCTGAGCACCCTCAAAGGCCACAAACATGAACTTCCCATCCTAGCAAGTGACCAGAACACAAACACACTTTTCACACAGAGAAGAAGGGAGGGGACAGGGAGTGAACGTTAACCTGCAAAATGCTTTGTGTACCCTAAGACGATGAGAAACGCCATTACAACAGAAGGGCCATATACCGCCATGCTGACAAGAAAAGCAGCAGGCTGTGGAAAGCCCTGACCTGTCTGTCTGTCTGTCTGGCCCCACTCGTTCTCCCAGCTATGTGGAGAGGTAGACACTCTTTGCTGCACAGTTCTCCTTCTAACATTATGGTTTCTTCTGAATTCCTGAATGTTCCTAAAGACCTGTGGGGATGCAGACCTACTCTTCAGAATAGAGTTTACACTAAAGGAGCTCAGAATCTGGGCTGTGCGAAACCCAATAAGGTACCTTGCCTTCTGCCACACAGAGTTGGGGTGGAGCAGGTGGATGCCATTTTCAGACCACAGGAATCACAAAACATTTCTGGATATCAGTTATTTCTTTAAGCTCGCGGTGAACTTACATGGCCTTGTTTGTTTGGAGACAAGTGAACCACTGGATCTTGCCGGATTAATCTCCCACTGGGGCTGTCTCGGAAAGCAGGCAGGACCTTTGACACTGCTGGGAGATGGCATGTAGGCTCTGGAACACAGCACAGGACATTATGGTAGTTGTCACATGGAGATGGCCTGCCACCCATCTCTCAGAGCTCACTGACTAGACAACTCTGGGCACCAGCACAAGCTTATTAGGAGTCTACACAAGAGACAGCATGCCAGAAACTAGGTGGCTAATGAAAGCTTGCAGCTGGTGACAACATGTCACATCATACACATTAGCACAATCAAGTGCCACAAAACCAAAGACCATGAACAATGCAGCTAAGTTCAGAACTGTTGTTTGGGGGAAGTTCTGAATACTTGGGTTAAACTCAAGAATCAGTCACTGCGGTGAAGCTAACCTAGCTCAGTGTCCATTCCCTAGACAGGCATGGATGCGATCACGTGTTACTGTGACACTTTGGGAACTTTTAGAAAGAAGTGCATCCCTGAGGTCCTCTATAACTGCAAACTGAGCATGACACAACAGACACACAGCAACTACTTTACTTCCAATGATCACTTCCTTTCGGATTCCAAACTGGCATCCAAGAGGGGGTTCCCAAAGCAAAAGGCCGTGATTTACCCTGACCACCTAGAGCTAACAAGAATTATGGATTTCTCCAACACCCTTCTTGACCTGCAGAGGACCAGGTAGCCTGCTCCAGGAGCAGTGAGGTAGAAAGAAGCATCCATGGAGACAAGTGAGCCTGTCGATCAAGCTGAGCCTGCCCACACTGTCAGGAAGAACTGGTTCACAGCACACTGGTTGCAATGATGGATCAGCCTGTCTAGCAGGTACCAGTTACATCCACACCAAGTATGAGGAGGCCAACTCTATGCATCATATACCAAGCCAGGAAAAGCCTAACATTTTTCATATATTTTCTCTAGAATGACTGCCAGGTATGTCCAACCTGAAGCCCATAGGACACAGGAAACTAAGGATGGCTATGAATGCAAAAAAAAAAAAAGTGAATTTACTAAAAACACTATGAGATTCTCTCTCTCTCTCTCTCTCTCTCTCTCTCTCTCTCTCTCTCTCTCTCTCTCTCACACACACACACACACACACACATTTTGTTTTACAATAGGGTTTCACTATGCAGTTCTGGCTTTAGACACTCAGATCCCCTTGCTTCTGCCTCCTGAGCACTGGGATTGAAGATGTGTGCCACCATGTCCAGCCACATCACTACGGGATATTTTCCTTTCTTTTTTTCTTTTTTTTTTGTAAACTGACTGTAGCTCTTTGAGTGTGACCTTCACAGATAACCAAGTCTTACTTCAATACCAAAAGGCTGGGCAGCCAGAACATCAAGCCCTGGATTCCTTATGATGTGCCAACCAGGAAAGGCTGCCTTATTCTCCTGGAATGCTGGGGACCCCAAATTTAAAAATGTATTTTAGCATTTTGAAATGAGATCTCACTCTGTAGCCTGCAGTAGCCTGGAACTCACTATGTGGCTCAATATGGCTTTGAAGTGATGGCATTCTCCTAACTCAGCCAACCCCCTTACCCTAGCTTGGGATTAAAGGCATGATCCTGTTGGTGCCCATAAAGATGGCTCCACTCCATTCTGGCTCAAGGACAGAGAGTTCAAAACTGTCCTCAGTAAGTCATAAGACCTAAAGGCCAAAGGCATGGCTACAGGAGGATGTTCAGGCTTAGCCTTGGGTGTTTTATCTAAATAAAAACAGACCTGAGATCTGAGGTGTGGTTACTCCTGACCCTCAAGGCCAGGTAACAAGAAGTTGAATCTAAGGTGTGGTTACTGAATCCCTGGAGAAATGAGGAAGAAAAGCCTGTCTGTTCAGTATACACGATACCATGTTCCCCTTTTGGTTAATGTATAGAAGAGGGGTGAAAAATAAACTCATGGCATTTCAGTATTGACTGGTGTACCCTCCTGATTTTATTCCTGTGTCTTTGTCTTTCCTTTAACATCTTTAGCTAAGCTATCTTCAGTCCACACTACTATCTCAGCTACGAAATGGTGGGCTGCTTGGCTAGCTCTGACGGTAGCCCCAAAAACATAAGCTCCCACATGTGACACAGAAACGTGGGGCAATACAGATGGTGGTGACATGATCCACCATGCCCAGCTAATAGATTTTGAGAGAAGGAAAGCCACTAATCACACTTTACACAGCCTAGTGAAGTCTTCCCAAGCCAACTCTAAGGGCCCCCGACTGTCAGATTTAAAGCTGTATCGTACAGGAAGGATGAACCAGTGTCCTCAGAGGATTAATCCAGATTCAGACTGGCATTGTACGCTGTGCAGAGTGACATGCCACTACACTGTAGTAGATGCAGGAGGAAGACTGGAGAGCACTTCATGTGAGGCGGTGAATATGACTGCATGACGAACTGAACTGTGTAACTATTCTTCTGGTGCCCAGACACCTTGTGATTCCCAGTGGAAGTATCACACTGGGCACACAAAGGCTTGCTGCAGCCTTGGTCAGAGTGTGCACTGGGAACCAGAAAAAGCCACTAAGGTAATGCTGCAGAGGAGCCTGCTCATATGTGATGTTACCATCCCAACAGCATCAAAACATATGGGATTAAAGACATTCTGTCAAGAGCAGGGAAGCAGACAGAATATGCTCAGGTTTTCAGAGTTAGGGGTGGGTGGGATAAGATTGGAGAGTGACAGATGGCTTCAACAACAAAGCACACTGGAATAAAGCATGTCTTCGGGACCTAGGAATTACACTTTATTTCTTCAACTTTCATATATTTACTTGGGCAGTCATTCACACAGGACAAACCCATTAACCTTCAGGAAACAAAGGGTAGGTTTTCTTTGCCTTAAATGTTTGTTTCAGGCATGAAAGGTGTATGTCTTTATCCCATGTTGATGGCAATACTTTCAGAAAAAGGAAGAAAGACTATGGGATGGAAGTACAAGGTGACAGCTCACAACCAGGTCTCTAATGTATGGATTGGGCTGGCCTCAAACTTCTGGTGTGTCTGTTAAAGTCTGATTGCTGGACGGCAAACATTTCATCGTCACACACAGTGTTCATGGTGCCATTGTAGACGGATTGATTTCTCCTCCATGTCCTCAAAGGGCTGTGCACCAGAAACATGAATGAGGGCTCCCTACTGAACTCATTCTGTTCTGCCATTTTTGTTCAGAAATTTTCTTAGCTGATAAGAGTGAGGGGAATTTTTTAAAAAAAAATATCCATCGGGCAGAAGAGGGAGTCTAACCAAGATACAAATGTGACCAAACAAGAATTCAATCTCTTCTTACATTTACAGAGATTTCTTTCTCCTTACAAGTCAACATGAAGAATAATAAACAATCATCCCAGGCACAAAGCAAAAACCAACCAATCAACCAACCCTAGCAAGCAAGCAGGGAGAAAGAAAAGTACTGAGGATACAGGAGTTTCAGCACACTGGCCATCAAACATGGCCCTGGTCACTCTGGCTGGAGTCTGCGGGTCACTGAGAGCCACTGACTTTATCTATTACTTCCACATGCACTAGTCTAGCAGAGACCAGTTCTCTCACACACGTGCTATGTGAGACTGGGACATCTTTTACAACACCATGCTTTGAAAAAATATCAAGGTCCCTTGCTCTGAAAGCACTTTTATATAAATCACTTACCCATCTGGTCGGCAATGCTGTCCTCACTTCTTTGCCAGCTGGGTGTGGATTTCCCACTGCCACCAATATCTGACTGAGTGTTCTGCCTGTCGATGGAGGCTGGGGATCTTCGGCTCACCCCAAACCTGCAGTGGTGATTCCCAAACAAAAGCAAGACACATGAGAATCTTTACCCGCAAGGTGGAGTCCTGATTCTGATGACAGGTATTTCCAGTTTCTGCTTGCACGTCTGTGCACGTAGACACAGCTCTGTGCTCAGGAAGGTATGCTTATTATTGAAACCAAGTGCTAACTAGGGCAAGGAGCTTGCTAACAGAAGGCCAGGACAGCAAGAGGCCCAAGTCCACCAGACCACATAGTAGACTGCCATTTATCATCAGCCCATTTAAGTCACTCATACACATCTTCCAAATAGTACACCTATGGAAGGTTGTTTCTCGTAATTAAAAAATGCACTGAATCATTAATTTACTCTTGGATCAATTATTTTCTGAGCAATGTACTCTGATCTGAAAAACAAAGGCAGAACTACCATTTATGATATATGCAAGCCACTTTCTAACTATATGAATTTTAAGCTGCTATTAAGGAAGGGCAATGTAGAAGTAGGTAAGCTGGCATGTAAAATGGTAAATATCTACTTTCAGAGAGAAATGTAGCTATTTAAAAGACAGTTTGATTCACCCCTTGAAAAAATAGTAATGTTTGTTTTACTAAGTCATATGAAATCATAGGTCTCTATCAACACGGCACAAATGTTGACAGGAACTCTTGAGATCACAAAGGACCAAAGTGTAGAATTCAAGTATTTATGTTGAAATTCACTATATTTTCCATGGTTACTGCAGTGGTTCGAATAAAAATGGCCTGTACAGGCCATAGGGAGCATTAATTATTAGGAGGAGTTGGAATAGGTACAGGAGTGGGTGTGGCATTGTTGGAGAAAGTATGTCACTGGAGGCAGGCTTTGAGGTCTCAGATGCTCAAGCCAGGCCCAGTGTGACATTCATTTTCTCCCTGCACCTGCAGATCTGGATGTAGAACTCCCGGTCCCTTCTCCAGCACCATGCCTGCCTGCACACCATTATGCTTCCCACAATGATGATAAGGGACTCAACCTCTGAAACTGTAAGCCAGCTGGAATTAACTGTTTTCTTTTGAGTTGTCATGGTGTCTCTTCATAGCAATAGGAAGCCTAACTAAGACAGTTACTAAATTACTTCCGAAGAACTTAATAACATAGCCCTCTATAGGTTCTGTATCAATTGATGGCTGTGCTTTACCTGTGATGACTGACACATGGCCAGGACTTGCAAGAGCTATTTTGGGAAGGGGGGGGGGGACTCTGGGAATGAGCAAACATGGAGCTGAGTTGAAACTGGTGACCCAGTAGAACTAAACAAAACCCTTGAACTCTGTCTCGTTCTCTTTACACACACTTGGCATTTCCATTACAGAACTCTAGGTAGTAAAATCTAGGCTAAAGTCTTGAAAAGTACAGAAGGCCACAAAAATATTTCCTACAGTAAAATTTGTGAAACTATCTTCCCAGTTGCTGGGGTAACTGCATCCTGGGTAGAAGCCCCCTTGCAAGGCTCACGGTGAAATGCCATCTTGTGTATGCCTGTAGCCCAAGAAAGAACTCTTGATTTATGAAAACATCTGGGAAGGAGGAGATTCCCAAATCTGCTTTCTTTCCCCTCAGCAATGAGAACCCTCACACTGACCCTTCAGACCCTTCAGTCCTATTCTAAATGTGCACCAAAGGATGCCAGTTAGACATTTTTTCCAACCTCCCTCTTCTTTTTTTGTAGCAGAGGAAACTAAGAGGTAACTTTCACCACCTCCAAATTTAAAGGAAAATCATAACTACCAAGACACTTTAAATTCTACCTTGAAAAGCATTTTACTTCTTACATAGATGCTGTGTGTCAGAGAACCCAAGTAAACTTCGTGTCCTTGAGGGATTTAAACAAGAGGTCTAAATCCCACACTTGGCCTCATTTTAGAAGACACACTTGACATTTTGAGACACTGGAGGTATCTGAAAGCAATCTCTAGGCTCACATAGGACACACTCAATGGTCAGGCATGCAGCTGCCCAAGCTGCCCACTTCTGTGCAGGAGGCTGGCACCTCTGAAACTTTTTCACAGTGGACTGGAAGCTGCTTCTAGCCCCCATCACAGACAAGTGTAATTCCTCACTAGGAACAATTAGAAAAAACTCTCATGAGTGGTATCAAAATGCATTTCTAAGCTGGGAGAAGAGCCTTATGCTGTGTTGTTTGGCTGTTGTTGTCTGGTTTTGTTAGGGACTGAATTTAGGGCTTTGTAATTGTTAAGGAAAAGCTCTATCACTGAGCTACACCCCTAGCCCAGCCTTTAAACTGAGATGCTTTTTCATTATCTCTAATTCCCATATTATGTTTGTATTGTAGCTTTTCTCCCCTACTCAAATAGCACAGGTGCTATGAATCTCCCTATTTACTTTCAACCCTCAATGTCCTAGGATCAAAGAATGATAAGGCTTATACCACACAGGTACAGACATGAGGCCCTTTGAGGTGAGGCAGGGACACCAACATTGTACACTGTCCATGGACAGCCATTGTTTGCCAGCTACTGTTATGATGTCATGCATGCCTAACACTAACAGGTACCTGGCACAGCATAGACACTTCAACATCAACTTGGACACAAATGCTCTTCCTGGGTTAGGGTAACTTCAGGATCAAACTTCATTGGCAACAGCAAGACACACCAGTGAGCCAGACTACCTCTTGCCTCACAGATGTGTTATGAAACGGTTTTGTGTAGTGGTGCATGCCTTTAATCTAGCACTTAGATGGGAGAAACAGGCAGATCCATGAGTTTGAGGCTAGCCAGGGCTACAGAGAGAAACCCTGTCTTAAAAAATAATATGAAAACAAACAAACAACACCAAAATGGCTTTAGTATATAGCAGGCAACACTTCTTCTTTCTTCTTCCTTCTTCTTCTTATTAATATTATTATTAATATTATTGTTATTTTAAAAGGTTATCCCCAGGTACAAAAGAAATTATGTGATGTTGTCAGCAGTCCAAGGTGACCTCAAAGATTGAAAACCCCTCAATATCATCTAGGATACAGATTGGCTAGCATTCCCAATGGAATAATCGCCATTTTGCTAACAAAAACGGGGCATTGGGGGCATGGGACTCATGGTTTTTAGCATCAACTACAGCACTAATGTCTCCCCTTGCTTTGTTGATATACATTTAGAGTGTATCACAGACAGGAAAAAAAACCTTTTTATTGTTGGCTCATTTACATTTTAGTGCTATAATAATGATGAAGGTATGCTGACTTCTTCATTGTGAAGGCAAATCATACCATTTAAAATCCAATTTAAATAAGAAATAATTAGTTCAGCTTGTGGTGCGGTACAATAAGTGACTCACAACCCCTCTGCAGGGACTGATGAGGAAAAGCTAAAATTATTTTCTAGTCATCATTGAAGCAATTACAGTAAGATGTATGCACTTCAAACAGGCTACTGGGGCGACAGCAAGGTGGAGAAGGCGTATTGCAGAGCTTTTATCACCTCCCTTCTGTTAATATCAACATTCATATTCACATCCAATGGTCATGAAAAACAGTGGAGGAGCTGGGGGATGGCTCATCTTTTAAGAGCACCGGCTGCTCTTCTTAGAGTACTTGGGTTTGATGCCCAGACCCACAAGGCAGCTCACAACCATCCATAACTCTAGTTCCAGGGGATGTGATGCCCTGTTCTGACCTCCAAGGGCAATAGGCATGAACGTGGTCCATATATATACATGCAAGCAGAACACATATGAACATACAAACAAATCTTTTTTTTAAACACAACAGAATATTAGTCATAGTGAGAAAATACCCACTAGGAGGGTATTATCAGTGCTTGCTAATTTTTGACATGGTGAAATCTCAGGAAGGTAATCAAATCACATGTCCATCTGTTAATCAGTCTTTGGAAAACTTGAATGGTTCAAGTTCTTCCTCAGGTCCCCCAGAGAAAACACACAGCTTGGTTCCCTCCGTCTGCACGAGGCAGCTGATGTGTGCTATGCTGTGCTTCTGTGCCCATTACTTCTAAGCCTCAGACATCCCAGGCCCCTTACCCCACAGTGCTCTTTAAAATTGGGTGTAGTTCCCTCCCCTTTGACTTTAGTTCTGTTCTCTAGCAGCACTGGAGACAGAACTGAGGGCCGCAAGCTAGGTGAGTCCTCATACCTGAGCTACAGCCTCAGCCTGTGTGTAAGCTTTGTCAGAACAAAAGGTTACTTTTGGGCACTTAGTGTCAATGAGGATTAGAAAGAAAACAGCAGCCAGGCAGTGCTTTGTTCCAGCACTCGGGAGGCAGAGGCAGGCAGATGTCAGTGAGTTCTAGGCAGCCTGGTCTAAAGAGCAAGTTCTAGGACAGTCAAGGCTACATAGAGAAACCCTGTCTTGAAAGACCAAGTAACAACAACAACAACTAAAAAACAAAACAAAAAACAAATCAACAAAATACAGGTATTTTACAAGATAATTTCAAGCTTAGGGTGTGGCCATCATTTTCTTTCTATCACAGCAATGTGAATCCAGCGCAAACAGTGTTTTTCTGAGTTCACTTTGGAGGAAGTATTAGGAAGTGACAAAATCCTTCTGGAGATACTAACGATACGTGTGATGAGAGATGGATGATGCTATCTGACTTCGCTGTGGCACTGGTTTTAGACTGATCATCTTACTCAGAAGTGGTTTGACCTAGCCACTGGACGTTCCTCTATCTGGAGCATCAGCTCCATCTTCTCTGCCGGTTGTGTGGAGCTTTATGAGGCCTGTCTGAAGGGGTATCATTTCACATGTCTGAACACAGAGAAGACTGATGATGCACCACTCTCCAGGGGGAACAAATGGCATACCTACCCTTCGGGCATGGATTTTTGTCTGTAGGTACCACCCCCAGAGCCAGTGTCACTGGATGAAGACAGGTTGCTGGGGGAGTTACGGCACTGGGATCTTGCCAAAGCCATGGATGAGACTGTCACATAGATGTCCGAACCAGGAGACAGCCTGTAAGTGTGAAGCAAAAGAATGAAGTCAACAACTCAGAGAGAAAAACCACAAGGTAATGCATGGCAGAAGACATCATATAAACACCACAAAGGCAGCAGGCAGCCTTGTGGAATGTGAAAATGAAGGAAACCCACAAGAGGAACATCTGGCTAATAAGGTTCCTGAGGGAACAGCTGGGAAACTGCCTAGAAGGGGTGGAATCTATGCATAAAATTATAGGTGGAGAGACATAGAAACATCGTGCTTCCAAAAGCTGCCAGGATCCAATCCCGAAGTGCTATACAGTCTGTAGGTTGGCAGAACAGAGGATAAGTGAACCCCAGCGACATTAACCAGCGGTTAATTCCAGATTCTCACACCGCCCACCTCACAGCCACTGTGAGAGCACATTCTTCAAGTGCCTCTTTGTTTTCCTATCTCATTACTCAAAGTTTGAAATATTCAGGCTCTGACTATTAGTTTTTACAATTTTGGTTCATAGTAGCTCACACTAAGAAATTCCACAGGGGGGAAAAATTCTCAGAACTGCACTTATAGATTTTCACAGCAGGGATGTGCTGTGTCTTAGCCCAAGCATGTTGGCCAGCTGACTATCAAGGCAGAGGCTGGAACTTTGTGGGCAGGGAAGACAGAGTCTCCCTCAACATTCTCTATTCTAACTGGCAACAGGGCAGCCACAGATCTCTCTCTCTCTCTCTCTCTCTCTCTCTCTCTCTCTCTCTCTCTCTCTCTCTCTCTCTCTCTCTCTGTGTGTGTTGACAACTGTGACCAGGCTTAGTAACAAAGCACTTTATTTCCGAAGTGAGCACCTGCAGATGCTGGAGTGGACTGGTTCCCTGGGATAGCTGAGGAACTGTCTTCTACATCTTTCATCTCAGGTCACAATAGGCCAGGTGAGCCTATTTTGAATGAGCTGCTGTCCACAGAAAAGGCAGGGATTCCTTCTACCAATGAGACAGTTGGCATGGGTTTGACATGGTCAACAGACTTCTAAAGTGAAGCTGAGTGGAAACCCTGGGCCAGAGCCTGGCTGATGGAATAACACCATTCCTACAGTGAGTCTACAGATAGGGAGGAGTTCTTTCACTCAGGTGGGGGGGGGGGCTAACAGAACCATACCAAGATGCTTTTCTGGTGGAGGCAGGCAAAGTAAGGACAGCTGCTGGGAGTCTAACTCCGAATTTATCTATGAGGCGGATCTGAGTTCTCTCTGGCTGTCTCCTTAGACATGGTTCTTAAGCCCTCTCCTAATTCAAATCAAGCTTCTTCAAAAGGAACAGCTTTCTCTTGGTGCCACAGACAGAACTGTCCTCCTCTACTGGCTATATCAAGCTAAGCATCTTTTCTCTCTTCTATCTTCCAGATTTAACTGTTCTAATTATGTTGCACATTTGTGGACTACACAGACTGTGCCCTAGCACCCTGGGTGCTGGTACTAAAAACACAAAGGCCCAATCTGGGCTCCACCATGACTGCCCTCCAATCTCTTTCACCCTAACAGTCTCTGACATCCAGGCTCCATCCATGTTATCCCTCCCAGAGCTCCTAGCAACACTCTTCTACCATGTCAACCATTGCTAGAAGCTTCTCTGAAGTTTCCCTTTGTCTATAGGATAGAAGACCAAAGCTGACCCCTGTCATCATTTTCAAGGTCCCAAACCATCTGACCACTCTCCCTTCCATGTCCCCGTGTCTTGGGCTATGGATAGGTGGGCCAGGATTCAGAGAGCCACTATACTCTCACCCTTGCTCATGCCCTGTCCATCTAGAATGCCTTCCTCTCTTCTGAATAACCCCAATTCCAGATTCTATCTGGATGCACAGGGCAGGGCCTCTTCACACCCCATAGCAGTCTACTCTGTGTACTATCACAGCACACCAGTCTTGTGTTTGTCTGTCTCTCCACGGCACTCTGCCCCAATGGCACAGGACTGAGCCTTACTTATTACTATTTCAACTGTACGTACACAGGTACACCACTTACATACATGGTACCTGTAAAGGCCAGAAGAGAGTATTGGATTTCTGGAACTGAGAGCTACAGAGGCTGTGAGCCACTGAACTTAGGTCCGCTGCAAGAGTAGCAAGCACTATTAACCACTGAGCTAGTACTTCCCACCTCCTACCCCTGCCCTAGCCAGGGGTTCTTAAAAGTGTTGGCTTTTAGAATTTGTAATTTGCTAAAAGCAATTATAACTAAGTCAGTGTGCTTTTTAAATGGTGGGAACAGGGATGGAGTTACAGTGGCTAAGATTACAGCAGAAAATCATTACTGTTACAGATGGAGAGCGAACTGAGCGTAGTGCTGAGTGTGAACTGGGACAAGCAGAAAGAACACTGGTGTGTGGGGACTGTGATGGAGAGCCTGACCAGGCCACCTCTAAGCACCTTCCCCCACTATCACAAGCCATGCTCCCCGTGGTCAATGACTACTAACCCCACAGGGTTTTCCCTATGTATGGGGGCGGGGTGGGTGGGAGCACTGTCCTCACAGGGCTCTCTCAGACCCTTGTTCTGTGTTCCACCCTTGTGCAGAGTTATACTGTGCCCACTGGCTCCTGCTTCTGGCATCACCCATTCTGGGGTCACCACGCCAACCTTAGTGAGGGTGTCAGGGTCCAGGGTGTGTCTGCAAGCAGCTGTGTACTTAGTGATTAGAGAAATGCAGCTCAACCCTATCTAGGGTACTTTGCTTTTTGCTTAGAATCACTTTTATTTTATTCTGCCTGTATGTGTCTATGAGTCCTGTGTATGCTGCCCACAGAGGTCAGAAGAGGGCATCAGATCCCCTATAACTGGAGTTAAACAGTTGGGTATCCCCCCCAACCAAAAAAAAAAAAAAAAAAAAAAGGATGTTCCTATACTGTGTTCTCCTCCTAAGAGTTCTCTCAGATGTCTCACAGTGCGTTCAGACATAACCAGGACTGGACTGGAGAAGGCAGGGGAAAGAGGGAGTTGTAAACAAAGAACTGAGTAAGAATTAGGAACAGCACAGACCTAAAGTAACATGACGCCATTCACCTTACTGCTCCAGAGTCTGCCTTCCCTGTGCACCTAACATGGACAGGCCAGATCCTGTCACTGCAAAGAGAAAAAAATGCTATAGAAAACAAATGGGAAAATCAGGGTGGCAGGAGGATCTGAGCCAGTTGGGGCCGGTGACATCTAGGCAGCTGAGCCATATCGAGGGGCATGGTGAAATGTTTACTCACATGGCTCTTTAGGCAAAGTTAAGACAGAACTTTTATCTTTGGCTTTAGAACTTGCTTTCTGTAGCCTGTTCTCCAAAACATACACTAAACTAAAACACTCCACGCTCATTCTCAACATCAGCTCTTTCACTTGGCAAATGTATTTAGTTACTGGAGTTAGCCCAAAATGAAAAAAAAAAAAAAAAAAAAAAAACAGCTTTCCAGAAGGCTGGCATTCATTCCACCTCTCTTTTGCATCTATGGAACTCAATGGTGGCTTTGTTTTCCGACTGTTCACATACAGAGGACACGCACAGAGCGGCTAAAGGAAAGCCACCCCAATGTGTTTACATCTCCAAATACATGAATGCTGGGCAAAGAAGATTTAGAATCAGCTTCATCCTTGTGATGTTCAACTCAATACTATGACTCTGATGCCACCATACCTCTGTTTAAGAGACCTGTTCAGCGCAGAAGGTGTGACTGTCTGGGTACTGGCAGTCTGCAGAGCTGGAGGCTAGGCTGTTGCTGGGCACCGTGGCACTCTTGAGTTTCTTCTCATGAGCTCTCAGCACACCTGACCTCCCTGACCCGTGCTGAGTCTTCACAGCCTAAGCAATCTGTTTTAGGAACTGCTATAAGCAGTAACTTAGAATAAAGTCACAGAGTCTTCCCCTCTAAAATAATCTAGCTCTTACTGCTTTGTTCTGTTTTAAAGGAACCAAAACATGGAATATTAATGATCACACAGGTCTGGAGAATGAAGATTAACTACCTTTCAACTGCTATGCAAGTCACAATTGCACAGAGCAAAACACTGGGTGTTGTTCCTCAGGTACTGACCTAATACTTATTTACTTATTTTGAGAGAGGGTCTTCCACCGGCTGTTGGGGATAACACCATTAATAGTTTTACCAGCTAGGAAGTCTGTGACCTGCAATAATGGCCAGAGTAGAAAGACATGCCTATGGGCAGAGTAGTGGTTCAAATGTTATTGGGGTAACAACTACTTTCTGACAGGGTTTAAAGCTCCACAGGAGCAAACAGTTACCTGGTACCATAAGCTAGCTAAGAGCCCATGGTTGAACCTACTATTATTTTGCTAAAAGGACACAGGATCAAACTGCCTTCTAAATTTCGATCTCTCCACCCATAGTTCAATGCACTTCTCAGCCCTCATCAGAGAAGTTTCTCTGTGCAGTGGGCAGAAACGCACAACTGATCAAAGGGACAAGTGACTATGGAGTGTGCAGCCACAAATGGGACAGCTGTATCAAACCCCCTCCTTGAGGCTCAAGATCACTGCAGAGCGGGTAGAGAGATTACATGAGTCAGAGGTCAGGGAGGAACAGAGTGAAATAGTGTCTTCTGGACCTAACAGGATAGCTGTACCCATAAACTCAGAGCAGCGGTGGTTGCCTGTACAAGACCTGCACAAGATCAGCCAGTCTACATTCTAGCATGGATGGAGGAGAAATTCAAATGCTCCACTCTTGAGTGTGCTGGTTTGAACGAGAACAGCACCCATAGGCTACTATGTTTGAACACTTGGTCCCCAGTTAGTGGAACTGTTTGGGAAGGATTAGGAGGTGTGGCCTTGTTGGGGGAGGTGTCACTGGGGGTGGGCTTTGAAGTTTCAAAAGCCCAGGCCTTTACCCAGGTAGTGCTCTCTCTTCTCTGTCTCCCCTACCTCATAAACACTGCCTCCTGCTTGCAGATCTGATATAAGTCTCATCTTAATCCAGCGACATGGCTGCCCTTCCTGACATCATGCTCTCTGCCATGATGAGACTTTGAGCAAGCCCCTAATCAAATGCTGTCTTTTATAAATTGCCTTGATCATGGTATCTCTTTGTAGCAACAGAGAAATAGCTAGATACTGAGGAAGTATAGACAGTTGATGGCTTCTGGGGGAGGCAGAGTCCGTTTTCTCCAAGGGTGTGTGTGGTCCCTGATGGTGCACCATACTCCACTGGATTATCTCACATCACAAAATCCACAGGGCACACAAACTGAACTTGCTATGTTCTTTAAAAAAAAAAAATTAAAAAAGAGGACATGAAGTTTAAGGGGAGGAATCTGAGAGGAGCTGGGGTAGGAAAAGGAGGACTATGTGTGAAATTTTCAAAGGCTAAAATTATACTAAAGAAAATTACCAAACCCAGGTCCCAGAAATACAATAACTCATGCCTAGCATTGCCCACGGATCAACCCACAACAGGTCTATAGTCAGTATGCACAGCAGTGACCTACTGTTCCAGACAGTGAATGATTACAGTTTACCAAGCCGTCAGGAAGGACTTCTCAGCGCTCAAGTAGTCAGTGGTAAGATAGTTTCCTGGGTACTTAGGATTAATTACACTTTCATTTCCTTCTTT